>NC_092333.1:137505000-137832500 GCF_046630445.1 Rutidosis leptorrhynchoides
TTAAAGTATGAATTATTAAAGTGAATTATTAAAGTATGAATTATTAAAGTGAATTATTAAAGTATGAATTATTAAAGTGAATTATTAAAGTGAATTATTAAAGTTAAAGTAAAGTAAAAGTAAAGTAAAAGTAAAGTAAAGGTAAAGTTAAAGTATAGTAAAAGTATAAAACTATGTACGTATAATACGCGTATAAATATATTTAATATTAATTTAAATCGTTATATCATAAAACATTTTAGAAAAGTAGAATTATATATATTCATAATAGGTTTCAAGTTTTTAAATTACAGTCTGTTGGTGAAGCATGGGATAAAGTCCAAAGGTTTAATAAACGTATGAAATCATCTTAATGAAAAATGTCGAGTTACTTAACTTGTCGATATCCAACATCTAAGTTATTTACACTCCACGTTCTTACTTATAGATCACTTTACCATTTTCCGAATATTGTCAAAAAGAATAGATTTCTTAAATCACAGTGGACCTCATAACATTGGCCCGAAATCTTATCATAATGTATCTGATAATTCAATCATTTGATATTATCTCTTAATTCTGTCGATAAATATATCGAAACAAATACGTTCATGTAAAGTATCATATATATCAAATACTTTGTTAATGTTTTCAGTTATTATATATTATATATACATATCTATATACACATAATTGTTCGTGAATCGTCGAACACGGTCAAAGGGTAATTGATTACATGAATGTAGTTCCAAACTTTTTGAGATTCAACATTACAAATTCTGCTTATCGTGTCGAAAACATATAAAGGTTAGGTTTAAATTTGGTCGAAAATTTCCGGGTCGTCACAGTACCTACCCGTTAAAGAAATTTCGTCCCGAAATTTGATCGAGGTCGTCATGGCTAACTTTAAAAATGTTTTCATGACGAATATGAGTTGATAAATAGAGTTTTATCATCATTGAGTAATATAGATAAAACAATTTGATTACGCGAAGAGTATAAGTGAAGTTATCGCAAGAGAGTGAAATGAGTAAACGTATATTCGTTTTAACCGATGACGTAGTTATGATTGATTTTCGGAATTCATGGAATTTAAAGAAAATCTTTGCAATAAGATTTGGTTCTTCGGCGATTAAGAAAATCATGATCTTATTTGATTAAATGCGATAATCTGTCTCGATTTCTCTGTCTGATATTTTACTATAAATTCACCCCCTTCGTTTCTTTATTTCCACACCTCACACCTTCTAGTCTTTCTCCTCAATTCATACTTTAAAGAATTTGTTAATATGCTTCATCCAGTATTGATTCTTGATATACTCTTAACTTTCATATCTATCATTCTTCTTTTTCATCTACCACCGGAGGAAGTTATTTTCTTCTACCATTACCTTGGGGTTATTGTGTTTTTCATTCTCCCGTGTCTTTATATTGCTATACGCATTGATATACAAGGTTTGTAATTTCAGGGTTGTTCTCGGGCTTTATATTCTCCATTATATTTCGGAGCTTCATGCTTTCGTTTTCTCTTCCTGACCTTAAGTCAAGTGGATAATGGTCCAGAATTTGTAGATATGAATTTTTGGATGAACATAGTTAATGTTCCAAGAAGAAAATCGTAATGGTACGATCTTGATTTGGCAAATTACCAGAATATCCGAAAATATAGAGCTATCAAGATGATATGTTCTTAATATGTTTGGAAATTGGGTAGAATGTAAGAGTCATGTAAATAGTACATGATGACGGTATGTTCTGTGAATCATCTCGTTCCATTAGAAACTCAGTATGACTTACTGTAATATAATCACATTGATCAAGTGTCATTATATTATACTAACTCATGCTTCAGTTCCCAACACTACTTCAAAAACATTCCTATTTTAAATTCGAATTTTTTTTCTTCAGAATTTAGAAACTAACACAGTTTCTTTTTATGTTGTAACGCAGATATTGTGAATAGATAGAATATTTCGGATAAGAATAGTTGTGAAAATATCTTCAGGAATATCGAAGATATTTATAATAAAAGATACGATGATATCTTAGAATTCTTAACATAGATGGATGATGAAGAAGATTTGTCTGTGAAGGTTTAGAATAAGAAGTAAGGTGTTTGCTAACAATTTCAGTAGACACTGAATCATTTGGATCCTTTGAAGGCAGGTTTAGTCTTTGTGATTTGTCCACAGCCTCCTTCATGGTCTGCTCAATCCGTTTTCCAGTATCAAACCTTCTCTTTTTCTCAGCTTTACCACCATACTATTCTTTATCATCAAACTTTTGACTGTTAAAGTCGTTTACAGTTTTTGCTGCTTCATCAGCATTTTTCCAATTTCGGAGAACTAGTTCATAGTTTGGGATGTTTTTCAGAAAATTCACATTCGAAGTATGTAAGTCTAGGAGATAGACGTTATATGTATACATATAACTTTTGACGTAAAATTGTCGCGGAATTCAAAATACTGATTGCTAATTCCCAGTAGTTGGTGTGACAATTATTGTTACAGGATGTAGGTGAGTACATGATGGGGTTTTAATGAATAAGTATAGTGGCTTTTCGGAGAGGCTTAAGTCGAAGGTTAATGAAGTTGTTGATAAGTTTACTGCTAATGTGGCGAGATATGAAAGGTTCCCCGGTAACAATGATGAAGGGGTAATTGTTATAATAAAGTTTATTCGTATAAACAAATGAAGGTGATTTGTTGAAGCTATGACAAAACTGTCTATTTTGGAAAGAGATTGAAAAATTATATTTAGTAATAAATATCAAAGGATCTGACAAGGATACGTGTTAAACTATAACTTTGGTTTCGAGAGCTTTTCAGGTGCATGACAGTGGGTAATGTGTGGTTGGATCATCATCTCGCATGTCTTTAAGAATTTTGAAGTGTTTGAACACATATTGTAATTGTTAATATACATATGATGTTCTAAGATTTTGAATGATACAAATATTTTGTGAGTTCCATGAATAGAAATGAGGTTCTAGGACAGTTTTGAAGTCAAAGTATAGTTTTGAAAGATGTAGAAATCTAAGAGTGATGATTTCGGTTATATCTTGAATCGAATTCTGAGATTTCAAAATCAGAATATGTAATTAGATTTTGAATGAGTATGGTTGTTTTGATTTCTATAAAAGAATGTATATTGTTGTGAAAGAAGGGAGTATAATGGATGATTTGCTGAATCTGATTCGAAGAATGTAACATATTAATTGTGAATTTATATATCTCTCGGGTATTACCTACCTGTTAAAAAATATTTCACAATTAATATTTTGTACAAAAGAATTTTATTACAGTCTTTATGGAAATATATATGTGTATATTTCTTCAGATGTAATATAGATTTAATGAGTTAATATTAAATTAAACTCATTTAATTTATGGTTAAGGCTAGGATAGATAATTTCTAAACTTTAGAAATTACATAATCGTCGTAGAATGTTTTCCCAATGAAGTTATGAATCAATACTTCATCGTTGTGGTATTCCTTAGTATCTACATGGCGTATGACGTCGATGCTCGTGGGACAGATTGTGAAGTTGAGGTTTGCGATGCGGTTGTTGTTGGTGGTGGTAATGGCACTGTTGATGTTGTTGATGGTGGTACTTGTTATGCTGCTGGTGCTGCTGCTGGTGTTTGTAACCTTTGTACCATATTCTCCAAAGCCACTACCCGAGCGCGAAGCTCGTTGACTTCTTCTATTACACTGGGGTGATTGTCGGTTCGGACGAGCGGATAGATAAGATCTAGAATTTGGTGTAGTATATAATCATGACGAGATACTCTGGAAATGAGAGAGAAAATGGAGTTTCGGACAGGTTCGCCGGTAAGTGCTTCAGGTTCATTGCCAAGAGGGCAATGTGGTGGATGAAAGGGATCACCTTCTTCTTGTCTCCAATGGTTAAGTAGATTACGAACCCATCCCCAATTCATCCAAAATAGATGATGGATAATTGGTTGATCCATTCCGGTCACACTGTTTTCAGAACTTGAGTGGAATTCCATTTCGGAATCCGAGGGACTTGAACTAATGACGAATTCCATTTCGTACGATTGAATAAAGAATTTTTTTCGATATGAAATGATTTTCCGGCTATCGGGTGGTATTCTAATTATATAGAGCAAAAGGTTTCGTAGATTACGGAGGAATTTACGAAATATGTCAGTCAAAGTTTACAGTAACAGATACGCTAAGATATGAATTAGCAGATACGCTAAGATATGAATTTTGTCTATACACTATTCATGCAATCAATGCAATAAGATGTGCCTAGACTAAGAGTGATAAGCAGGTAATTTCCGACAAAAATGATGAGCAAAACTTTTGACATGCAAACACGGTCGAAGTCCAGACTCACTAATGCATCCTAACGACTATCAGTTAGACACACTAATGCAGACCTGGTTCGCTAAGACCACCGCTCTGATACCAACTGAAAGGACCCGTTCATATACATTATAAACGATTCACAATAGTTGATTACATCGCGAGGTATTTGACCTCTATATGATACGTTTTACAAACATTGCATTCGTTTTTAAAAGACAAACTTTCTTTACATCAAAAATTGACGGCATGCATGCCATTTCATATTACATCCAACTATAATTGACTTAATATTAATCTTGATGAACTCAACGACTCGAATGCAACGTCTTTCAAAGTATGTCATGAATGACTCCAAGTAATATCCTTAAAATGAGCTAATGCACAGCGGAAGATTTCTTTAATACCTGAGAATAAACATGCTTTAAAGTGTCAACCAAAAGGTTGGTGAGTTCATTAGTTTATCATAATCAATCATTTCCGTAATAGTAATAGACCACAAGATTTCAGTTTCCATAAATATCCGTACACTCGCAAGTGTATAAAAGTATTCTATAAGTTGTAGGCACCCGGTAACAAGCCTTAACGTTCATGTTTTACCCTCTGAAGTACACCAGACCAGGTGTGTTTAATATAACTTCGAAGTACTAAAGCATCCCATAGTCAGGATGGGGTTTGTCATGCCCAATAGATCTATCTTTAGGATTCGCGCCTACCGTACATAGACAAGTAGTTTAATGTTACCAAGCTAAGGGTATATTTCTGGTTTAAACCCACGTAGAATTTGTTTTAGTACTTGTGCCTATTTCGTAAAACATTTATAAAACAGTGCATGTATTCTCAGCCCAAAAATATATATTGTAAAAGCAATTAAAAAGGGAGCAAATGAAACTCACAATACTGTATTTCGTAGCAATTATGTATATGACGGCACTGAACAAGGCAGGGTTTGTCTCGGATTCACGAACGTATCAATATTGTGATTCAATATTGCAGGAAAGTACGTAGACGCAACGAAAATGATAAACGTTAGGTGACCTGACGAGCAATACCCTCGAACAATACCCATAACCTCCATAGCTATAACCCATAATTTCCTTAGCTCTATCCCGTTTGAAAACTTATTTTGAAATCGTCTGAATATAACTCCGTCGTAGTATTTTATGTATACTAATAATATCTTGAAATAATACTAAGTAAATATATATATGTAATTTGATTAAGAGAGTTTAGAGAAATATATTTTCAAATTTCTATGAAATAATGAAACCTATTGAATTCTATTTATAATAGATTTTTGAATTATTAAAGTATGAATTATTAAAGTGAATTATTAAAGTATGAATTATTAAAGTGAATTATTAAAGTATGAATTATTAAAGTGAATTATTAAAGTATGAATTATTAAAGTGAATTATTAAAGTATGAATTATTAAAGTGAATTATTAAAGTGAATTATTAAAGTTAAAGTAAAGTAAAAGTAAAGTAAAAGTAAAGTTAAAGTATAGTAAAAGTATAAAACTATGTACGTATAATACGCGTATAAATATATTTAATATTAATTTAAATCGTTATATCATAAAACATTTTAGAAAAGTAGAATTATATATATTCATAATAGGTTTCAAGTTTTTAAATTACAGTCTGTTGGTGAAGCATGGGATAAAGTCCAAAGGTTTAATAAACGTATGAAATCATCTTAATGAAAAATGTCGAGTTACTTAACTTGTCGATATCCAACATCTAAGTTATTTACACTCCACGTTCTTACTTATAGATCACTTTACTATTTTCCGAATATTGTCAAAAAGAATAGATTTCTTAAATCACAGTGGACCTCATAACATTGGCCCGTAATCATATCATAATGTATCTGATAATTCAATCATTTGATATTATCTCTTAATTCTGTCGATAAATATATCGAAACAAATACGTTCATGTAAAGTATCATGTATATCAAATACTTTGTTAATGTTTTCAGTTATTATATATTATATATACATATCTATATACACATAATTGTTCGTGAATCGTCGAACACGGTCAAAGGGTAATTGATTACATGAATGTAGTTCCAAACTTTTTGAGATTCAACATTACAAATTCTGCTTATCGTGTCGGAAACATATAAAGGTTAGGTTTAAATTTGGTCGGAAATTTCCGGGTCGTCACATAGAGCCATAGACACTAATTAACACTTTTATAAGTAAAAATCATCAAGAACACAAAATCTAGTGATTTTAGAAAGTTACCCAAATGTAATGAAATCAGTATGGAATCGAAAAGGAAGATGCGAGGATTCCAAATATGTAATTTGTTTGGATTGATGCTTGCTCGATTTGAAATAGATGATGATTCTTTGTTTGAGAGTTGAGAGAACTTGAAAGTATCAAAAGTAGAAGAGGTGAACGACATTTTCGGCCATATAATGCTTCGAATGGTGCGGCGTTGATACTCGCGTGATAACTATTGTTGTAGGAGAATTCGGCGAGAGGCAAGTGCTTATCCCAAGCTTTTCCAAAGTCGATAACACAAGCTCATAGCATGTCTTCTAAAGTTTGAATTGTGCGTTCGCTTTGTCCGTCGGTTTGTGGATGATATGCGGTGCTTATGTCTAAACACGTTCCCAATGCTTCTTGTAAAGTACGCCAAAATCTAGAAACAAAACGGTCATCTCGGTCGGAAATAATCGATAAGGTGAAACGACCCGACCCAATCCACAGGAACGAATACAATAACATATGATTACATCGCGAGGCATTTGACCTCTATATGATACGTTTTATAAACATTGCATTCTTTTGAAAAGATATACCATAAATGAATATTTAAAATTCAATGTTTTCGACATCTGATGATTTCTACATATAGACAATCACCGTAAATAATAGTTTACAAGAATACTTCCGTTGACAATGCAGTCAAAATAAATACACGGTGATGATTTTGTGAATGCAATGCTTCCTCGAATAAAACATGTATGACTCCATGCACATGGTTTCTCTAACATATATTCAAACAGTGGAAGACTTCTAGGAACCTGAGAATAAACATGCTTTAAACGCCAACATAAAGTTGGTGAGATATAGGTTTAATGCTAGCAGCGTTATAAATATAGACCACAAGATTTCATATACATAAACGTTTTAATAAAAATATTCTAAGTGGTTGAGCACTTGATAACCATACTTAACATTTAATCAACGTCGCATATTCCCTTTATTATGAAATCTCACTACACTGTACCAAGTGTAGTCACCGAAACGAAGTACTGTGCAACCGTTGAATACTGGTCGTCCAGTCCGGTTGGGGTTGTCAGGCCCGATAGATCTATCAACAGGATTCGCGTTTACAATACCACATGTAAATAGTAGTTACCAAGCTACAGGGAAGTATGCCAGTGGTACAACTCAACGTAGAATATATTTTTTTATCACTTGTGTCCATAACGTAAATCATAAAATGCATGTATTCTCATCCCGAAATATTTAGAGTTTAAAAGTGGGACTATATACTCACTTTTGCCTTGAAGGTATTTAACTCGACTTGGTCTCCGATAGATATCACGAACCTAACCATATATATATAATATATCAACATATTTTCTTTTCAAGTAATCGTTACATATATATATATATATATATATATATATATATATATATATATATATATATATATATATATATATATATATATATATATATATATATATATATATATATATATATATATATATATACTTATAATACTTTTAATATTTTCTTAGTCCGTAGTTAGCAGTCCGATGTTAGTGGTCCACAATTAGTTGCTCAATAAAATAAATAAAGACCCCATCGTATTCGTATTGATCAGAATTAATCTCGACCCATGGTACCATGTTGTCAAATGACGTGTTGCGTACATAAAGTACCGTGTTGTCAAATGACGTGTTGCGTACAATCATGAGGTCTTATGATTAATCTTCTCGTGTTGTTTACGGGTGGTCCTGAAATATATAAAATCAAATCATAAGTAATTATATATAAAATATCATATTAATTAGAAAAGATATGATTAATTTACTTTATCTCCAAATATTTTCGTAGCTAAACTAGCTTCGGATACCCAATCTTGTTTTAGTCGTAGTTTCTTCATTACAACTCCGTTTTTGTTGGTTCAACTTGCCACTTCCTTGGATTGAGTCAAATTTTAAGAATATGAACTGAAAATACCTTAGTTTGTATTCGAAATCACAAGTTATAGGTCAAACTTTTGTAAAACTTATGAAAGTGATCATTTTCCATCATAAAAACAACATTTAATGATCATTTTTCTAAAAATACTTACACTTTGAGTTAAACCATGAAATTTTTATGTGTTAACATATTCATAAGAAATATCATTTTTTCAGAACATGAACTTCCAATTCAAAGTTCAAGATGGTTTTTAATTATCCAACCCAAAACAGCCCCCGGTTGCACTCCGACGACGTAGATTCAGTTTTTAAGGTGTTCTTTGTAAAACCAAGTTATATCTTGTTAAGTTAGAATATCATTATGATATATTACAGGTCTTGAAGTATTTTAAAAGTTAAGTTAGAAGGATCTATTTAGTTTGCAAACAAGTTTGAAATCATTCAAACTATGTTCTTGTTGTTAAAATTTTACAACATAAAATAAGATAGCTATATAATTATGAATCGAACAAGATTATGAACAAGGTTACTACCTCAAGTTACTTGGACAAAGTTACTGTAAGAGATAAGAAAAAATCTTGGAATCAAAGAGTGGTGGAGTTAGATCAAAAGGTTGGAAGTATACTTCTTCAAATGGGTGGTTATTTTGATATGTTCTTGAAAGAGTTTTCTTATGGTATTTAAGGCTTGTAATTGAAGCTAAATGATGGGGAAAATGCTTGGAGATGATCAAGTATGAAGTTAGGAGTATTTTGAGAGAGAAATGAGGGTGTAGGTATGAGAAAATGGAGTGAAGAAATGGTGTTCATTCATAAAAACATTTTTAGTTTATAAAGAAAGAAAAGGATTCCTAATTTTGTTTTCTTACTAATAATTCATGCTACTTGACAAATCCTAGTTACCTCATATCTAGGGCAGTAATAATGTTGATTAGGATGTTGATTTGATGTGTATATACTAATAGTAAATACATATAGAAGCTGGGTATGATACGGGTACATATACCCTAGATATACGTATAGAAATCTTGAGGAAACGAAATGAGAATTCAAATATAGCTATCTTTTGTGAACATACTTATATTGTTTTATGTATTTAAGTCCTTAAAAATTGATTAAATACATTATATATACGATACATGTATAAGCATTATAGGTTATAAGTATATATATCAAAGAATGTTACGTATAGTTATCGTTTTGAAAACTTAAGTTAGTAGTTTCAAAATATACTTATAACTCATTGTCATTAGTACACAACGAGATGTTAAACAATCCTTAGATCATGTTAAATATATATAAATACATATATATACACAAACGTATAATTATCGTATGTTATATAGTTCGTGATATCATCGGTCAAATTGGACTGTCAAACGTTGTGTAAAACTCTTTTCAAAAACATAAGTCTCAACAATTTGGATTGCTTATCATGTTGGTAAGGTTTAATTTATGTAAATATTAATCTCATAAGTATAAAACGATTGGAAAAATCTGGGTCGTTACATAAGGGCACACCGTGACGGGCTATGATCTCCTTAATGTAAAGTTGTGCAAGTTTCTCCATGTTGTCGGTTTCCTTCATGGCTCGGAAGTGCGCGGATTTGGTGAGGCGGTCAACAATAACCCAAATAGTATCATAACCGCCCATCGTCTTTGGTAGTTTGGTGATAAAATCCATCGTTATCCTTTCCCACTTCCATTGCGGGATCTCGAGTTGTTGAAGTAGTCCGGACGGTCTTTGATGTTCGGCTTTGACTTTAGAGCAAGTTAGCATTTTCCAAAATAAGTAGCGACGTCCTTTTTAATGTTCGGCCACCAATATTGTTCTTTGAGGTCGTGGTACATCTTATTGGCGCCGGGGTGAATCGAGTATCGTGACTTGTGGGCTTCATCTAGAATGAGGTTTCGTAAATCCCCAAAACTAGGCACCCAAATCCGGTCTCCTTAACTTCGAATCGAGAGGTGAGGATGTTCAAGTGTTCTAGAGAGATGTTTTCATCCTTGAGAGCCTCGTCTTGGGCTACACGAATTTGACTATTGAGGTTGGTGTGAATGGTGATGTTTAAAGCTCGGACACGAAGAGGCACCGCCCTTTCTTTTCGACTTAAGGCATCGGCTACTACATTTGCCTTTCCCGGATGGTAACGAAGCTCACAATCGTAATCGTTCAAAGTTTCAATCCACCGTCGTTGTCTCATGTTTAGTTGATTTTGATCGAAGATGTGTTGATGTAACGACCCGCACTTTTTCGATCATACTATACTTATAAGATTAATATTTACATAAATTAAACCTTGCCAACATGATAAGCAATCCAAATTGTCGAGACTTATATTTCCGAAAAGAGTTTTACACAACGTTTGACCGTCTAGTTTGACCGATGATATCACGAACTATACAATATATGATAATTATACGTTTGTGTATATAAATGTATATATACATATTTAACATGATTAATAAATGTTTTAATATCTCATTTTGTATTAATAACAACAAGTTATATGTGTATTTTGAAACTACTAACTTAAGTTTTCAAAACGATAACTATACGTAACGTTATTTGACATAAATACTTAAGACTTATAATGTTTATACATATATCGTATAAGTAATGTATTTAATCACTTTTAAGAACTTAAATACATAAAATCATATAAGTGTATTCACAAAAGATAGCTATATGTGAATCCTCATTCCATTTTTCACAAAATTTCTATACGTATACCTAGAGTATTTGTACTCGTATCTTACCAAGCTTCTATACGTATTTACTAATAGTAAATACACATCAAATCACCACCTAACCCACCCTTGTTACTGCCCTTAGAGCAAGGTAATTGGAATTTGGATGCATGCATGAATTATTATACAAAAATACAAGAGAAAACCTTGTCTTGTCTCCTCATGGCCACGTTTTTATGGCCTTTATATGTATCATCATCTTCATTCATTTTACTTCAACTTTCTAGCCAAAACACACACATACTTTGAAGCCTTAAAACCCTTAATCAATTCAGCAAAGTTTCCAAGAAGATCTAGCTTCAAAAACCATACTAAAACACCATAAGAAAACCATACAAAAACACTTCAAGAAAACCCTCCAAGAACACCAACTTACTTCCAATCTTTCATCCACTTCTATCACCCTTGTGATTCTAGCTTCTTACTTCTCTCTTACAGCAACTTCATCCAAGGAACTTGAGGTAGAATCTATGTTCATAACCTTATTCGATTCATATATATATAGCTATCTTATTTTGTGGTACAAAAGTTTAACAACAAGAACATAGTTTGAATGTTTTCAAACTTGTTTGCAAACTAAATAGATCCTTCTAACTTAACTTTTAAAATACTTCAAGACCTGTAATATAACTTATGTATATGCTAATTTAACAAGGTAAAACTTGGTTTTTCAAAGTATAAGTATTTTTAGAAAAATGGTCATTAAATGATTTTGTTGTAACAAAAATGTTTAACTTCATATGTTTCACTAATGTTTCACTTATGCCGTATGATTTTGAATACAAACCAAGGTATTTACAGTTCATAGTCTTAAAGAAGAACTCGATCCAAGAAGATGGCAATTTGAATCAACGAAAACGGATTTGTAACGAAGAAACTATGACCGAAACAAAATTGGTTATCCTAGATCATTTCAACTACGGGATCAATTGGAAAAAAAAGATATAAATCACATATTTCTAAGATAACATGATATTTTATATATATGTACTTATAATTCAATTTTATATGGTTCAGGATCACCCGTAAACAACACGAGAAGATTAATCATAAGATCCCATGATTGTACGCAACACGTCATTTGACAACACCGGTACTTTATGTACGCAACACGTCATTTGACAACACCGGTACCATGGGTCAAGATTAATCTCGACCAACACATATACGATGGGGTTTTATTGATTTCGTTGGGGGTTTTATTTATTTCATTGCGGGTATATTAAACATCTAAAAATGAACCATTAAAATTGAATTACTAACATCGGACTGCTAACTACGGACTAAGGAATTATTCAAAGTATTAAAAGTATAACAAGTATATATTTATAACGTTTGTTTAAAAATGAAAACATATTGATATATTATATATGGATAGGTTCGTGATATCAACCGGAAGACCGAGTCAAATTATTTATATCATCAAGACAAGAGTGAGTATATAGTCCCACTTTTAAACTCTAAATATTTCGGGATGAGAATACATGTATTTTATGTTTTACGATATGGACACAAGTAACTGAAAAATATGTTCTACGTTGAGTTGTACCACTGGCATACTTCCCTGTAGCTTGGTAACTAATATTTACAGCGGTATTGTAAACGCGAATCCTGTTGATAGATCTATCGGGCTTGACAACCCCAACCGGACTGGACGACCAGTATTCAACGGTTGCACAGTACTTCGTTTTGTGACTACACTTGGTACGGTGTAGTAAGATTTCATATTAAAGGGAATATGCGACGTGAAAATGTTAAGTATGGTTATCAAGTGCTCAACCACTTAGAATACTTTTATTAAACTGTTTATATACGAAATCTTGTGGTCTATATATATATTGCTGCCGGCACTAAACCTATATCTCACCAACTTTATGTTGACCTTTTTAAAACATGTCTATTCTCAGGTGATTTCTAAAGCTTCCGCTGCATCATGTTGGATCTAACCAGGATCTTGCGTACGCATGTTTGTGTCAAAAATAAAACTGCATATCCGAGATGTTGTATTGTAAAATATGCTAGAAACCGTGTTGTTGTCATCATTTGTAAAGTTTGTAAGTCGAAGATTATCGCTAAACATTAATCTTCTTTTTATTGTCTTAAGCTTGTAACAAAAATAATGGTTATGGTTTGTAATGTATAATATATGCAGTTTTCTTTCAAAAATGTCTCATATAGAGGTCAATACCTCGCAATGAAATCATACGTTATCTAACGCGTTCTTATGGTTAAGGACGGGTTATGACATGTGGTATCAGAGCGTTGGTCTTAGCGAACCAGGTTTGCATTAGTGTGTCTAACCGAGAAGTCGTTAGGATACATTAGTAAAGTCTGGACTTTGACCGGGTCTGATTTTAAAAAAAAAAAAAAAAAACATTGCTTATCACTGTTGGTTAAAATTTATGTGTAAATATTATGTAAGTACTAATGGGTTAGTTGTTGTGTGATAGATGTCGGGCTCGAAACTTATTATCACATTCAGCGACTCCGAATCAGAACCTTCAGATTGTGTTTCAGTCATTAACATATCCGATGACGAAAGTGGTATTTTTGGGGAAGACTCACAATTTCCGGATGAACCAACTATTGAAATATCGGAAAGTGAACCCGAGGAGGAAAGTGAACCCGAAGAGGAAAGTGAACCCGAAGAAGAAAGTGAACCCGAGGAAGAAATACTAGAAATTACGAAAGAAAAATTCGATCAAGGAAAGAAACGAAAAGCGAATGAATTAGAAAATTCAAATCCCGAACTTAGTGAGAATGACGTGGCACCAATTCCACTCAACACTACCACCCCTATTCCCGCTATTCCTATTAGTGCTATCCCGGCGTCTAGTTCTTCGGCTCCTCAGCCAAAACGTAGGCAGAAAGCTAGGATAAGCGTTAGGCCATTCATTGGAACTAAACGCCCTAGAAAATAGACCGAACGATGCACTGCCGTATTAAACCATGGAATCAAATAATGTTTTGTATAATATTATTAGTGTGGTTTGCTTAAAGTTTGATGTAAGATAAGCATATGTAAAATAGCGAAGTATGAAATGCAATAATTTTCCATGGTTAAGTATTATTTAGATTGTAGTAATTGGTTCTGTACTAAGCTATTAAGTATGAACATTAACGGGTAGGTACTACCCAAGATATAATTATAAAACGCTAATAAGAAGAAAAGGCTTTTATAATAATAACTGGTTCATATTATTAACAAGCTATAATGTACTATAAATACACACTACATCTATAATAATCCATGTGAATAATTATTTTTTTTTCATTAGGAAATGGCGCGATTGAATCGAATGACGGAACAAGAACTCGAGGAACTCATCAATCAACGAGTGAACGATAGAATGTTATGGGTCGAAGCTGCAAGAGCTGCTACAGTTAATCCAAATCCTCGTGTAGGATGCTCCTACAAGACGTTTCAAGCTTGCAAGCCATCATCATTCAGTGGAACGGAAGGACCGATCGGTTTAACCCGATGGATAGAAAAGATGGAGACGGTGTTTAAAATCAGTGGTTGTGATGAAAAAGACATGACCAAGTTTGCATCGTGCACTTTACAAGATAGTGCACTCACATGGTGGAAGAATTATGTGAAGGCGGTAGGAGGAGATGTAGCTTATGATACTCCATGGGAAGAATTCAAAACAATGATAATCACCGAGTATTGTCCAAGGAATGAGGTTATTAAGTTAGAAGATGAGTTACGAAGTTTGAAGGTGGTTGGTACTGAAATCACCAACTACAATCAGCGATTCATGGAATTGGTTTTACTATGTCCTGAATTGGTTCCAACCGAAGCACGGAAGATTGAAATGTACAAAGGTGGTTTGCCCAAAAAGGTCAAGGCAAACGTTACAGCATCGAAACCTAAGACAATTCATGAAGCTATAACCATGGCAAACGAGCTAATGGATCAGGTCATTTTGGACAAGAAAGCATTCAATACTGAGGTGAAGGTATTGGGGAACAAGAAAAAGTGGAATGGAGGTTATGATCGAGGTAACCAACAACAACCTTATAAGAAACAAGAAACCACGAAAGGTGCGGGTAGCGGTTCAGGCTTTGGTTACAAAGGACAAAGTCCTTTATGCAACCGTTGTCACAAACATCATTTTGGTTACTGTAGTGTGTTGTGCACTAAATGCAATAGACAGGGACATCTTGCTGAAGATTGTAAGGCTCTCGTTACAAATGCAAATGGTAACAAGACTCCTGCCACCAACGCAAATAGAACTGCTTTGGCTAACATTACTTGTTTTGGGTGTGGAAAACAAGGTCATTATAAGAGCCAGTGCCCGAATCAGAATGGCGGACCTGCACGTGGAAGAGCGTTTGTTATTAATGCTAGAGAGGCACGAGAAGACCCGGAACTTGTTACGGGTACGTTTACCATTAATAACTTATCAGCATCTATTTTATTTGATACTGGCGCCGATAGAAGTTACGTGTGTATAAATTTTTACACTAAATTGAATTGTTCATCATTACCTCTAGATGCTAAGTACTTGATTGAGTTAGCTAATGGTAAGCTAATTAAAGCCGATAAAATTTGTCGTGATTGTGAAATAAATCTAGCCGGAGAAACGTTTAAAATCGACTTAATACCCGTAGAATTAGGAGGTTTTGATGTAATAGTCGGCATGGACTGGATGTCCAAAATAGGAGCGGAAGTTGTTTGTGCCAAGAAGGCAATTCGTATTCCTGGTAAGGATAAAATACCGGTGATGATTTATGGAGAGAAGGGTAATTCAAAGCTAAAACTCATTAGCTGTTTGAAAGCCAAGAAGTGTTTAGAAAAGGGATGTTACGCTATTTTAGCACATGTTAATAAAGTCGAAAAGAAAGAAAAGTGCATCAACGACGTGCCTGTGGCAAGAGATTTTCCTGAAGTTTTTCCGGAAGAATTGCCGGGATTACCTCCATTTAGATCGGTAGAATTTCAAATAGATTTAGTACCAGGAGCTGCACCAGTGGCTCGTGCTCCATATAGACTTGCACCGTCCGAATTAAAAGAACTTCAAAGTCAGTTAAAAGAATTATTGGACCGTGGATTCATACGACCAAGTACATCACCGTGGGGAGCTCCAATTTTGTTTGTCAAGAAGAAAGACGGATCTTTCCGAATGTGTATAGATTATCGTGAATTAAATAAGTTAACTATCAAGAATCGGTATCCACTACCGAGAATTGATGACTTATTTGATCAATTGCAAGGATCATGTGTTTATTCGAAAATCGACTTAAGATCGGGCTATCATCAACTACGCGTCAAAGAAGAGGATATTCCGAAAACTGCTTTTCGGACACGTTATGGTCATTACGAATTTTTGGTTATGCCGTTTGGATTGACGAATGCGCCAGCTGTATTCATGGACCTCATGAATCGAGTTTGTAGTCCGTATTTAGATAAGTTTGTTATCGTTTTCATTGATGATATTCTTATCTATTCCAAGAGTGAGCAAGAGCATGAAGAGCATTTAAGGTTGATACTGGAGTTGTTGAGAAAAGAACAACTTTATGCTAAATTTTCTAAGTGTGCTTTCTGGTTGAAAGAAGTGCAATTTCTTGGTCACGTTGTTAATAGCGAAGGAATTCAGGTTGATCCAGCAAAAACTGAAGCTATTGAAAAATGGGAGACTCCTAAGACACCAACACAGATACGCCAATTTTTGGGTTTAGCCGGTTATTATAGAAGGTTTATTCAAGATTTTTCCCGAATAGCTAAACCGTTGACAGCGTTAACGCAAAAAGGGAAGAAATATGAATGGACCTCGGAGCAGGAGAACGCATTTCAAATACTGAAGAAGAAGTTAACTACGGCGCCTATTTTATCGTTACCAGAAGGGAACGATGATTTTGAAATATATTGTGACGCTTCGCGACAAGGTTTTGGTTGTGTTCTTATGCAACGAAAGAAAGTAATTGCATTTGCATCCCGACAATTGAAGATTCACGAGCGGAATTATACGACGCATGATCTAGAATTGGGAGCAGTCGTGTTTGCATTGAAGATGTGGAGACACTACTTGTATGGGGTTAAATTCACTGTGTTTACTGATCATAAAAGCCTTCAACATATTTTTGATCAGAAACAATTGAACATGAGGCAACGTAGGTGGGTCGAGTTAATAAACGACTATGATTGTGAAATTCGTTATCATCCCGGGAAAGCGAATGTGGTGGCTGACGCACTAAGCAGAAAGGAACGAGAACCAATTCGAGTACGAGCGATGAACATAAAAATTCGCATGAATCTCAACTCACAAATCAAAGAAGTTCAACGAGAAGCACTTACTAAAGAAAATATAGGAAATGAAATAATGAAGAAGTATGCGAAGCAACTCGTTATGCGGGAAGATGGAATTCGATATTTTGCAAATCGTATTTGGGTACCGAAGTTGGGTGGATTAAGGAAGTTGATATTGAACGAGGCACATAAGACAAGATATTCGATACATCCTGGAGTTGGAAAGATGTACCAAGATCTTAAGACGCATTATTGGTGGCCTAATTTGAAGACAGACGTTGCAACATATGTTGGGGAATGTTTAACTTGTTCCAAAGTCAAAGCAGAACACCAGAAGCCGTCAGGGTTACTTCAACAACCAGAAATTCCAGAATGGAAATGGGACGGTATTACCATGGATTTCATCACGAAGTTACCAAAGACTGCCTGGGGATACGACACCATTTGGGTAATTGTTGATCGTCTTACCAAATCTGCACATTTCTTGCCTATAAAGGAAACAGATAGAATGGAGAAATTATTACGATTATATATAAAGGAAATAGTTTCAAGGCATGGAATACCTATTTCCATTATATCCGATCGTGATAGTAGATTTACTTCAAAATTTTGGCAATCACTACAGGAGGCACTAGGAACTCGGTTGGATATGAGTACCGCATATCATCCACAAACCGATGGACAGAGTGAAAGAACGATTCAGACTCTCGAAGACATGCTCAGGGCATGTGTGATCGATTTTGGAAACGGATGGGATAAATATCTACCGTTAGCAGAATTCTCGTATAATAATAGTTATCATGCGAGCATTGGAGCTGCGCCATTCGAAGCATTGTACGGAAGGAAGTGTAGATCTCCTATCTGTTGGAATGAAGTAGGAGATCGACATTTAACTGGTCCCGAGATCATACATGAAACGACCGAGAAGATAGTACAAATCAAGGAGAGATTGAAAACAGCCCGTAGTCGCCAAAAGAGCTACGCTGATGTTCGAAGGAAACCATTAGAGTTTCAGGTCGGGGACATGGTTATGCTAAAGGTGTCACCTTGGAAAGGTGTAATACGTTTCGGCAAAAGGGGTAAACTGAACCCAAGGTACGTAGGCCCGTTCAAGATCATCGAACGCATTGGACCGGTAGCTTATCGACTCGAGTTACCGCAACAACTCGCCGGAGTACATAATACCTTTCACGTCTCAAACCTTAAGAAGTGTCTTGCAAAGGAAGACCTCACCATTCCTCTTGAAGAAATTCATGTCGACGAGAAACTACAATTCGTCGAAGAACCAATCGAAATCATGGACCGTGAAGTTAAACAGCTCAAACAGAGTAATATACCGATTGTTAAGGTTCGTTGGAATGCTAGAAGAGGTCCCGAGTTTACTTGGGAACGCGAGGATCAGATGAAACGAAAGTATCCGCACTTGTTTCTCGATGACGCAAAATAGGTACAATTTTAAAATTTCGGGACGAAATTTATTTAACGGGGAGGTAATGTAACGACCCGCACTTTTTCGATCATACTATACTTATAAGATTAATATTTACATAAATTAAACCTTGCCAACATGATAAGCAATCCAAATTGTCGAGACTTATATTTCCGAAAAGAGTTTTACACAACGTTTGACCGTCTAGTTTGACCGATGATATCACGAACTATACAATATATGATAATTATACGTTTGTGTATATAAATGTATATATACATATTTAACATGATTAATAAATGTTTTAATATCTCATTTTGTATTAATAACAACAAGTTATATGTGTATTTTGAAACTACTAACTTAAGTTTTCAAAACGATAACTATACGTAACGTTATTTGACATAAATACTTAAGACTTATAATGTTTATACATATATCGTATAAGTAATGTATTTAATCACTTTTAAGAACTTAAATACATAAAATCATATAAGTGTATTCACAAAAGATAGCTATATGTGAATCCTCATTCCATTTTTCACAAAATTTCTATACGTATACCTAGAGTATTTGTACTCGTATCTTACCAAGCTTCTATACGTATTTACTAATAGTAAATACACATCAAATCACCACCTAACCCACCCTTGTTACTGCCCTTAGAGCAAGGTAATTGGAATTTGGATGCATGCATGAATTATTATACAAAAATACAAGAGAAAACCTTGTCTTGTCTCCTCATGGCCACGTTTTTATGGCCTTTATATGTATCATCATCTTCATTCATTTTACTTCAACTTTCTAGCCAAAACACACACATACTTTGAAGCCTTAAAACCCTTAATCAATTCAGCAAAGTTTCCAAGAAGATCTAGCTTCAAAAACCATACTAAAACACCATAAGAAAACCATACAAAAACACTTCAAGAAAACCCTCCAAGAACACCAACTTACTTCCAATCTTTCATCCACTTCTATCACCCTTGTGATTCTAGCTTCTTACTTCTCTCTTACAGCAACTTCATCCAAGGAACTTGAGGTAGAATCTATGTTCATAACCTTATTCGATTCATATATATATAGCTATCTTATTTTGTGGTACAAAAGTTTAACAACAAGAACATAGTTTGAATGTTTTCAAACTTGTTTGCAAACTAAATAGATCCTTCTAACTTAACTTTTAAAATACTTCAAGACCTGTAATATAACTTATGTATATGCTAATTTAACAAGGTAAAACTTGGTTTTTCAAAGTATAAGTATTTTTAGAAAAATGGTCATTAAATGATTTTGTTGTAACAAAAATGTTTAACTTCATATGTTTCACTAATGTTTCACTTATGCCGTATGATTTTGAATACAAACCAAGGTATTTACAGTTCATAGTCTTAAAGAAGAACTCGATCCAAGAAGATGGCAATTTGAATCAACGAAAACGGATTTGTAACGAAGAAACTATGACCGAAACAAAATTGGTTATCCTAGATCATTTCAACTACGGGATCAATTGGAAAAAAATGATATAAATCACATATTTCTAAGATAACATGATATTTTATATATATGTACTTATAATTCAATTTTATATGGTTCAGGATCACCCGTAAACAACACGAGAAGATTAATCATAAGATCCCATGATTGTACGCAACACGTCATTTGACAACACCGGTACTTTATGTACGCAACACGTCATTTGACAACACCGGTACCATGGGTCAAGATTAATCTCGACCAACACATATACGATGGGGTTTTATTGATTTCGTTGGGGGTTTTATTTATTTCATTGCGGGTATATTAAACATCTAAAAATGAACCATTAAAATTGAATTACTAACATCGGACTGCTAACTACGGACTAAGGAATTATTCAAAGTATTAAAAGTATAACAAGTATATATTTATAACGTTTGTTTAAAAATGAAAACATATTGATATATTATATATGGATAGGTTCGTGATATCAACCGGAAGACCGAGTCAAATTATTTATATCATCAAGACAAGAGTGAGTATATAGTCCCACTTTTAAACTCTAAATATTTCGGGATGAGAATACATGTATTTTATGTTTTACGATATGGACACAAGTAACTGAAAAATATGTTCTACGTTGAGTTGTACCACTGGCATACTTCCCTGTAGCTTGGTAACTAATATTTACAGCGGTATTGTAAACGCGAATCCTGTTGATAGATCTATCGGGCTTGACAACCCCAACCGGACTGGACGACCAGTATTCAACGGTTGCACAGTACTTCGTTTTGTGACTACACTTGGTACGGTGTAGTAAGATTTCATATTAAAGGGAATATGCGACGTGAAAATGTTAAGTATGGTTATCAAGTGCTCAACCACTTAGAATACTTTTATTAAACTGTTTATATACGAAATCTTGTGGTCTATATATATATTGCTGCCGGCACTAAACCTATATCTCACCAACTTTATGTTGACCTTTTTAAAACATGTCTATTCTCAGGTGATTTCTAAAGCTTCCGCTGCATCATGTTGGATCTAACCAGGATCTTGCGTACGCATGTTTGTGTCAAAAATAAAACTGCATATCCGAGATGTTGTATTGTAAAATATGCTAGAAACCGTGTTGTTGTCATCATTTGTAAAGTTTGTAAGTCGAAGATTATCGCTAAACGTTAATCTTCTTTTTATTGTCTTAAGCTTGTAACAAAAATAATGGTTATGGTTTGTAATGTATAATATATGCAGTTTTCTTTCAAAAATGTCTCATATAGAGGTCAATACCTCGCAATGAAATCATACGTTATCTAACGCGTTCTTATGGTTAAGGACGGGTTATGACAGTTGAAGGCTTTTGTGATCAGTGAAGATAGTACTCTTGGTTCCATAAAGATAGTGTCTCTACATTTTAAGTGCGAAGACAACGGCTCCGAGTTCGAGATCATGTGTCGTGTAGTTCCGTTCATGAATTTTTAGTTGTTGAGAGGCATAAGCAATGACTTTATTTCGTTGCATCAATACACACCCAAAACCATGTTTCGAGGCATCACAATATACAACAAAATCATCATTGCCTTCGGGAAGAGACAAGATAGGAGCGGTGGTTAGCTTTGTCTTCAAGATTTGAAATGCGGATTCTTGTTCGGTTGCCCAAATGAATTTCTTTCCCTTGTGAGTTAACACGGTTAGAGAACGAGCAACCAAGGAGAAGTTTTCAATGAATCTACGATAGTACCCAGCGAGACCCAAGAATTGACGCATGTGAGTAGGAGTGGTAGGAGTCTCCCATTTACTAATGGCTTCGATTTTTGCGGGATCGACTTTAATACCTTGATCACTTAAAACATGACCAAGAAATTGAACTTCCTTCAACCAAAATTCACACTTGGAGAATTTGGCGTAGAGTCGTTCTTGTCTAAGAAGTTCGAGTACGAGTCGGAGGTGTTGTTCATGCTCTTCTTCGCTTTTAGAATAGATCAAGATGTCATCGATGAACACAATAACGAATTTATCGAGATACGGTTTGCACACGCGGTTTATAAGGTCCATGAACACCGCTGATGTGTTAGTGAGACCAAATGGCATTACAAGAAATTCATAGCTACCATAACGAGTTCGGAAAGCGGTTTTGGAGACATCTTCCCCCTTAACCCTTAATTGATAATAACCCGAGCGGAGATCGATTTTTGAATATATACGAGATCCTTGTAGTTGATCAAAGAGGTCATCGATGCGAGGAAGAGGATATCGGTTCTTAACCGTCAATTTATTTAGTTGACGATAATCGATGCACATTCGTAGGGATCCATCTTTCTTTTTAACAAACAAAATTGGAGCGCCCCATGGTGAATGGCTAGGTTGGATGAAACCACGGTTAAGTAGTTCTTGGATTTGAGTTTGCAATTCTTGCATTTCAGATGGAGCAAGTCTATACGGTGCACGTGCTACGGGTGCGGCTCCCGGAATAAGATCAATTTGGAATTCTACCGGTCGATGAGGTGGAAGACCCGGCAATTCGTCGGAAAATACATCGGAAAAGTCACTAACAATTGGCACATCATTGATATGCTTCTCATCGGACTCGACTTTCTTAACGTGGGCAAGGATCGCAAAACAACCCTTACAGAGTAGTTTTCTAACTTTAAGGCAGGAGACGAGGTTGAGTCCAGTGAAACTCTTATCGCCATAAACAATCAAGGGTTCACCATTCTCGATAGGAATTCGGATTGCGTTAAGATCACAAAGGATGTGAGATTTCATTTTGGCTAACCAATTCATACCGATTATTACATCGAAGCTCCCTAGTTCCATGGGTATCAAGTCAATTTCAAACTCATTTCCCAAAATGTTTAACGTACACCCCCGGTAATATGTGTCGGCACTCAATAGGTTCCCGTGGCCACCTCAATGGCATAAGTAGTATCTAGGGGGAGTGATGGAGTGCTAAGAGTATGAACCAAAGTCTTGGATATAAAACATTTATCGGCACCCGAATCGAATAAGCAAGAAACATAAGTTTTGTTGAGAAGAAATGTACCCGTGACTAGTTCATTGTCATCTCGGGCCTCTTGGGCGTTAATGTTGAAGGTTCGGCCGCGTGTGTTGGGGTTATCTTTCTTCTTCGGACATGCATTTCTAAAATGATCCGTTTGGCCACATTCAAAACAAGCACCCAGTTTTGGTGCATTGGGCCCCTTTTGAGCGACGGGGGCGGCACTTCTACAATCGTTGGCCACATGACCACTCCTTTGGCACCGGTGGCAAAATGATTTGTCACATTCACCATAGTGATGCTTGTGGCATTTGTTGCAAAAGGGTTTATTTCCGCCATAACTTTTCTTGGCATCAGAGGTGAAAGGCTTTTTGGTGAAGTTGTTGTTGTAGTTTCTTGATGGAGTGGCTTCCCATTTTCTTTTGTTGCTACCCGACTTATCATCGGCTTTAGGTGCCGGTACTACGATTTTGTCCACCGTTTCTATTAATTTGCGGGCCATGTTCAAAGCTTCTTGATGATTACTGGGTTTGGATGACATTACCCCATGTTTGATGCTCTTTAGAAGACCATCCATGTAAAGTTCAACCCTTGAAGACTCGGGGTTCACAAGGTTTGGGCACATCAAGGCTAATTCGGAAAATCGTTGATTATAAGCCTTGAGATCGTTTCCGACCGCTTTTAAAGTTCTTAGCTCTTGTTCGAGCTTTCGGGTTTCTTCACGAGGGAAATATTCGATGATCATCTTTTCCCTTAAATCAGCCCAAGATGTAGTGACCCAAACTTTTCCGAACCTTTCTATGATTATATGTTTAATGAAAACTATATTTACATGATTAAATGTTTCCAACATGTTAAGCAATCAAACTTGTTAAGACTTGGTTAATTGAAACGGAAATTTTGTAAACGTCTGATTACCCAGTTTGACCAATGATTCACGAACGCTATAAGTTGTATATGACATGATGATACATAAACGAATAAATATATATGTTTAACATGATATAATGATCATCAAGTATCTCATTAAAAATGGTAACAATAAGTTATATACTTAAAAAGGAGACTATTGACGTATGAAACTCGAAACGATACATATAACGATTATCGTTATAACCACGTCTTACTAAATATATATGAAGCATATTAATACATCGTTATATTATATATAACATGATAATATGATAATTAAATATATCATTAAGTGTATTAACAATGAACTACATAAGTAAAAACAAGACTACTAACTTAAGGATTTCGAAACGAGACATATATGTAACGATTATGGTTGTAACGACATTTAAATGTATATATCATATTAATATATATTAATATATCATAATATCATGAAAATATAATAATTTAAAATCTCATTTGATATTATAAATTTTGGGTTAACAACATTTAACAAGATCGTTAACCTAAAGGTCTCAAAACAACACTTACATGTAACGACTAACGATGTCTTAACGACTCAGTTAAAATGTATATACATGTAGTGTTTTAATATGTATTCATACACTTTTGAAAGACTTCAAGACACTTATCAAAATACTTCTACTTAACAAAAATGCTTACAATTACATCCTCGTTCAGTTTCATCAACAATTCTACTCGTATGCACCCGTATTCGTACTCGTACAATACACAGCTTTTAGATGTATGTACTATTAGTATATACACTCTAATGATCATCTCTTAGCAGCCCATGTGAGTCACCTAACACATGTGGGAACCATCATTTGGCAACTAGCATGAAATATCTCATAAAATTACAAAAATATGAGTAATCATTCATGACTTATTTACATGAAAACAAAATTACATATCCTTTATATCTAATCCATACACCAACGACCAAAAACACCTACAAACACTTTCATTCTTCAATTTTCTTCATCTAATTGATCTCTCTCAAGTTCTAACTTCAAGTTCCAAGTGTTCTTCATAAATTCTACAAGTTCTAGTTACATAAAATCAAGAATACTTTCAAGTTTGCTAGCTCACTTCCAATCTTGTAAGGTGATCATCCAACCTCAAGAAATCTTTGTTTCTTATAGTAGGTTATCATTCTAATATAAGTTAATAATCATATTCAAACTTTGGTTCAATTTCTATAACTATAACAATCTTATTTCAAGTGATGATCTTACTTGAACTTGTTTTCGTGTCATGATTCTGCTTCAAGAACTTCGAGCCATTCAAGGATCCGTTGAAGCGAGATCCATTTTTCTCTTTTCCAGTAGGTTTATCCAAGGAACTTAAGGTAGTAATGATGTTCATAACATCATTCGATTCATACATAAAAAGCTATCATATTTGAAGTGGTAAACTAGTAATCACTATAACATAGTTTAGTTAATTCTAAACTTGTTCGCAAATAAAGTTAATCCTTCTAACTAGACTTTTAAAATCAACTAAACACATGTTCTATATCTATATGATATGCTAACTTAATGATTTAAAACCCAGAAACACGATAAACACCATAAAACTGGATATACGCCGTCGTAGTAAAACCGGGGGCTGTTTTGGTTGGGATAATTAAAAGCTAAGAAGAACTTTGATTTAAAAGCTATACTTCTGGAAAAATGATTTTTCTTATGAACATGAAACTATATCCAAAAATCATGGTTAAACTCAAAGTGAAAGTATGTTTTTCAAAATGGTCATCAAGATGTCGTTCTTTCGATGGAAATGACTACCTCTTTAAAAAATGACTTGTAACTTGTATTTCTGACTATAAACTTATAATTTTTCTATTTAGATTCATAAAGTTAAGTTCAATATGAAACCGTGGCTACTGGAATCACTCAAAATGGATTAGAAACGAAGAAATAGCGAGTAAAACAAGATTGATAAAAACTACTCATTTTACCTACGTGAAAGTTAGTAATAAATCTATTCCAACCATAACCTAATCAACTTATATTGTATATTATGTAATCTTGAGATACCATAGACACGTATACAATGTTTTGACCTATCATGTCAACCCATCTATATATATATTGCGGAACAACCATAGACACTCTATATGTGAATGTTGGAGTTAGCTATACAGGGTTGAGGTTGATTCCAAAATAAATATATAGTTTGAGTTGTGATCAATACTGAGATACGTATACACTGGGTCGTGGATTGATTTAAGATAATATTTATCGATTTATTTCTGTACATCTAACTGTGGACAACTAGTTGTAGGTTACTAACGAGGACAGCTGACTTAATAAACTTAAAACATCAAAATGTATTAAAAGTATTGTAAATATATTTTGAACATACTTTGATATATATGTATATATTGTTATAGGTTCGTGAATCAACCAGTGGCCAAGTCTTACTTCCCGACGAAGTAAAAATATGTGAAAGTGAGTTATAGTCCCACTTTTAAAATCTAATATTTTTGGGATGAGAATACATGCAGGTTTTATAAATGATTTACAAAATAGACACAAGTACGTGAAACTACATTCTATGGTTGAATTATCGAAATCGAATATGCCCCTTTTTATTAAGTCTGGTAATCTAAGAATTAGGGAACAGACACCCTAATTGACGCGAATCCTAAAGATAGATCTATTGGGCCTAACAAACCCCATCCAAAGTACCGGATGCTTTAGTACTTTGAAATTTATATCATATCCGAAGGGTGTCCCGGAATGATGGGGATATTCTTATATATGCAATCTTGTTAATGTCGGTTACCAGGTGTTCACCATATGAATGATTTTTATCTCTATGTATGGGATGTGTATTGAAATATGAAATCTTGTGGTCTATTGTTACGATTTGATATATATAGGTTAAACCTATAACTCACTAACATTTTTGTTGACGTTTAAAGCATGTTTATTCTAAGGTGAATACTAAGAGCTTCCGCTGTTGCATACTAAAATAAGGACAAGATTTGGAGTCCATGTTTGTATGATATTGTGTAAAAACTGCATTCAAGAAACTGATTTCGATGTAACATATTTGTATTGTAAACCATTATGTAATGGTCGTGTGTAAACAGGATATTTTAGATTATCATTATTTGATAATCTACGTAAAGCTTTTTGAACCTTTATTTATGAAATAAAGGTTATGGTTTGTTTTAAAATGAATGCAGTCGTTCAAAAACATCTCATATAGAGGTCAAAACCTCGCAACGAAATCAATTAATATGGAACGTTTTTAATCAATAAGAACGGGACATTTTAGTTGGTATCCGAGCGTTGGTCTTAGAGAACCAGAAAATTTGCATTAGTATGTCTTATCGAGTTTGTTAGGATGCATTAGTGAGTCTAGACTTCGACCGTGTTTTCTTTAAAAATGATTGCTTAACATTTTTGTTGAAAACTATATATTATTAATATGTATATATTATGTGATATATTAATCTCTTAACATGTTTGATATTGTGTGATAGATGTCTACCTATATCACAAATCCCATTGACTCACCTAATAATAACGAAGAGTCAAATATATATTGGACTGATTCACAAGTTCCCGAAGAGGAACCGGAAGAAGAATCAGAACTGGAAGAGGAGGAACCGGAGGAGGAAATAGAACCGGTGGGGGAAATAATAAAACGGTTAAGTAAAATAAAATCCTCAACCAACCGACCAAGGTTAATTATGGTCAATGGTGTTTCCGCCAAGGAAGCAAAATATTGGGAGGATTACCAATTCTCCGATGAATCGGATTCCGACGAGAATTCCGATGATGTTATAGAAATTACCCCAACTGAATTTAAAAAAGCAAAAGAAAATAATAAGGGAAAGGGCATAAAAATAGAGAAATCTAATTCCAACCCCGATGAACTTTATATGTATCGTCAACCCCCGAAGTCCTTAAGTTGTAACAATGACCCGGGAACCTCTAAACCACCAGGTTTTTCTAAACCGTTGTGGAAAACGACAGCTAGTATTAGGGGAACATCATATATCCCTAGAAACTTGGCAAAACAAACCAAAATCGAAGAAGAAGAAACGAGCGAGTCGGAATAAGATAGTTGTATTCGTATGGTGTAATATATGTAATATAGTGTGCTTATGCTTTATGATATATGTAAAAATTGCTTGTATTAATAAGTATTTTTTTTATGAATCTAACTCTTGTCTATTTTACAGTATAAAAGCACAAAATGGGTAGACAACCCAATATTTTAAGAGACCTACCCGGAGACATGATTGATGAAATCTTGTCTAGAGTCGGTCAGAATTCTTCGGCATAACTATTTACGGCGAAATCAGTTTGTAAGACATTCGAAGAACGTTCCAAGAATGCCTTGATTTATAAAAGGCTTTCGTTCGAAAGATGGGGGATATCACATTGGGAAATCCATAAGTTACGATGTGTTTACTTTGATGCATATATTGCGGGGAACCCAAGTGCTATTTTACGCAACGGATTAAGAAATTATTTTGACTCAATGTATCCGAACATAGGACTTCATGATTTAGAAAAAGCGGCTAACATGCAACATAAAGAAGCATGTTATGCTTACGGGTTAGTAATGTTCGCTTCTCACCAAAGTGAGAACAAGAACATCGGGCTACAACTATTAAACAAAACATTCCCACAAGTGACGGAGTCGGTAATTGAGGTAAGAAATGAGGTTTTTAGATTGTTACAGGACTTTTGGACATTACGTAACCCTCGTACCTTTGATGACGTTACAACACGCTGTCTTATCAATGGCCATAACGGTTATGTTCCACAAGACCAAGGATGGGAATTAGTCCTAGTAAAACCAGAATGCATGACTTGTTTCTGGACGTATGAATTACGTGTCTTTATTGCCTTTGCTGAACGACTTGTGTACTAGCTAGAATTATATTCACAACCATCTTGTATCAAATTTATTGTGTGCTATATTTCATGCTATATGTAAAATAAGCGGTATTGTAAGTTTGTAAAATATTGTGTAAAAGTTTGAACGCGAAATATTATTATAATCAGTTTTTCATATAGAATTGTAGTAGTTGAATTGTATATTAGCTACTAAGTATGAACTTAACGGGTAGGTACTACCCGAATTTAAACTTATAAAACGCTAATATGAAGAAAAAGCTTTTATAAATGAGTTCATATTATGCTACGAGATACTATTGACTACTCTTAATATTCTGTATGATTAACTTGTTTCATTTGACTATTTTGAAGGAAATGGCACCAACTACTCGACACACCTTGAATATGAGCGAAGAGGAATTTCGTGCCTTTCTTGCTTCAAACATAGCCGCAGTACAGGCTGCACTGCATACTAACAATAACCTTGGATCTAGCAGTACAGGAAATCGTGTAGGATGCACCTACAAAGAATTCACTGCCTGCAAACCTTTGGAATTTGATGGAACCGAAGGACCGATTGGATTGAAACAGTGGACCGAGAAGGTCGAATCGGTGTTTGCCATAAGTAAGTGTACTGAAGAGGACAAAGTGAAGTATGCTACGCATACCTTTACAGGTTCTGCGTTAACATGGTGGAATACCTATCTAGAGCAAGTGGGACAAGATGATGCTTACGCACTACCATGGTCAGCATTCAAGCACTTGATGAACGAGAAGTACCGTCCCAGAACCGAGGTCAATAAGCTCAAGACAGAACTTAGAGGATTACGAACCCAAGGATTTGATATTAGCACGTACGAAAGACGATTCACAGAATTATGCCTATTGTGTCCGGGAGCGTTCGAAGATGAGGAAGAGAAGATCGACGCGTTTGTGAAAGGATTACCGGAAAGAATCCAAGAAGATATAATTTCACACGAGCCCGCCTCCATACAACAGGCATGTAGAATGGCTCACAAACTAGTGAACCAGATTGAAGAAAGAATTAAAGAACAGACTGCTGAAGAGGCCAATGTGAAGCAAGTCAAAAGAAAGTGGGAGGAAAACGGTGATAAGAATCACCAATACAACAACAACAGCAATTACAACAATAATCGCAACAATTATCCCAAAAATCGCAACATCAATCGCAACAACAACAAACGGCCCAACAACAATAACAACAACAACAACAACAACAGCAACTACAACAATCATCCCAATAACAATAACAACCGCAACAACAACAACAATCAGAAGCAGCTATGCCAATGGTGTGAAAAGTATCACTCGGGGTTCTGCACCAAATTTTGCAACAAGTGTAAAAGAAATGGTCCTAGCGTGGCGAAGTGTGAGGTCTACGGACCAGGGTTTAACAGAACGAAAGGAACAAATGGTGTCGGAACAAGTAATGGCGGAGCAAGTAGTGTCGGAGCAAGTTATGCCAATGTAGTTTGTTATAAATGTGGAAAACCGGGACACATTATTAGAAATTGCCCGAACAAGGAGAACACGAATGGACAAGGCCGTGGAAGAGTTTTCAATATTAATGCGGCAGAGGCACAGGAAGACCCGGAGCTTGTTACGGGTACGTTTCTTATTGACAACAAATCTGCTTACGTTTTATTTGATTCTGGTGCGGATAGAAGCTATATGAGTAGAGATTTTTGTGCTAAATTAAGTTGTCCATTGACGCCGTTGGATAGTAAATTTTTACTCGAATTAGCAAACGGTAAATTAATTTCAGCAGATTATATATGCCGGAATCAAGAAATTAAACTGGGTAGCGAAATATTTAAGATTGATTTGATACCAGTAGAGTTAGGGAGTTTTGATGTAATAGTTGGCATGGACTGGCTGAAGAAGGTGAAAGCAGAGATCGTATGTTATAAAAATGGAATTCGCATTGTACGAGAAGAAGGAGAACCCTTAATGGTGTACGGAGAAAAGGGCAACACGAAGCTACATCTTATTAGTAATTTGAAGGCACAAAAACTAGTAAGAAAAGGTTGCTATGCTGTTCTAGCACATGTCGAGAAAGTACAAACTGAAGAAAAGAGCATCAATGATGTTTTTGTCGCAAAAGAATTTCCCGATGTATTTCCGAAAGAATTACCGGGACTACCTCCACATCGATCTGTTGAATTTCAAATAGATATTGTACCAGGAGCTGCACCAATAGCTCGTGCTCCTTACAGACTCGCACCCAGCGAGATGAAAGAACTGCAAAGCCAACTGCAAGAACTATTAGAACGTGGTTTCATTCGACCAAGCACATCACCATGGGGAGCTCCTGTTTTATTTGTCAAGAAGAAAGATGGTACATTTAGGTTGTGTATTGACTATAGAGAGTTGAACAAACTTACCATCAAAAACCGTTATCCACTGCCGAGAATTGACGACTTATTTGATCAACTACAAGGCTCGTCGATTTATTTGAAGATCGATTTACGTTCTGGATATCATCAAATGCGAGTAAAGGAGGATGATATTCCAAAAACTGCTTTTAGGACGCGTTATGGTCATTACGAGTTTATGGTTATGCCGTTTGGATTGACTAACGCACCAGCTGTGTTCATGGACCTTATGAACCGAGTGTGTGGGCCATATCTTGACAAGTTTGTCATTGTTTTCATCGATGACATACTTATTTACTCAAAGAATGATCAAGAGCACGAAGAACATTTGAGAAAAGTGCTAGAAGTATTGAGGAAAGAAAAACTGTACGCTAAGTTTTCAAAGTGTGCATTTTGGTTGGAAGAAGTTCAATTCCTCGGTCACATAGTGAACAAAGAAGGTATCCAGGTGGACCCGGTAAAGATCGAAACCGTTGAAAAGTGGGAAACCCCAAAAACTCCGAAGCATATACGTCAATTTTTAGGATTGGCTGGTTACTACAGAAGATTCATCCAAGATTTCTCCAAAATTTAGCAAAACCCTTGACTGCACTAACGCATAAAGGGAAGAAATTTGAATGGAAGGATGAACAAGAGAAGGCGTTTCAGTTATTGAAGAAAAAGCTAACTACGGCACCTATATTGTCATTGCCTGAAGGGAATGATGATTTTGTGATATATTGTGACGCCTCAAAGCAAGGTCTCGGTTGTGTATTAATGCAACGAACGAAGGTAATTGCTTATGCGTCTAGACAATTGAAGATTCACGAGTAAAATTATACGACGCATGATTTGGAATTAGGCGCGGTTGTATTTGCATTAAAGACTTGGAGGCACTACTTATATGGGTCAAAAGTATTATATATACCGACCACAAAAGTCTTCAACAGATATTTAATCAGAAACAACTGAATATGAGGCAGCGTAGGTGGATTGAATTATTGAATGATTACGACTTTAAGATTCTTTACCACCCAGGGAAGGCAAATGTGGTAGCCGACGCCTTGAGTAGAAAGGACAGAGAACCCATTCGAGTAAAATCTATGAATATAATGATTCACAATAACCTTACTACTCAAATAAAGGAGGCGCAACAAGGAGTTTTAAAAGAGGGAAATTCAAAGAATGAAATACCCAAAGGATCGGAGAAGCATCTTAATATTCGGGAAGATGGAACCCGGTATAGGGCTGAAAGGATTTGGGTACCAAAATTTGGAGATATGAGAGAAATGGTACTTAGAGAAGCTCATAAAACCAGATACTCAATACATCCTGGAACGGGGAAGATGTACAAGGATCTCAAGAAACATTTTTGGTGGCCGGGTATGAAAGCTGATGTTGCTAAATACGTAGGAGAATGTTTGACGTGTTCTAAGGTCAAAGCTGAGCATCAGAAACCATCAGGTCTACTTCAACAACCCGAAATCCCGGAATGGAAATGGGAAAACATTACCATGGATTTCATCACTAAATTGCCAAGGACTGCAAGTGGTTTTGATACTATTTGGGTAATAGTTGATCGTCTCACCAAATTAGCACACTTCCTGCCAATAAAAGAAGATGACAAGATGGAGAAGTTAGCACGACTGTATTTGAAGGAAGTCGTCTCCAGACATGGAATACCAATCTCTATTATCTCTGATAGGGATGGCAGATTTATTTCAAGATTCTGGCAGACATTACAGCAAGTATTAGGAACTCGTCTAGACATGAGTACTGCCTATCATCCACAAACTGATGGGCAGAGTGAAAGGACGATACAAACGCTTGAAGACATGCTACGAGCATGTGTTATTGATTTTGGAAACAGTTGGGATCGACATCTACCGTTAGCAGAATTTTCCTACAACAACAGCTACCATTCAAGCATTGAGATGGCGCCGTTTGAAGCACTTTATGGTAGAAAGTGCAGGTCTCTGATTTGTTGGAGTGAAGTGGGGGATAGGCAGATTACGGGTCCAGAGATAATACAAGAAACTACTGAGAAGATCATCCAAATTCAACAACGGTTGAAAACCGCCCAAAGTCGACAAAAGAGCTACGCCGACATTAAAAGAAAAGATATAGAATTTGAAATTGGAGAGATGGTCATGCTTAAGGTTGCACCTTGGAAAGGTGTTGTTCGATTTGGTAAACGAGGGAAATTAAATCTAAGGTATATTGGACCATTCAAGATTATTGATCGTGTCGGACCAGTAGCTTACCGACTTGAGTTACCTCAACAACTCGCGGCTGTACATAACACTTTCCATGTCTCGAATTTGAAGAAATTTTTTGCTAAAGAAGATCTCACTATTCCGTTGGACGAAATTCAAATCAATGAAAAACTTCAATTCATTGAAGAACCCGTTGAAATAATGGATCGTGAGGTTAAGAGACTTAAACAAAACAAGATACCGATTGTTAAGGTTCGATGTAATGCTCATAGAGGACCCGAGTTCACCTGGGAACGAGAAAATCAGATGAAGAAGAAGTACCCGCACTTATTTCCAGAAGATGAGCCAACACCTCCAATCGCTTAAAATTTCGGGACGAAATTTATTTAACGGGTAGGTACTGTAGTGACCCGAACTTTTACGAATCTTTATATGATTATATGTTTAATGAAAACTATATTTACATGATTAAATGTTTCCAACATGTTAAGCAATCAAACTTGTTAAGACTTGGTTAATTGAAACGGAAATTTTGTAAACGTCTGATTACCCAGTTTGACCAATGATTCACGAACGCTATAAGTTGTATATGACATGATGATACATAAACGAATAAATATATATGTTTAACATGATATAATGATCATCAAGTATCTCATTAAAAATAGTAACAATAAGTTATATACTTAAAAAGGAGACTATTGACGTATGAAACTCGAAACGATACATATAACGATTATCGTTATAACCACGTCTTACTAAATATATATGAAGCATATTAATACATCGTTATATTATATATAACATGATAATATGATAATTAAATATATCATTAAGTGTATTAACAATGAACTACATAAGTAAAAACAAGACTACTAACTTAAGGATTTCGAAACGAGACATATATGTAACGATTATCGTTGTAACGACATTTAAATGTATATATCATATTAAGATATATTAATATATCATAATATCATGATAATATAATAATTTAAAATCTTATTTGATATTATAAACTTTGGGTTAACAACATTTAACAAGATCGTTAACCTAAAGGTCTCAAAACAACACTTACATGTAACGACTAACGATGACTTAACGACTCAGTTAAAATGTATATACATGTAGTGTTTTAATATGTATTCATACACTTTTGAAAGACTTCAAGACACTTATCAAAATACTTCTACTTAACAAAAATGCTTACAATTACATCCTCGTTCAGTTTCATCAACAATTCTACTCGTATGCACCCGTATTCGTACTCGTACAATACACAGCTTTTAGATGTATGTACTATTGGTATATACACTCTAAGGATCAGCTCTTAGAAGCCCATGTGAGTCACCTAACACATGTGGGAACCATCATTTGGCAACTAGCATGAAATATCTCATAAAATTACAAAAATATGAGTAATCATTCATGACTTATTTACATGAAAACAAAATTACATATCCTTTATATCTAATCCATACACCAACGACCAAAAACACCTACAAACACTTTCATTCTTCAATTTTCTTCATATAATTGATCTCTCTCAAGTTCTAACTTCAAGTTCTAAGTGTTCTTCATAAATTCTACAAGTTCTAGTTACATAAAATCAAGAATACTTTCAAGTTTGCTAGCTCACTTCCAATCTTGTAAGGTGATCATCCAACCTCAAGAAATCTTTGTTTCTTACAGTAGGTTATCATTCTAATACAAGGTAATAATCATATTCAAACTTTGGTTCAATTTCTATAACTATAACAATCTTATTTCAAGTGATGATCTTACTTGAACTTGTTTTCGTGTCATGATTCTGCTTCAAGAACTTCGAGCCATCCAAGGATCCGTTGAAGCGAGATCCATTTTTCTCTTTTCCAGTAGGTTTATCCAAGGAACTTAAGGTAGTAATGATGTTCATAACATCATTCAATTCATACATAAAAAGCTATCATATTTGAAGTGGTAAACTAGTAATCACTAGAACATAGTTTAGTTAATTCTAAACTTGTTCGCAAATAAAGTTAATCCTTCTAACTAGACTTTCAAAATCAACTAAACACATGTTCTATATCTATATGATATGCTAACTTAATGATTTAAAATCCAGAAACACGATAAACACCATAAAACTGGATATACGCCGTCGTAGTAAAACCGGGGGCAGTTTCGGTTGGGATAATTAAAAGCCAAGAAGAACTTTGATTTAAAAGCTATACTTCTGGAAAAATGATTTTTCTTATGAACATGAAATTATATCCAAAAATCATGGTTAAACTCAAAGTGAAAGTATGTTTTTCAAAATGGTCATCAAGATGTCGTTCTTTCGACGGAAATGACTACCTCTTTCAAAAATGACTTGTAACTTGTATTTCTGACTATAAACTTATAATTTTTATATTTAGATTCATAAAGTTAAGTTCAATATGAAACCGTGGCTACTGGAATCACTCAAAACGGATTAGAAACGAAGAAATGGCGAGTAAAACAAGATTGATAAAAACTACTCATTTTACCTACGTGAAAGTTAGTAATAAATCTATTCCAACCATAACCTAATCAACTTATATTGTATATTATGTAATCTTGAGATACCATAGACACATATACAATGTTTCGACCTATCATGTCGACCCATCTATATATATATTGCGGAACAACCATAGACACTCTATATGTGAATGTTGGAGTTAGCTATACAGGGTTGAGGTTGATTCCAAAATATATATATATAGTTTGAGTTGTGATCAATACTGAGATACGTATACACTGGGTCGTGGATTGATTCAAGATAATATTTATCGATTTATTTCTGTACATCTAACTGTGGACAACTAGTTGTAGGTTACTAACGAGGACAGCTGACTTAATAAACTTAAAACATCAAAATGTATTAAAAGTATTGTAAATATATTTTGAACATACTTTGATATATATGTATATATTGTTATAGGTTCGTGAATCAACCAGTGGCCTAGTCTTACTTCCCGACGAAGTAAAAATCTGTGAAAGTGAGTTATAGTCCCACTTTTAAAATATAATATTTTTGGGATGAGAATACATGCAGGTTTTATAAATGATTTACAAAATAGACACAAGTACGTGAAACTACATTCTATGGTTGAATTATCGAAATCGAATATACCCCTTTTTATTAAGTCTGGTAATCTAAGAATTAGGGAACAGACACCCTAATTGACGCGAATCCTAAAGATAGATCTATTGGGCCTAACAAACCCCATCCAAAGTACCGGATGCTTTAGTACTTCAAAATTTATATCATATCCGAAGGGTGTCCCGGAATGATGGGGATATTCTTATATATGCAATCTTGTTAATGTCGGTTACCAGGTGTTTACCATATGAATGATTTTTATCTCTATGTATGGGATGTGTATTGAAATATGAAATCTTGTGGTCTATTGTTACGATTTGATATATATAGGTTAAACCTATAACTCACTAACATTTTTGTTAACGTTTAAAGCATGTTTATTCTCAGTTGAATACTAAGAGCTTCCGCTGTTGCATACTAAAATAAGGACAAGATTTGGAGTCCATGTTTGTATGATATTGTGTAAAAACTGCATTCAAGAAACTGATTTCGATGTAACATATTTGTATTGTAAACCATTATGTAATGGTCGTGTGTAAACAGGATATTTTAGATTATCATTATTTGATAATCTACGTAAAGCTTTTTAAACCTTTATTTATGAAATAAAGGTTATGGTTTGTTTTAAAATGAATGCAGTCTTTGAAAAATGTCTCATATAGAGGTCAAAACCTCGCAACAAAATCAATTAATATGGAACGTTTTTAATCAATAAGAACGGGACATTTCACAAGAGAGGGCGTGGGCTTCATCGGTACCCACCGATTGTTCATAGGTGTTCCACCATGTGAGGGCGACACCGGTGAAAGTGTGAGTGGAGTATTTGACCTTATCTTGGTCCCGACAACCGCTTATGCTAAAAACGGCCTCCGTTTGTTCGAACCATCAAGTGAGAGTAATCGGTCCCCCAGTCCCATCACAAGTATGAGGTTTGCACCCCATGAAGGCTTTGTCGGAGCACCCTTCGCTTGAGTTACCGGCCCCTTGATTGTTGTTGTGGTTGTTGTTGTTATTGTTGTTGTTGGAGGAGTGACCGGCCATGGCCGCATCCACGGCGGTGGCTATCATCCTTTGAAGGGCTTGTTCGGGAGTCTCATGGCGTGGCACACGGCGAGGAGGCATTGTTCCTTCAAAACACAAGAATATCGTTGATTAGTATTTTCAGTAATACTAATCATGATATGGAAATAAAGATAGAGAGAAAATTTTCCTTGGCTCGCCTTAAATTCTTTATATCATAATGTCGGAACGTTCATATGAGTCACCGTAATATAATCCTGGAAATCATATTACCCTGATTCATATGTGCATTTGACATCATTTCATATAGTCAAGGTGGCGTGTCAATCAAATTAAACAACGTGAGATTAAGATGAAATAAGAGTTAGATATGGGTAGAAACGTTCGAGTATAAATTCACAAGTAGTCAAGTAATTCCTACTTCAAGTCTATATGCCGGTTGTAGTCTAGACTCACTAATGTACCCTATGACTCGGGGTTGACACCAATGAACTCTAAATCCCTACAACCTGGCTCTGATACCATCTGTAGCGACCCGACAAAATCGTCATTGATGGCGCCGTCTACTTAGGTCCCGTTACGTGATCATAAGTCTTTAAAATGACGTTTGACCAAAATATGTCTCATTCATTTCAAATGTAAAAGTGTTTCAAGTTTACAAAGGTAGTTCCACGACTAGTTGCATTACAATGTTTAACGTACAAATGAAACCTATGCGACACAATTTTGAAAGTGGTCCAAAAGATGCTCCATGTATGCATATATACTAGACATCCAAGCAAGTATCAAAAAGAGTGCGGAAGCATGTATCACATAGCGTTTAAGGACCTGAGAAAACATATAGAAAATTGTCAACGAAAAACGTTGGTGAAATCATAGGTGTATTAGTAACGTTGTTTTTGAACCACAAGATTTAATATAGTTGATTATCTAAATCGTTTGTATTCTAAAAGTATGTTCGCGAGCACCCAATTATCAAACTTAACTATTTTGTACCCTGTTACGTAGTGTTAGAACATACACTATACTCGAAAATATATTTCATCCGCGAACGGTAGCGAACCGTCCGAATGAGGCTCGTCAAGCCCATGTGATCACATAATATAAGTTCTCGTTTACACCCTGCAAGTGTAACTAATGATAATTGAATTGAGGCTTTTTGTTCAAACTCGCACGTGGAATGTTTGTTTTCGTACTTGTGTTCAAAGCATAAAAGTATGATACGTATATGTTTCTCATCCCGTAGTTTAAAGCGTAAAACTTGTTGAAAAGGTGGGACTATGATCTCACCTTGAGTGCACGTATGTAAAAGTACTTCAACAAGTAAACGTGTGCAAGAACGAATGCTAGTCTTGACCTAAACAAATAGGTTGTATCATTAACGGTAAACACGGTTGGTCAAAGATGTTCAATTAGTCCTATGGCTCGTTATGACTCGATTATTATAGCATGTGAATCAAATTGTCAAGTTTCATGCAAGGTACAAGTATAAAAGCATGTTAGAATGATTGCATAAGTATTTGGTTAAGTTTGGACAAAAGTCAACTTTGGTCAAGTCAAAGTCAACAAAAAAGTCAACACGTTCGGGTCGGGCCCCGAACTATTTTTCTGAGGTTTTTATTCATATATAAGCATGTTAGAACAAATTACATGTGAATCGGAGGTGCGTAGCATAGCAAACATTTTTCGAAATTTGACCATGTAGGTCACAAACCAAACACAGCAAATGCCGTACCGCGACCAAGGAGGGCCGCGCCGCGACACTTAACGTGGTCTGGTGCCTGGTCAGTTTCAATTGTTCAAGTGTTAATTAAATCTTCAATTTAGCACAATTCACAAACCGTAAACACTTATGACACGTATCTTATATCGTTGGAAAGGTAATTTGACAAAGAACACAACTAAACACGTTTCATCAATCAAAGACATCATTTGCAAAAATTGAAATTTCCAAATTAAATGATCAATTAATGCTCAACATAAATGCTTCAATTTCATAAATGCATAATTATGATTCGGGAAATAAATGCACACATATGATACGCCGTTTCGTAGATAATTACGCATACAATGTAATTAAACACTTACAAACAACATTGCAAAGCATTCAATGCATAAAAGGTTCATTTTGCTCCTATCAAACCTAACCCAAATTCACAAATTTAACAATTTTACTTATGAAGCTAATAAATGTCAACCTACATATCAATTTGAAGCTAGTGATGTTAGGAACACATTTAATACGTGAATTTATAACATCTAACAACATTTAAGCAACCAAATCTCAAGATCAAACACACCAAACTTTCAAGTTCATGCTAATTACTTAAAATAACGAGATCGAGCATATAAATCACATATTCATGTTAGACTTGAGCCATAGACACTAATTAACACTTTTATAAGTAAAAATCATCAAGAACACAAAATCTAGTGATTTTAGAAAGTTACCCAAATGTAATGAAATCGGTATGGAATCGAAAAGGAAGATGCGAGGATTCCAAATATGTAATTTGTTTGGATTGATGCTTGCTCGATTTGAAATAGATGGTGATTCTTTGTTTGAGAGTTGAGAGAACTTGAAAGTATCAAAAGTAGAAAAGGGAGGATGAATGAGTGGATGGAGGAGAAGGGTTGACTAGTTGACCTAGTCACTAGTTTGACCCTTTGGTGACTTTAGTCCTTCGAGTTTAAATTGGGTGCGTGAATTACCTAAACGAAATATTTTAAAACGTGTATTAACGGAAGATGTTATAATTATATAACGGACTTTAAAATAGTTAAACGGAAAGTAAACGAAAAAAGGCGGGATGTTACATACTCCTCGACCATAGCACTCTTAAACTCCTCCCATGATGTAGCATAAGCCTCATCAATTCCCTTAGCCTGGGCGAGTGTGTTCCACCAAGTTAAAGCGCCATCTGATAAAGTGCAGGAAGCGTACTTAGTCTTATTCCCCTCGGAGCAGTTACTCACACGGAACACAGATTCTAACTTCTCAAACCATCTCGACAGCCCAACTGGCCCTTCAGTACCACTGAAATTGTGGGGCTTGCAGCTCTGGAATTCCTTATAGGTACACCCGTTCTGAACAGCTGGGTTGGCCGGTGGAGCTGGAGCAGGGTTGGCATTCGTCATAGCTGCGGTTACTCGAGCAGCTATCATCTCCTCAATCTGAGCTGTTGTGGGCAAGTCCCTTGGAACTCTTCCGTTCGCCATTGATCTTCTAAACAAAAATTTCGACTTAAGTCAAAATTCCGAATTCAAAAATTCATAATGCTATAGCATAAGGTAATCAACTGGGAAATATCACAATACACGCTAAGTATGGCTAGCTAGTTACAGATAGCACAAAAACCATCAAGTAATAACCTAAATAGAACACCGTATAATAATTAAACAACATTAAGTTCGATTCATTAATAAGAAAGTTGCATACATAAGGTTCGTACAATACATGAGTAAAACATGAAACTGCCAACGAGATTACATAACGAAATCTAGTACAATGGCCCCATGGTGATGGAGGGTAAATGATGTCCATCAGGTGGGACATCTGATCCTCGAGCTTAGTCACCCGAGCACGGAGGGCATGCACTTCCCTCGTCAGTTCCTCAACGACGGGAGATGCTGGTGGGGCAGGTGGTGCAGATGGTGTAGGTGGTGCTGATGTAGACGGCACAGTGCGGGTGGTCTTACGCACGAATGGATCGGCGGGATACGGTACGACCCTCTTACGGGCTGTGACCCTAACCAACTGTCCATACGCATCCACGAATGGTCTTCCTCCATTAATCCCTGGGATAACGGTACCATCGAAATAATACCGCTTCTTTGGTGGGGTAGAGGGCGGCTGCACTGGCTCCTCCTCAGGTCCTCCTCAGAATCCTCCTCGGGATCCTCCTCGCTGGAGTCGTCGGATGATGAATCGTCTGAATCATCTGAGGGTGGATGTGCATGGCCGGTGGTCATAAGTTGATATCTGAAAGGTAGAATCGGTACAACATGTCCATCAGCGGTGCGTCTATCCCAATGTCCATGCTCGTTACGGAAAGGACTGTCTCCATTTCCTCCAGGAATTACAGCATCTCCGGAATGGTGCTGTGGCTCCGGGAGTCTAGGGCTGGGTGGTGCTGGAATCTCCTCGGGATCCTCGTCTCCATCTGAGATGTCCATCAGGTCAAGCACGAGCCCACTAGAAGGTGAATCACCAGAGTCGTCGAAGGGTAGCGGTGAATCAGCAGTAATAGTAGGCGAGGCATGTAATGACTCGAAAAATTTCGACTAATTTTAAACCAAATTCTCGATACGATATTATATTTTTACACGATAAGAAAATTCTGTTAGGTTGAGTCTCAAATTTTGAACTGTTTCATATAGTCAATTGACCATTGATTGTTCCAGACGATTCACGAACAATTAATTATAAATAGAGATGTATGTATTTAAATATAAATATAAATATATACATAATTTGAAATATTATATTATTTAGTTATTAGAATTAATTTTGTAAAAAAAATATATGATATTATGATAATTGTTTTTTAAAACATATCAATATATATAAATAAAGTATGATAAAAATATATTTTGCGATTTCGAATCTATTTAGTAAACAACATTAACACTCAATTGTCATTCGATGGATATTAAACAAGTTAAAAACAAACTTATATGATTTTTAAATAAACGGTGATTCGAAAATGAGTTATATAATTTATAGGCATATTAGAAATGTATTTAGGAGCTAAATATTTAATTTTAACACTTTTCATATTTTACCTAAAATCGAGCGCGGACAGTGATTTAATTTTTATTTAGTAGTTAATAATCAAATTTTATACCATAATAACTAAAATAAATAAATATAGTTAATTTAAAAATATGAGATTTTTCTGAAAACTTTTATTCGCCACTGAGTAAACAACGGAGCACGAATTTCAGTTCTTGAATGAAATAGTAGACGACGGCTAACTTAATCACACGTTTATATTTTAAATTATATTATAATATTATTATTAAAGTATTGAATTCTGCTTTCCATGGATTGACCTTATAACGGTAAATGGAATCAAACATCAAATTATTGATTTAGATTACTGTGCTCCACTTTTAATATGATCCGTGAATTACGAATTGTAGACAAAAGTAATTGACATAATACTGTTCATGATTGTTAAATTGATGATACTGTGTTTGTTTACATCACATTCTATATTCTATATGTATTACATTTAATAATATAACACCAACCATCACCACCCTTTGCTATTTCCTTATATATTGACATCCTTCCTCCATTTTTTCTCCATCACTCCCATTGCCACCTTAACACTTTTATAACCAACTTACTACAACAAACACGAACCTGCTGTTGATCGGGTTATATACTTCTGTTCGGTTTTTAGTTCTTCCTCACCATTGATCACAATAACCAACACGTCATCGTCTTCAAACCAAGAACCAACATCACCAAACCAAACCCATTAGTTGACTAAGGCTGTTGCTTAACCGTAACTTTTTCTATTTTCTGTTGCAAGCAAACGTAAGCAAACACCCACCAATATAACCCATCATGAACCGCCACTACCACTGGTTACCCTCACCACATTTTTTTCTTCCTTTCCTGTCGACACCCAAACCCCATCACCATCGAGAAAACCATTGAAGCATCCTTTTTCTTGTCTTCCTATCGAACCCAAGTTTCATCACCATCTTGACCGTTGTCTAACCACCACCGAAGTTACCTGCAACACCATCATTAAATATCATCAAGAACCGATCAATTGATACCTTTCACTGCTTTCTTGATTCGATCAAACAACCATCGTGAACCATACACCACCCTTAATTACCTTGGAACCCAATTAATTTCTGTTTTTCCTGTCACCGAAACCATCACCACAGATCCAAACCCATCACTTTATTTTTCCTGTTTTTGTTTCCTGTCAACGAAGAACACCACATAATCATCATGAACGGCTGCTGTATATCTCCTGTTTCTATTTCCTATTCAGTCGACAACAAGAACACCTTGTATAACCACTATCTTCAATCACTCACCCAAGAAAAAAATTGTAATACCTGTGATCGATTGTTTCATTTTTGCTATTTGATCGAAGGGCTGTTACTCAATTTACATGCTGCTACAATTCGATGAGCTTGAACCATTATTGTTATATTTTTTTCGTGATCCAAAACCTAATTAGCGTTTCTGTTTCGAATCCTAAGTTTAAGAAGAAGAACGTGGACCTTGTTCCAGTATTACTATGGGTTGTTATGTTTATGATCATGGGCCGAGATAATTCCATTTGTCTGTTGGGCCAGAATAACCTTGGGTTGTTGTTGTAGTAGACCAAACTATGAGAGAAACTAGTTATAAACAATTAAATGGTGTTATATTCAGAAAAATGCTAAATGGTTCATTGGTTAGAGTGAGTGTCTGTGAACGGGAGGTCGCAGGTTCGAGCCTTGCAGGGGGATTTATTTTTTTAAGGCTTATACATTAAGGTAGTCTTTCTAACCTTATTATTATTATTATTATTATTATTATTATTATTATTATTATTATTATTATTATTATTATTATTATTATTATTATTATTAATACTATTATTATTATTATTATCATTAGTACTATTATTATCATTATTAGAAAAATTAGCATTTTTATTAAAAATTTACATTTTTATTAAAATTATCATTCTCATATTATAACAAATAAAGATGTTGTATATAAAATATATTTATATTACCTATAATTATATATTAAACATATTAACCTATTTTTTTATATAAGATAAACATATATATAGTATATAATTTAAGATATAATAATATATAGACAAAATGTAGTACAAATTCTAAATAAACTACAACACTAAATATATAAATATTATACCACTAATAGATGTAATTATTTGATTACCATTATATGTGTGACGACCCGGAAATTTCCGACCAAATTTAAACTTAATCTTTATATAATTCCGACTTGATAAGCAATGAATTTTAATAAATCTTGAACCTCCGAAAAGATTTTTACACAAGCTTTTGGTCACCCTTTTATTCCGACGATTCACGAACGTCATAACTTGATTTAATTGTTTAATTGTTTAATTATTGTGTATATATATGGATTTATATATATTTAACTTGAAAATAAGATAATTAAATATCTCATTAAGTATATTAACAAAGTATTATATATATATTTTCATACTAATAATTAAAAGAGTTTTTAAACAATATATATTACTATTTAAACGACGTAATTAACTTATGTTAAAATGTATTTACATATAATGTATTACGAGTGTAAATACATCCTTACAAGTATTGAATACACTTTATAATATACCAATACATATAAAGGATAGCTATACTCTTATTTCTGTTCAATTTCCTCAAAGAATTCTACTCGCATTCATACGGTATTTTTACCCGTATTATACACAGCTTCTAGAAGTATTTACTATTGGTATATACCAATAGAAATCTGCAATTATTTGTGTAATATGTCATCCATGACCTAATTAATTTAATATGTCATGCATGACTTAATACAATTTAACTTATCTTGGATAATTTCACTAAAAGCCAAAATTATAAGCTTATAAATAAGGACCATTTTAACTCATTTTTACTCCACATTTTCTTAAACTAAAAACACACACTTGAATGCTCTCATATCATACTTTAATCTCAGCAACTTTCCTCTTCATAATCAAGGTAAAATACTTCTCAAAATCCTTGTTCAATTCCTTGTATAGTTGCTATCTTATTATACTTATAAAACTTGTAAAAACTAGAACTTGTTTTGGTGAACACCAAGCTTATTTGAAAAACTAATCTAATCTTTCTAAATTAACTCTAATAACACTTATTTATATGTATTATGATGTTATATTAAGTTAATATAAGAACTTATAACTTGTACATATGAAGAACACCTTGAAACTTAACATATATCCTTTAATCTCCATTCGTGAAAAAGCGGGCTGTTTTGGGTTGGGAATTAAAAACCTATCTTAGACTTTGAGTTAGAGGCTAAGACTTTGGAAATATGTTAATATATGTAAATAAGTCTTCCAGTATTTTGTTCATGATTTTAGACAAAGTGGAAGTATTTTATCAAAAATCATATATTGGGTGGATGCCGGGATTTTTTCAAATCTGTCCACCGACACAAAAAGAGGGTAAAGCTCTAAAAATTACTACTTGGGATGAACTTTTTAAATTGGTTTTGTAAAATTTACTTCTTAATGAATCCATAGCAATTTGATTCACTTTAAACGGAGTTGAAATGAATATTTAGCGAGCAAAACAAAATCTGCTAAAATTAACGTTGTATGGACGAAATTTATATTATAAAAACTATATTAACCATATCCTTGTTAACTTTTCCTATATCCTATATATATTTGGACATATTATCAGTAGTATAAAAAAATATTATAATCTTGGTTAATTCTGTGATTGTATATATGTATAATAATATTCTTGGTACGTCCTAACACAATAAGTATACAATACGTTTTGATAAATCCTAAGACAATACGTACACAATACGTCTTAGTTAATTCTAAGACAATACGTATACAATACGTCTCTGGGTTGATGCAAAGACAATACGTATACAATACGTCGTGGGGTAATTCTAAGATTATATATATATATATATATATATATATATATATATATATATATATATATATATATATATATATATATATATATATACCGATTATTGGACTGTTGGACTTTTCGGACTATTTTGGACTACTAACAAAGGACTACTAACAATGGACTACTAACATAAAATGTTAAAAATTATTATATAAGTATTCTATGAACTTGCTTTATTTTATTCATATGTCGTATTATTATCTGAATCGTTATTATTGTTATAGTTTCGTGAATCCAAGGACGACGGTCATATTTTTAATAAGTTGAAAACTTATTATTAATATACTTTACTACTGTGAGTATATAGTCCCATTTTTAAACTCTAAAAATATTTCGGGATGAGAATACATGCAACCTCAATTAATATATCACCGGTCAACTTGGGTGGTCAATTGTCTACATGAAACCTATTTCAATTAATCAAGTCTTAACAAGTTTGATTGCTTAACATGTTGGAAATATTTAATCATGTAAATATCAATCTCAATTAATATATATAAACATGGAAAAGTTCGGGTCACTACAGTACCTACCCGTTAAATAAATTTCGTCCCGAAATTTTAAGCTGTTGAAGGTGTTGACGAATCTTCTGGAAATAGATGCGGGTATTTCTTCTTCATATGATCTTCACGCTCCCAGGTGAACTCGGGTCCTCTACGAGCATTCCATCGAACCTTAAGAATTGGTATCTTGTTTTGCTTAAGTCTTTTAACCTCACGATCCATTATTTCGACGGGTTCTTCGATGAATTGAAGTTTTTCGTTGATTTGGATTTCATCTAACGGAATAGTGAGATCTTCTTTAGCAAAACATTTCTTCAAATTCAAGACGTGGAAAGTGTTATGTACAGCCGCGAGTTGTTGAGGTAACTCAAGTCGGTAAGCTACTGGTCCGACACGATCAATAATCTTGAATGGTCCAATATACCTTGGATTTAATTTTCCTCGTTTACCAAATCGAACAACGCCTTTCCAAGGTGCAACTTTAAGCATGACCATCTCTCCAATTTCAAATTCTATATCTTTTCTTTTAATGTCAGCGTAGCTCTTTTGTCGACTTTGGGCGGTTTTCAACCGTTGTTGAATTTGGATGATCTTCTCGGTAGTTTCTTGTATAATCTCCGGACCCGTAATCTGTCTATCCCCCACTTCACTCCAACAAATCGGAGACCTACACTTTCTACCATAAAGTGCTTCAAACGGCGCCATCTCAATGCTTGAATGGTAGCTGTTGTTGTAGGAAAATTCTGCTAACGGTAGATGTCGATCCCAACTGTTTCCGAAATCAATAACACATGCTCGTAGCATGTCTTCAAGCGTTTGTATCGTCCTTTCACTCTGCCCATCAGTTTGTGGATGATAGGCAGTACTCATGTCTAGACGAGTTCCTAATGCTTGCTGTAATGTCTGCCAGAATCTTGAAATAAATCTGCCATCCCTATCAGAGATAATAGAGATTGGTATTCCATGTCTCGAGACGACTTCCTTCAAATACAGTCGTGCTAACTTCTCCATCTTGTCATCTTCTCTTATTGGCAGGAAGTGTGCTAATTTGGTGAGACGATCAACTATTACCCAAATAGTATCAAAACCACTTGCAGTCCTTGGCAATTTAGTGATGAAATCCATGGTAATGTTTTCCCATTTCCATTCCGGGATTTCGGGTTGTTGAAGTAGACCTGATGGTTTCTGATGCTCAGCTTTGACCTTAGAACACGTCAAACATTCTCCTACATATTTAGCAACATCGGCTTTCATACCCGGCCACCAAAAATATTTCTTGAGATCCTTGTACATCTTCCCCGTTCCAGGATGTATTGAGTATCTGGTTTTATGAGCTTCTCTAAGTACCATTTCTCTCATATCTCCAAATTTTGGTACCCAAATCCTTTCAGCCCTATACCGGGTTCCGTCTTCCCGAATATTAAGATGCTTCTCCGATCCTTTGGGTATTTCATCCTTTAAATTTCCCTCTTTTAAAACTCCTTGTTGTGCCTCCTTTATTTGAGTAGTAATGTTATTATGAATCATGATATTCATAGATTTTACTCGAATGGGTTCTCTGTCCTTCCTGCTCAAGGCATCGGCTACCACATTTGCCTTCCCCGGGTGGTAACGAATCTCAAAGTCGTAATCATTCAATAATTCAATCCACCTACGCTGCCTCATATTCAGTTGTTTCTGATTAAATATGTGTTGAAGACTTTTGTGGTCGGTATATATAATACTTTTGACCCCATATAAGTAGTGCCTCCAAGTCTTTAATGCAAAAACAACTGCGCCTAATTCCAAATCATGCGTCGTATAATTTTGTTCGTGAATCTTCAATTGTCTAGACGCATAAGCAATCACCTTCGTTCGTTGCATTAATACACAACCGAGACCTTGCTTTGATGCGTCACAATAAATCACAAAATCATCATTCCCTTCAGGCAATGACAATATAGGTGCCGTAGTTAGCTTTTTTTTCAATAACTGAAACGCTTTCTCTTGTTCATCATTCCATTCAAATTTCTTCCCTTTATGCGTTAATGAAGTCAAGGGTTTTGCTATTCTGGAAAAGTCTTGGATGAACCTTCTGTAGTAACCAGCTAGTCCTAAAAACTGGCGTATGTGTTTCGGAGTTTTCGGGGTTTCCCACATTTCAACAGTTTCTATTTTTGCCGGATCCACCTTAATACCTTCTTTGTTCACTATGTGACCGAGGAATTGAACTTCTTCCAACCAAAATGCACACTTTGAAAACTTAGCGTACAATTCTTCCTTCCTCAATACTTCTAACACCTTTCTCAAATGTTCACCGTGTTCTTGGTCATTCTTTGAGTAAATAAGTATGTCATCAATGAAAACAATGACAAACTTGTCAAGGTATGGTCCACACACTCGGTTCATAAGGTCCATGAACACAGCTGGTGCATTAGTTAAACCAAACGGCATGACCATAAACTCGTAATGACCGTAACGTGTTCTGAAAGCAGTCTTTGGAATATCATCTTCTTTCACCCGCATTTGATGATACCCGGAACGTAAGTCAATCTTTGAATAAACAGACGAGCCTTGTAGTTGATCAAATAAGTCATCGATTCTCGGTAGTGGGTAGCGGTTCTTGATGGTAAGTTTGTTCAACTCTCGGTAGTCGATACACAACCTGAATGTACCATCTTTCTTCTTGACAAACAAAACAGGAGCTCCCCACGGTGATGTGCTTGGTCGAATGAAACCACGCTCTAAAAGTTCTTGTAATTGGCTTTGCAGTTCTTTCATCTCACTGGGTGCGAGTCTGTAAGGAGCACGAGCTATTGGTGCAGCTCCTGGTACAAGATCTATTTGAAATTCAATGGATCGATGTGGGGGTAATCCCGGTAATTCTTTCGGAAATACATCGGGAAATTCTTTTGCAATGGGAACATCATTGATGCTCTTTTCTTCAGTTTGTACTTTCTCGACGTGTGCTAGAACAGCATAGCAACCTTTTCTTATTAGTTTTTGTGCCTTCAAATTACTAATAAGATGTAGCTTCGTGTTGCCCTTTTCTCCGTACACCATTAAGGGTTTTCCTTTTTCTCGTATAATGCGAATTGCATTTTTGTAACAAACGATCTCTGCTTTCACTTCTTTCAACCAGTCCATACCGATTATCACATCAAAACTCCCTAACTCTAGTGGTATTAAATCAATCTTAAATGTTTCGCTAACCAGTTTAATTTCTCGATTCCGACATATATTATCTGCTGAAATTAATTTACCATTTGCTAATTCAAGTAAAAATTTACTATCCAAAGGCGTCAATGGGCAACTTAATTTAGCACAAAAATCTTTACTCATATAGCTTCTATCCGCACCCGAATCAAATAAAACGTAAGCAGATTTATTGTCAATAAGAAACGTACCCGTAACAAGCTCCGGGTCTTCCTGTGCCTCTGCCGCATTAATATTGAAAACTCTTCCGCGGCCTTGTCCATTCGTGTTCTCCTGGTTCGGGCAATTTCTAATAATGTGGCCCGATTTTCCACATTTATAACAAACTACATTGGCATAGCTTGCTCCGACACTACTTGCTCCGCCATTACTCGTTCCGACACCATTTGTTCCTTTCGTTCTATTAACCCCTGGTCCGTAGACCTCACACTTCGCCGCGCTATGACCATTTCTTTTACACTTGTTGCAAAATTTGGTGCAGAACCCCGAGTGATACTTTTCACACCTTTGGCATAGCTGCTTCTGATTGTTGTTGTTGTTGTTGCGGTTATTATTGTTGTTGGGATGATTGTTGTAGTTGCTGTTGTTGCTGTTGTTGTTGTTGTTGTTGTTGTTGTTGTTATTGTTGGGCCGTTTGTTGTAGTTGCGATTGATGTTGCGATTGTTGGGATAATTGTTGCGATTGCTGTTGTTGTTGTATTGGTGATTCTTATCACCATTTTCCTCCCACTTTCTTTTGACTTGCTTCACATTGGCCTCTTCAGCAGTCTGTTCTTTAATTCTTTCTTCAATCTGGTTCACTAGTTTGTGAGCCATTCTACATGCCTGTTGTATGGAGGCGGGCTCGTGTGAACTTATATCTTCTTGGATTCTTTCCGGTAATCCTTTCACAAACGCGTCGATCTTCTCTTCCTCATCTTCAAATGCTCTCGGACACAATAGGCACAATTCTGTGAATCGTCTTTCGTACGTGGTAATATCAAATCCTTGGGTTCGTAACTCTCTAAGTTCTGTCTTGAGCTTATTGACCTCGGTTCTGGGACGGTACTTCTCGTTCATCAAGTGCTTGAATGCTGACCACGGTAGTGCGTACGCATCATCTTGTCCCACTTGCTCTAGATAGGTATTCCACCATGTTAACGCAGAACCTGTGAAGGTATGCGTAGCGTACTTCACTTTGTCCTCTTCAGTACACTTACTTATGGCAAACACCGATTCGACCTTCTCGGTCCACCGTTTCAATCCGATCGGTCCTTCGGTTCCATCAAATTTCAAAGGTTTGCAGGCAGTGAATTCTTTGTAGGTGCATCCTACACGATTTCCTGTACTGCTAGATCCAAGGTTATTGTTGGTATGTAGCGTAGCCTGTACTGCGGCTATGTTTGAAGCTAGAAAAGTACGGAATTCCTCTTCATTCATATTCACGGTGTGTCGAGTAGTCGGTGCCATTTCCTTCAAAATAGTCAAATGGAACAAGTTAATCATACAGAATATTAAGAGTAGTTAATAGTATTTCGTAGCATAATATGAACTCATTTATAAAAGCTTTTTCTTCATATTAGCATTTTATAAGTTTAAATTCGGGTAGTACCTACCCGTTAAGTTCATACTTAGTAGCTAATATACAATTCAACTACTACAATTCTATATGAAAAACTGATTATAATAATATTTCGCGTTCAAACTTTTATACAATATTTTACAAACTTACAATACCGCTTATTTTACATAAAGCATGAAATATAGCACACAATAACTTTGATACAAGATAGTTGTGAAGATAATTCTAGCTAGTACACAAGTCGTTCAGCAAAGACAATAATGACACGTAATTCATACGTCCAGAAACAAGTCATGCATTCTGGTTTTACTAGGATTACTTCCCATCCTTGGTATTGTGGAACATAACCGTTATGGCCGTTGATAAGACAGCGTGTTGTAATGTCGTCAAAAGGACGAGGGTTACGTAATGTCCAACAGTCCCGTAACAATCTAAAAACCTCATTTCTTACCCCAATTACCGACTCCGTCACTTGTGGAAACGTTTTGTTTAATAGTTGTAGCCCGATGTTCTTGTTCTCACTTTGGTGAGAAGCGAACATTACTAATCCGTAAGCATAACATGCTTCTTTATGCTGCATGTTAGCCGCTTTTTCTAAATCACGAAGTCCAATATTCGGATATATTGAGTCAAAATAATTTCTTAACCCGTTCCGTAAAATAGCATTTGGGTTCCCTGCAATATATGCGTCAAAGTAAACACATCGTAACTTATGGGTTTCCCAATGTGATATCCCCCATCTTTCAAACGAAAGTCTCTTATAAACCAAGACATTCTTGGAACGTTCTTCGAATGTCTTACAAACTGATCTCGCCTTAAATAGTTGTGCCGAGGAATTCTGACCGACTCTAGACAAGATTTCATCAATCATGTCTCCGGGTAGGTCTCTTAAAATATTGGGTTGTCTATCCATTTTGTGTTTTTAAACTGTAAAATAGACAAGAGTTAGATTCATAAAAAAAATACTTATTAATACAAGCAATTTTTACATATATCATAAAGCATAAGCACACTATATTACATATATTACACCACACGAATACAACTATCTTATTCCGACTCGCTCGTTTCTTCTTCTTCGGTTTTGGTTCGTTTTGCCAAGTTGCTAGGGATATATGATGTTCCCCTAATACGAGCCGTAATTTTCCACATTGGTTTAGAAAAACCTAGTGGTTTAGAGGTTCCCGGGTCATTGTTACAACTTAAGGACTTCGGGGGTTGACGATACATATAAAGTTCATCGGGGTTGGAATTAGATTTCTCTATTTTTATGCCCTTTCCCTTATTATTTTCTTTTGCCTTTTTAAATTCAGTTGGGGTAATTTCTATAACATCATCGGAATTCTCGTCGGAATCCGATTCATCGGAGAATTGGTAATCCTCCCAATATTTTGCTTCCTTGGCGGAAACACCATTGACCATAATTAACCTTGGTCGGTTGGTTGAGGATTTTCTTTTACTTAACCGTTTTATTATTTCCCCCACCGGTTCTATTTCTTCATCCGGTTCCGATTCTTCTTCCGGTTCCGATTCTTCTTCCGGTTCCGACTCTTCTTCCGGTTCCTCTTCGGGAACTTGTGAATCAGTCCACGAATCATTCCAATTTACATTTGACTCTTCATTATTATTAGGTGAGTCAATGGGACTTGTTCTAGAGGTAGACATCTATCACATAATATCAAACGCGTTAAGAGATTAATATATCACATAATATTCACATGTTAAAAATATATAGTTTCCAACAAAATTTGTTAAGCAATCATTTTTCAAGTAAACACGGTCGAAGTCCAGACTCACTAATGCATCCTAACAAACTCGATAAGACACACTAATGCAAAATTCTGGTTCTCTAAGACCAACGCTCGGATACCAACTGAAATGTCCCGTTCTTATTGATTAAAAACGTTCCATATTAATTGATTTCGTTGCGAGGTTTTGACCTCTATATGAGACGTTTTTCAAAGACTGCATTCATTTTTAAAACAAACCATGACCTTTATTTCATAGATAAAGGTTTTAAAAAGCTTTACGTAGATTATCAAATAATGATAATCTAAAATATCCTGTTTACACACGACCATTACATAATGGTTTACAATACAAATATGTTACAACAAAATAAGTTTCTTGAATGCAGTTTTTACACAATATCATACAAGCATGGACTCCAAATCTCGTCCTTATTTAAGTATGCGACAGCGGAAGCTCTTAATAATCACCTGAGAATAAACATACTTAAAACGTCAACAAAAATGTTGGTGAGTTATAGGTTTAACCTATGTATATCAAGTCATAATAATAGACCACAAGATTTCATATTTCAATACACATCCCATACATAGAGATAAAAATCATTCATATGGTGAATACCTGGTAACCGACATTAACAAGATGCATATATAAGAATATCCCCATCATTCCGGGACACCCTTCGGATATGATATAAATTTCGAAGTACTAAAGCATCCGGTACTTTGGATGGGGCTTGTTAGGCCCGATAGATCTATCTTTAGGATTCGCGTCAATTAGGGTGTCTGTTCCCTAATTCTTAGATTACCAGACTTAATAAAAAGGGGCATATTCGATTTCGATAATTCAACCATAGAATGTAGTTTCACGTACTTGTGTCTATTTTGTAAATCATTTATAAAACCTGCATGTATTCTCATCCCAAAAATATTAGATTTTAAAAGTGGGACTATAACTCACTTTCACAGATTTTTACTTCATCGGGAAGTAAGACTTGGCCACTGGTTGATTCACGAACCTATAACAATATATACATATATATCAAAGTATGTTCAAAATATATTTACAACACTTTTAATATATTTTGATGTTTTAAGTTTATTAAGTCAGCTGTCCTCGTTAGTAACCTACAACTAGTTGTCCACAATTAGATGTACAGAAATAAATCGATAAATATTATCTTGAATCAATCCACGACCCAGTGTATACGTATCTCAGTATTGATATCAACTCAAACTATATATATTTTGGAATCAACCTCAACCCTGTATAGCTAACTCCAACATTCACATATAGAGTGTCTATGGTTGTTCCGAAATATATATAGATGTGTCGACATGATAGGTCGAAACATTGTATACGTGTCTATGGTATCTCAAGATTACATAATATATAATACTAGTTGATTAAGTTATGGTTGGAATAGATTTGTTACCAATTTTCACGTAGCTAAAATGAGAAAAATTATCCAATCTTGTTTTACCCATAACTTCTTCATTTTAAATCCATTTTGAGTGAATCAAATTGCTATGATTTCATATTGAACTCTATTTTATGAATCTAAACAGAAAAGTATAGGTTTATAGTCGGAAAAATAAGTTACAAGTCGTTTTTGTAAAGGTAGTCATTTCAGTCGAAAGAACGACGTCTAGATGACCATTTTAGAAATCATACTTCCACTTTGAGTTTAACCATAATTTTTGGATATAGTTTCATGTTCATAATAAAAATCATTTTCTCAGAATAACAACTTTTAAATCAAAGTTTATCATAGTTTTTAATTAACTAACCCAAAACAGCCCGCGGTGTTACTACGACGGCGTAAATCCGGCTTTACGGTGTTTTTCGTGTTTCCAGGTTTTAAATCATTAAGTTAGCATATCATATAGATATAGAACATGTGTTTAGTTGATTTTAAAAGTCAAGTTATAAGGATTAACTTTTGTTTGCGAACAAGTTTAGAATTAACTAAACTATGTTCTAGTGATTACAAGTTTAAACCTTCGAATAAGATAGCTTTATATGTATGAATTGAATGATGTTATGAACATCATTACTACCTTAAGTTCCTTGGATAAACCTACTGGAAAAGAGAAAAATGGATCTAGCTTCAATGGATCCTTGGATGGCTCGAAGTTCTTGAAGCAAAATCATGACACGAAAACAAGTTCAAGTAAGATCATCACTTGAAATAAGATTGTTATAGTTATAGAAATTGAACCAAAGTTTGAATATGATTATTACCTTGTATTAGAATGATAAACTACTGTAAGAAACAAAGATTTCTTGAGGTTGGATGATCACCTTACAAGATTGGAAGTGAGCTAGCAAACTTGAAAGTATTCTTGATTTTATGAAACTAGAACTTTTGGAATTTATGAAGAACACTTAGAACTTGAAGATAGAACTTGAGAGAGATCAATTAGATGAAGAAAATTGAAGAATGAAAGTGTTTGTAGGTGTTTTTGGTCGTTGGTGTATGGATTAGATATAAAGGATATGTAATTTTGTTTTCATGTAAATAAGTCATGAATGATTACTCATATTTTTGTAATTTTATGAGATATTTCATGCTAGTTGCCAAGTGATGGTTCCCACATGTGTTAGGTGACTCACATGGGCTGCTAAGAGCTGATCATTGGAGTGTATATACCAATAGTACATACATCTAAAAGCTGTGTATTGTACGAGTACGAATACGGGTGCATACGAGTAGAATTGTTGATGAAACTGAACGAGGATGTAATTGTAAGCATTTTTGTTAAGTAGAAGTATTTTGATAAGTGTCTTGAAGTCTTTCAAAAGTGTATGAATACATATTAAAACACTACATGTATATACATTTTAACTGAGTCGTTAAGTCATCGTTAGTCGTTACATGTAAATGTTGTTTTGAAACCTTTAGGTTAACGATCTTGTTAAATGTTGTTAACCCAATGTTTATAATATCAAAAGAGATTTTAAATTATTATATTATCATGATATTATGATGTACGAATATCTCTTAATATGATATATATACATTAAATGTCGTTACAACGATAATCGTTACATATATGTCTCGTTTCAAAATCATTAAGTTAGTAGTCTTGTTTTTACATATGTAGTTCATTGTTAATATACTTAATGATATGTTTACTTATCATAATATCATGTTAACTATATATATAACCATATATATGTCATCATATAGTTTTTACAAGTTTTAACGTTCGTGAATCACCGGTCAACTTGGGTGGTCAATTGTCTACATGAAACCTATTTCAATTAATCAAGTCTTAACAAGTTTGATTGCTTAACATGTTGGAAACATTTAATCATGTAAATATCAATCTCAATTAATATATATAAACATGGAAAAGTTCGGGTCACTACACGAATCATATTGATAGATCTATCGGGGTTGACAACCCCAACCGGGCTAGTCGCTCTAGTATCGTAAACGGTTGCATAGTACTTCATTTTTACTACACTTGGTACAGTGTAGGGAGATTTCATAATAAAGGGAATATGCCACATTAAAGGTTAAGTATGGTTACCGAAGCGCTCAACAACTTATAGAATACTTTTATACACTTGCGAGTGTACATATATTTATAATTATGAAATCTTGTGGTCTATATTTATATCGATGCTAAACCTATATATCTCACCAACCTTTGTGTTGAATGTTTAAGCATGTTTATTCTCAGGTCCTTAAGAAAGTCTTCTGCTGTTGTATTATCTGAGCAAGCTGTGCATGGAGTCTCATGTTTTTGTTTAAATGAAGTGTTGCATTCAATAAAACCTTCGTCATGTATTACATTCAACTTTTATGTCACGTGTGTAGTATTTGGAAACCGATGTATTATGGGGATTATTTCTTAAATAATCGCCCACTTGTTTAAAACATGCATTATGTATAATAATGATGTGCTTTTTATGAAATGAATGCAATATTTTCTAAAACGTATCATATAGAGGTCCAATACCTCATTATGGGACCAATGAGAATGTACTGTGTTTATGGTAATATGGACGGGTCATTTCAGTTGGTATCAGAGCGGTGGTCTTAGCGAACCATGTCTTGCATTAGTGTGTCTAACGGATAGTTATTAAGATGCATTAGTGAGTCAGGACTTCGACCTTAACTGCATGTCAAAAGTTTTGCTTATCATTTCTAATCGGAAATCATCTGCTTATCACCCTTAGAAAATTACATGCTTATCATTCTTAGTCTAGACACATCTTACTGCATTGATGGCATAAATAGTGTATAGACAAAGTTCATATTTTAGCGTATATGCTAATTCATATCTTAGAGTATCTGTTACTGTAAACTTTCCTAACATATTCCGTAAATTCCTCCGTAATCTATGAAATCTTTTGCTCTATATATATAGATATTCTATGTAATTAGAATACCATCCGATAGTCGGAAATAATTTTATATCAAAAAATCCTTTATTCAATCGTACGAAATGGAACTCTCCACTAGTTCAAGTCCCTCGAATTCCGATATGGAATTTCACTCGAGCTCCGAAAGCAGTGTGACCGAAATGGATCAACCAATTAGCCATCATCTATTTTGGATGAATTGGGGATGGGTTCGTAGTCTACTTAATCATTGGAGACAAGAAGAAGGTGATCCCTTCCATCCACCACATTGCCCTCTTGGTGAAGAACATGAGGCATTTACTGGCGAACCCGTTTGTAACACCATTTTCTCTCTCCTTTCCAGGATATGCCGCAACAAGTATAATATTACTAATATTATTGAAGATATCCGACCTTTACTCCGTATCTTGCATGGTGAATTATTTAGTAAAAAAAAAATTTACTGTCATGAAAAGCAAAACTTCATTAGCAAGTGCATCCTACATCATTTCATTCCCTTTATAAAGCTCTTGACCTCTCTTTTTATTCAAGAAACTTTAAACATCTTCTTTCACAATACAAAACAAAAACAAACAAATTCTCATCATCTATACTCACATCAAACCACTACCAGCACCAGCAGCAGCATTACCAACAACATCACAAGCCTCAACATCGCAAGCCGCATTACGAGCATCAACATCATACGCACCGCAGGCACTGAGGGATACCAACAATAATGAGTGATGAAGTATTACTTCATTATTTCATTTACGTTGAAGAAATATGATTATGTAATCTCTAAAGTTTTAGGGATTATTCATTTCTAGTTCCAACCGTAAATCAAATGAGATTAATATAATATTAACTCATTAAATCCATATTACATCTGAAGAAAATATACATACATATATTTCATAAAGACTGTAATAAAAATTCTTTTGTACAAAATATTACTTGTGAAATTTTATTTTAACGAGTAGGTAATACCCGAGAAATACTTAAGTTCACATTAATATGTTACACTGTACATTTTCAATGATGTTACGACAATCGTTAATTATACTCTCTCCTTTCATAGCAATATACATCATTTCACAAAATTCAAGACAACCATTTTCCATACCAATTCAATTACATATTCTGATTTTGACAGATCAAAATCCAAGTCAAGATTTAAGAAGTGTCATCAATCTTAAATTCCTACATCCTTCAAAATCATACTTTAAATTCAAACTATACTAGAACATCACTTTCATTCAAAGAACTCATAAAGATATTCGTATCATTCAAGATTAACGATGAATTCATTATACGGATATTGACGATGACAACCTGCGTCTAAACCCTTCAAAATTCTTGAAAACATCTCAACTAAGGAACAATCGAGAGAATGAACCAATCACACGATATATACGAAGAATATATGCATATAGATATGCATTCGGAGGACACTTGAACCTAAGCAAAGGTTCAACATGTATCCGTGTCAGATCCTTTAGCATTATTATTACCCAAAATAACTTTACAATCCCTTTTTAAAATAGCGAATTTTATCACAGCTCCAAAAAAACAACTTCGACTTTTCATCCGGAGTAGCCTTATTATAACCTTGATATATACGTTGTCTTTTCGCCATCGTTACTGGGGAACCTTTTATATTCCACCACATTAGTAGTAAGCTTACCAGCAACTTTATTGCTCTTTGACTTAAATTTCTCTGAAAGATCACTATAAAACCTTGTCATGTACCCATCTACATCTTGTAACAATAATTATCATACCAAACCCCAGGAAGCATCAATAATTATTCTTGAATCTCACATCATTTCTGCATATACATATAACATTATTTCCTGGAATTATAATTCTGAAATCTGGAATAGCACTTCAGCCTACGAATCAGTACTATGAAGTTTTGAAAAAGCTTAATGAAGCAGCAGAAACTGTAGACAACCATAACAGTCAAAAGTGATGATAAAGAATATTGTGTTAGCAAAGCACAGAAAAAGAGAAGGTTTGGAACTGGAAAATGGATTGAGCAAACCCTGAAGGAGGCTGTGGACAAATCACAAGGACGAAATCTACCTTCAAAGAATTCAAATGATTCGGTGTCTGCTAAAATCCTTAGCAAATACCTTGCTCCTTACTCTAAAACCCTTGCGGACAATATTCTTCATCATCCTCTTATCTTAAATATTTTAAGATATCATCGTATCTTCCATTATAAATATCCTTCATATTTCTGAAGATATTTTCATAACCATTCTTATCTGAAATCATTTATTCCTTCGCGTTATCTGTATCACATCATAAAGAAATCTGTTTTAGTTTCTAAATATCTGAAACCTCTGAGTGTAAAGTATGAATGTTTTTAAAGTAATGTTGGGAACTGAAGCATGAGTTAGTATAATATAATGACACTTGATCAACGTGATTATATTAAAGTAAGTCATGCTGAGTTTCTAAATGGAACGTAATGATTCACAGACCATAACGTCATCATGTGCCATGTTACATGACTCTTACATTCAATCTAATCTCTAAACATATCAAGAACATATTCTATTGATAGTTCTATCTTTTCCTTTAGATTCTGGTAATTTCACAAGTCAAATTGTGCTATTACAATTTCTCTCTTAGAGCATTAGCTATGTTCATTCCGAATTTCATATCTATGAATTCTAGACCATTATTCGCTTGACTTGAAGTCGGGAAAAGAAGACGGAAGCATGAAACTCCAAAATATAAGGAAATATATAAGCACGAAGACAACGCAGAAATTACAAACTGTGTATATCGATGCGTATAGCAATATAAAGACACGGGAAAACTAAGAACACTATAAATCCAAGAGCATAGTAGAAATTAACGGATTCCTCCAGTGGAAGATGAAAAAGAAGAATGACAGATGTGATAGTCAAGAATATATCAAGAATTAAAACTAGATGGAGCATATTGACGAATGTTTTGGAAGTACGAAGAAAGGAAGAAAGTATAAAAGATGGGAGATGGGAGATGTGGAAATAAGGAAACGTAGGAGGTTGATTTATAGTAAAATATCCGACAGAGAAATCGAGACAGATTATTGCATTAAATCGAAGAGGATCATAATTTCCTTAATCGTCGAAGAATCAAATCTTATATAGATTACAAAGATTTTCTTTAATCCTGAGATCAACCATGATGACGTCAAAAGATAAGACGAATCCCTATTTTCTCATTTCACTCTTTTACGATAGCTTCACTCATACATTTCGAGTAATCGAATTATTTTATCCATATTTCTCAATCATGATAAAACCCTATGAATCAAATTATATTCGTCATAATAACATTCTTATTGTTAGCAATGACGACCTCAATCAAATTTCGGGACGAAATTTCTTTAACGGGTAGGTACTCTAACGACCCGGAAATTTCCGATCAAATTTAAACTTAATCTTTATATAATTCCGACTTGATAAGCAATGAATTTTAATAAATTTTGAACCTCTGAAAAGAGTTTTACACAAGCTTTTGGTCACCCTTTTATTCCGACGATTCACGACCGTCATAACTTGATTTAATTGTTTAATTGTTTAATTATTGTGTATATATATGGATTTATATATATTTAACTTGAAAATATGATAATTAAATATCTCATTAAGTATATTAACAAAGTATTATATATATATTTTCATACTAATAATTTAAAGAGTTTTCAAACAATATATATATTACTATTTAAACGACGTAATTAACTTATGTTAAAATGTATTTACATATAATGTATTACGAGTGTAAATACATCCTTACAAGTATTGAATACACTTTATAATATACCAATACATATAAAGGATAGCTATACTCGTATTTCCGTTCAATCTCCTCAAAGAATTCTACTCGCATTCATACGGTATTTTTACCCGTATTATACACAGCTTCTAGAAGTATTTACTATTGGTATATACCAATAGAAATCTGCAATTATTTGTGTAATATGTCATCCATGACCTAATCAATTTAATATGTCATGCATGAGTTAATACAATTTAACTTATCTTGGATATTTTCACTAAAAGCCAAAATTATAAGCTTATAAATAAGGACCATTTTAACTCATTTTTACTCCACATTTTCTTAAACTAAAAACATACACTTGAATGCTCTCATTTCATACTTTAATCTCAGCAACTTTCCTCTTCATAATCAAGCTAAAATACTTCTCAAAATCCTTGTTCAATTCCTTGTATAGTTGCTATCTTATTATACTTATAAAACTTGTAAAAACTGGAACTTGTTTTGGTGAACACCAAGCTTGTTTGAAAAACTAATCTAATCTTTCTAACTTAACTCTAATAACACTTATTTATATGTATTATGATATTATATTAAGTTAATATAAGAACTTATAACTTGTACATATGAAGAACACCTTGAAACTTAACATATATCCTTTAATCTCCATTCGGTAAAAAGCGGGCTGTTTTGGGTTGGGAATTAAAAACCTATCTTAGACTTTGAGTTCGAGGCTAAGACTTTGGAAATATGTTAATATATGTAAATAAGACTTTCAGGATTTTTTTCATGATTTTAGACAAAGTGGAAGTATTTTATCAAAAATCATATATTGGGTGGATGCCGGGATTTTTCCAAATCTGTCCACCGACACAAAAAGAGGGTAAAGCTCTAAAAATTACTACTTGGGATGAACTTTTAGAATTGTTTTTGTAAAATTTACTTCTTAGTGAATCCAAAGCAATTTGATTCACTTTAAACGGAGTTGAAATGAATATTTAGCGAGCAAAACAAAATCTGCTAAAATTAACGTTGTATGGACGAAATTTATATTATAAAAACTATATTAACCATATCCTTGTTAACTTTTCCTATATCCTATATATATTTGGACATGTTATCAGTAGTATAACAAAATATTATAATCTTGGTTAATTCTGTGATTGTATATATGTATAATAATATTCTTGGAACATCCTAACACAATAAGTATACAATACGTTTTGATAAATCCTAAGACAATACGTACACAATACATCTTAGTTAATTCTAAGACAATACATATACAATAAGTCTCTAGGTTGATGCAAAGACAATACGTATACAATACGTCGTGGGGTAATTTTAAGATTATATATATATATATATATATATATATATATATATATATATATATATATATATATATATATATATATATATATATATATATATATATATATATACCGATTATTGGACTGTTGGACTTTTCGGACTATTTTGGACTACTAACAAAGGACTACTAACAATGGACTACTAACATAAAATGTTAAAAATTATTATATAAGTATTCTATAAACTTGCTTTATTTTATTCATATGTCGTATTATTATCTAAATCGTTATTATTGTTATATGTTCGTGAATCCAAGGACGACGGTCATATTTTTAATATGTTTAAAACTTATTATTAATATACTTTTACTACTGTGAGTATATAGTCCCATTTTTAAACTCTAAAAATATTTCGGGATGAGAATACATGCATTTTATGTTTTACGCCATGGACACAAGTACTTAAAATATATTATACGTTGAGTTGTATCACATTGCATATCTTCCCTAATAGCTTGGTAACTAATATTTACATGTTGTAAGAATATGTAAGCGCGAATCCTATTGATAGATCTATCGGGTTTGACAACCCCAACCGGGCTAGTCGCTCTAGTATCGTAAACGGTTGCATAGTACTTCATTTTTACTACACTTGGTACAGCGTAGGGAGATTTCATAATAAAGGGAATATGCCACATTAATGGTTAAGTATGGTTACCGAAGCGCTCAACAACTTATAGAATACTTTTATACACTTGCGAGTGTACATATATTTATAACTATGAAATCTTATGGTCTATATTTATATCGATGCTAAACCTATATATCTCACCAACCTTTGTGTTGACTATTTAAGCATGTTTATTCTCAGGTCCTTAAGAAAGTCTTTCGCTGTTGCATTATCTGAGCAAGCTGTGCATGGAGTCTCATGTTTTTGTTTAAATGAAGTGTTGCATTCAATAAAACCTTCGTCATGTATTATATTCAACTTTTATGTCACGTGTGTAGTATTTGGAAACCGATGTATTATGGGGATTATTTCTTAAATAATCGCCCACTTGTTTAAAACATGCATTATGTATAATAATGATGTGCTTTTTATGAAACGAATGCAATATTTTCTAAAACGTATCATATAGAGGTCAAATACCTCACTATGGGACCAATGAGAACGTACTGCGTTTATAGTAATATGGACGGGTCGTTTCAACATGTGTTAATATATATATAAATGATATAGGTTCATGAATCCGAGGCCAACCCTGCATTGTTCAGTTCCGTCGTATGCATATTTTTACTACAAAATATCGTATCGTGAGTTCATTTGATTCCCTTTTACTCTTTACATTTTTGGGACTGAGGATACATGCGCTGCTTTTATAACTGCTCTATTAAATGCTTTTGAAATATATTTTTAATTGAGAATACATGAATTGTTTTTATAAATGTTTGACGAGATAGACACAAGCAAAACATTCCTCGAATGAATTATTATGCAGATAGAAGTTCTGCAGATTATTATTGAATTATGTGGCATGATAATTGCCACCATTGAATTATGTGGACATGATAATTGCCACCATTGAATTATGTGGACATGATAATTGCCACCATTGAATTATGTGGACATGATAATTGCCACCAATTGATGAATATATTTTTTCCCTGATTATTATTGATTGGTAACCTAAGAATTAGAATCGGGTATGGCCCTAATTCACGCGAATCCTAAAGGTAGCTACCGGGTTTAACACCCCCACCCATAATGTTCACTAGACGGAAGAGCTAGTGGGCGTGGTGTTTAGTACTTCGAAGTTTATATATTATACAGACGAGAATTTCTGTTTTTTGGGGATATTATTGATGCGCATTATATGTTAAGGTCGGTTACCAAGCCAAGCTATGAAAGCAAAATGAATGTTATGTATCGAGAGAATGATTTTATACACAGGTTATGTATATGTTATTTTGTACACGAGATATGTGTACGGTGACTAAGATTTATGAAAAATGGTTTCGTACACGAGAAAGGTGTACTGTATTTAAAAGATATCGCATGTACATTACAGGTGGGTATAGGATTCGGGCCCATTTGTACCATGCATATTTAAATCTTGTGGTCTATCAAAATGATGAATTTTATTTTTTTATGATAAACCTATGAACTCATTAACCTTTTGGTTGACACTTTAAAGCATGTTTATTCTCAGGTATGGAAGAAATCTCCCGCTGTGCATTTGCTCAATTTAAAGATACTACTTGGAGTCATTTATGGCATACAGAGGTCAGAACCTCATAATGGGACCATCTATTGAAGATTTTGTCCAGGTGGATTAGGGCGGGTCACTACAAGGCAACAGTCATCTCTGAGTCACTCTCAAAGTCAAAGGTCATGGGCAGCATGTCTATCATCTGAACAAGGAAAAATAACTTTTTCCATGTTAGTAAGACATATAGCAAGCACGTAATCAGGCACTACAGCAACCTAGATCGTCTACCGCAGTACATAGCATGGCAACAACAACAGTACTAAGCAAAGTAACATGCAACCGAAAGCAGACAGTAGCATGCAGTAACGAGGATAAGCAATAGCATACGGCAAGTTCACATAGCAGTAAAGGTAAGCAGTAGCATGCAGCAAGATCATGCGGCAGTATAAGTAAGCAGTAACATGCAGCAGTAGTAAGCAGTAACAAGTAAACGAGCAAGTTATAGTTTAGTCCTATTAGTGAATCCTACTCTGTCTGGTCTAGACTCACTAATGTAACCTAATTCCCTACAACCAATGCTCTGATACCAAATGTGTCTCCCCATACAAAACCATCATGTACGATTCGTCAACAACAGGATCTTTACACGGTCAAATACTACATGCTGTTTGAAAACCAGTTTTGCATTCATAAAAAGATAGCGTGACACAAAGGTCGTTACAAAGTCATTATTTGAAAATAACATAAGTTACGAATGCAAGATAAAATTTCCATGATTGAGACATCTCTAAGTAATGCAACGGAAATCTAACACAGCAGGTCCATAACAACAAGTCTATAGCACCAAGACAGCAAGTCTAACAGCGGAAGAAACATCGTCTAAGTACCTGAGAAATACACGCTTAAAAGTCAACACGAATATTGGTGAGCTATAGTTTGTAATCAGTAAAGTAAGTAGACCACGAGTTATCGTATTCAAAACAGTATAAAAAGTATATGCTTATCCGTGGGCACCCGGTAACTAATTTAACGTAATAGTAATACCCCCTAAAAGTACACTTGGCGAGTGAGTATGTCCTCGAAGTATCAAACACCTGTTAAATGCTAGCGCGACTAGCCCGAGTGGGGATGTCAAACCCTATAGATCCATATCTAATATTCGAGTTCACCGGTTCAAAACCAATGATTAAACGTTACCGTGCTAAGGGGAATCTTTATGCCGTTATATAACCCACACATATGTAAAGTTTAAGTTCTTGTGTCAAGTAAGTAAAACATAAAAAGCGCATGTATTCTCAGTCCCAAAAATAGTATAAGTAAAAAGGGAAGCTATAACTCACAGTGAATAAGCAGTAAAAGTCGATACGAAACGTGTGCAGGTAGTAAGTCGGTCCGAAAGGTCGTCAACCTAAGTCAAAGGTCACTAGGTCAGTATGTTGTCCCAAAAGGTTAAAAGTGAATAAATTAATTTTAAGTTTCATCATCGACATCATCATTATCATCATCATTCATCAACACTAAGGTAAGTTTAACAAGAATAGAGATCGAAACAAAAGGCTGACTTCGGACAGCTGTTACGACCTCTATACAAATCGAAAAGATGCGTAGTCAGTGGATATGGCTCCGTATGTGAGTCCTTTAATCGCTGAACAATTTTCAGAACCTAACTCGTCTTCGTTTGACTGTGGCGATAGTTTAAGTGCGAGTAGGTCAGAAATTTCAGCACAACGTTACAAGGGCGTAGGGACTTTCGGAAGGCCATAAATCCTAAACCATATATCGGATTAAGTCGAGGCCTAAGCGAAAAGTCATCTACTCGAAACGAACTATCTGAAAATCAATTTTCAGAAGCCCAGGAGTCTGTTCAGACCCCGAAAAACAGCAAACAAGTGTTCCGGTGAGGTTCTTGGTGCTTGATGCTCATCACGGTTCTCATCCTTAATGCTTGTAAGCTTCAAGTGTACAACTCTTTGATGTTTTAGCATCACTTTGACCAAGGTTCAACCATCAACACACAACTAAGAGTAAAATCTATCATTCTACAAGTTTTGAACATCAAGATTGCCTCTTTATTGCATGAATCTAATAAAGCTTCAACCTTTGTCCATTTTACACAAGTTCATGCATCTATATCATATGTGATGATGAAGACTTGATCTTTATCATCACAAAAAACACAAAAAGGTTCCAAGTAAGTGAGATCTACAATAATAACTTAGATTTCAAGTATTAAGAAAACCCTAAGCTAGAAAGCTTGGATCTTTACAAGATTAATGAGACCATAAGCTAGAAAGCTAAGATCTTTAACAAAATAATGAAAGTAATGAGACCATAAGCTAAAAAACTAAGATCTTTAACATAATAATGAAACTCTAAGCTAAAAAGCTTGGATCTTTAGTGTTCTTGAAGATCTTAAAGCATAAAGCTTGGATCTTTAAGATACATGAAGATTACAAACACAAATTTGAATCTTTATAACAAAATAACAAGATTAAAGCTAAAAAGATTTAGATCTACAAAATAAGTGAAGATTCAAAGCTAGAAAGCTTGAATCTTCCATGATCTTGAAGGATTCAAACCCAAGTTTGAATCTACAAGATGTAATCAAGATCAAAAGCTAAAAATTTTGATCCCTTTGATGATGATGATGATGATGATGTCGTGGGTGATGAAGGGAGAAGAAGAAGAAGAAGAAATAAATCAAAAACTTACACTTTTTGGAGTGAGAAAGACTAGAGAGAGAATTAGAGAGTAAGTGTGTGTAAATTCCAAATGTGATCAAGTGTGAAATGAGTGAGATAAGGCTTGCATTTATAGGTGGTGAGGTGAGGGTGGGGTGGTGATGGCCGTGGGTTAGTGGGGGGGGGGACAAGGGGGACAACTTTTTGCTTTTTGGTTAATGATTGTCTAAAGTAGATGCTTATGTTAGGATCCCATTCAACATTAAGGATAATGCTTAACAAAAATGCTAGTATGTTCCCTCTAATAAATGGGTATTTGCCTTTCATTATTATGGGTCACTAACTTATTTAAATTGGGCTAATTAAATAGTCCACTAGCTAGTGTAGGGTGGGCTAAAGTCCAACAAGGTAGAAAGTCCAACAAGACTAACTAGTGTGCTCTAGTAAATTACTAAGCATAATTAAGCATCCAAAAATCCAAGTAATTGTTATTATAAAATAACAATTAGTATTTCGTAGTCGTAATATTCTGGTTACGATAAAAGTTAAACGTGTACACAGTACGCAGTTCGTTCTAAACGCCAAGTGACACTAACGGTCATAAAGGCTTCCGGGGTTCAAGTTAAGTAACCTACGTACTTAAAGGAACATTTTAATATATAAACGAAAGTAATCCGTATGTAGAAAGTTCCCAGAGCATAATATAGTTCAGTACGCACAAATACACTGTTTCGTGAAAAGCACAAAGCACAAAAGCAAGTCTAAAAAGTCGGGTCGTTACAGTAAATAATAGTTTACAATACTACATCCGTTGACAATGCAGCCAAAATAAGATACATGGTGATGAATTTGTGAATGCAACGTTTTCTCGAATAAAGCATGTATGACTCCATGCACATAGCTTGTATAACATATAAGAAAACAGCGGAAGACTTCTAGGAACCTAAGAATAAACATGCTTAAAAGTGTCAACAAAAAGGTTGGTAAGTTCATAGTTTTAATGTTGCGCATAATCTGTATATAAAGGTGAATCACAAGATTTCAGTTGTTTCATCTAGAAACGTTTATCAAAATATTCTACAAGATTGAGCACCCTGGTAACTAAACTTTAACGTTATAATAAGTACCCCTGTTTTAATATACATGCAACCAACATGTACAATACACGCAATTCAACGTGTACTAAACTCAAATAGCATACGTCTGTTTTATAGTTCAGGATAGGATTTCTATACCTGGAACAGATGGGGATGTCAAGCCCTATGGATCCATATATAACTTCTCGCGCCCACCAGTTCTTATAACCGGTAGTTACTAGTTACCAAAGCTAAGGGATTTTTGGTTCAAACTTGGTGTAGAATTTAGTATGTACTTGTATCCATTGCGTTTAAAATAAAATGCATGTATTCTCAGCCCAAAAATATAGATTACAAAAGCAATTTAAAAGGGATCTATAAAATCACCTTAGCAGCACATAAGGTCATTCACCGAAATGTGACCGAAACTCAGAATGCAAAATAACCATAGATCTCAACCTAGAGAACATATGTTGGTCAATACATGTCTAACAAGCTAGGTCAGGTCATAGTGTATCACAATCCTAATGCTCGAAAACGTTAACAAAAGTCATCTCAAAAGTCAACCTGACCCAATATGATCTTTAAATCTATACATGTTTATTAACATAATATAAGTCTTGATAATTGAACGAATTTATAGTTTATCAAACTCAAAATATTATTTATTTCAGGAGCTATATTATATTTGAATTATCATGGCAATCGAAAATATTTTATTATTTCACATAGCTTTCCAATACTTATAAAATCAGATTATAGTGTTTATAAAGCTTTAAAACATGATAAGACGGTCAACTTTGACAATTGTTCAACAAAACGAGACGTGCCTTATATAGAAATTCATTTACTCGATTAGTAATATCTAAAAATCCAATTTATCAATCTCATAGACAAGTTGTTTAAATATTAATTTACAGTTTCAAACACAATTTCAATTAACGTCAAACATAATTCAGTTGACCATATCTTTTAATCCGTTCATCGAAATCACGCGATTTCTAAATGAAAAGTTATTAATTTTTTGATAGCTTTCCAACGATATGCATATCATATACTTTATATCAGTAGCATATGTATCAAATTCGTGATTCATCATAAACTATCTAACGACAAAATTAAAGCATACAAGCATGCATAAACATATATACTTGAGCACTAGACATGGATACACTATTAATATATAAAAGATAAGATATGAATGCTCACGTATCAATATTGTGATTCAATATTGCAGGAAAGTACGTAGACGCAACGAAAATGATAAATGTTAGGTTGACCTTTGACTCATGATCATAACCCCCCAAGTAATACCCATAACCTCCATAGCTATAACCCATAATTTCCTTAGCTCTATCCCGCTCGAAAATCTTGTTTTGAAATCGTTTGGGCATAACCTCGTCGTAATATTTTATGTATACATAACTAATATAAATAATTATATATGATTAATAATAATAATAATCTTAATAATAATAATAATAAAATAATAATAATAATTATGATGATGAATATGATATGGAGTAATATGTGAAGTTTATGAATGTCTTCGCATAAATGATCGATCATATATATAGAATAAATATAATAATATAATATAAATATAATATAATAATATAATAAAGTAATAATAAAATAATAATATAGAATCAAACGTGGGATTTAAAAGCCGCCCATGTTTTTTCATTTCTACCGACAGTTTTCACGGACCGGTATTTCGTACTCTGTTGCTAATAATTGACGGGTAAAAGTATAAATAAAAAGGATTTCACTTTTTATAATTGAATACATATATTTATTTTGGTTTTAAGCTTTATAAAACTAGTTGTAAAAAGGTCCATTTATTTATAAAATTACTATATACATTCGATGTGCCACCGTGAATTATTGAATTCGTTTAATTCAAACGAATTAATGAATTTTAATATTTTTAAGAGTCGTATTTATTAAATACTTCAGGGGTATTTTATGTAACTTATAATTAATAATTTCCATCATGTCGCTTTCATGTGAATAGTAAATTAATTAATTTCGTTTCATTTACTATTCATATGAATAGTAAATGAATTAATTTTGATTCAACTATTTAAGTTACTTTGTTGTACGTTGTGCTTTATAGCTTGTACATCTTTGATTTAATTGCGTTTCTTCTTGTAAATTAAAAAATTTACATCATAAAAATAAAACGATCATATACGTAAAAAAATTAATTTGAAATTGCATCATTCAATAGTAAATTTGTATCATTTAGTAAATAAATATTATTCGCATGTTTTCGTATATATATATATATATATATATATATATATATATATATATATATATATATATATATATATATATATATATATATATATATATATAATTATCACAAGTTATGACGTTCGTGAATCGTTAGACAAACAGGGTGGTCAACCGTTATATAAAACTCATTTACAAAAGCTTTAAAACTTGTCAGAATTCATTTCTTATCATAACGAAAATATTAAATCATATAAAGATAATTTTAAATTTCGTAGGAAATTTCCGGGTCGTCACAATGGTCGTGGCCAAGTGGTGACCTGTGTGGCCTGGCCGTGGGCTTGGATTTTGGCAGGCCGTGGGTCATGGTCGTGGGTCAGCTGGTTAGCTCTGTTTCCTGGATCGTAAAGTCCGATTTCTGAGGTCGTAACTTGGTCTTCACCGTTTTCGCTCTATATTCTTCGTTCTAAGTTCGATTTCTTCGATTCTTCTTGCATTATCTTCGTAATCACTTAATATACAAAATAAAGGGAATAAACGCTTAAATTGGCGATAAAGTATATATCTTTATTGTTTTGGGACTTGATATCGGGGGTAAAAATGTGACTTTTTGACCGATATCAATGAAGAACGAGAGGTAAATGGGAGTAGAGTTTGGGAGGGACTGAGGGAAAGAGTAAACGGGAAAAGAATGCCCATTGACTTGATATTTTATAGGAAATATGATAAATGATAATTAGATTCATTCACGAACTTTTTATCTAGTTACTCAAATTTGCTTAATCGAGAAGCTAAATCCATGAAGACAGATACACATTTTAGTCGCATCTATGCCTGGCACAGTTGGGAGAAGAATAAAATGCATTTGGGTTACCTTGTGTTGTAGATCATGTGGTAGTGGTCTGCCTCTCATAACGAGAGGTCAAGAGTTCGACTCTCGTGGAGTGCAGCATTGCACACAAGGTTTCTCCTTTACCCTTGAATTCTACTCAAGGTTGCCTTCCGCACATCGCGTTGCAGAGGCAATGGGGGATGGGGTTTTACCGCCCATGCCCTCGGATTGGGCCGGTTTTTTCCTGGCAGCAGTTGGGGCGGGTTATGTAACTGCGGGAGATGAACGCGTAGGTGGTTAAGTCCCCCTAGGTGATCCCGAAAGTCTGTTAAAAAATGCATTTGGATTGAAATGGGTCATAGGTCAAAATGGGCCAGCTATTATCGAGACACGGGTTGGGTTGGACCTGTATTTTTTTTTTTTTTTAATAATCAATCTTTTTCTCAAATTCGCGTTTCAGTTTTCTGTTCACATTTCAATGTTCAGTTTCAGTACTCATTTTCATGTCTTCGTTTTCAGTTTTACGTTTTAGTTTCAGGTTTCAGGTTTCGGGTTTAGCTTCTCAATGTTTCGATTTCATTTCCCGCATCAATATCGCGCTTCAATTTTTTAGTTTCGCGCTTCAATTTTTTAGTTTCGCGCATCAGTTTTCAATTTCTCGATTCGCATCGCATATAAGTTTAACCGATGATTTGACTCCATAAAAGATACAATATCTTTTGGTTGGCATAAAGTCTCCCGCTACGCGGATAAGATGCATCTAGAGGTAGTTGTCTAAAAGTTTCTTAAGGGGCATTATATTTCAAAGTGCGTTCTCCATATATCAAACGTATAATTTCTATTTCACTAACATGTACAATATCATTAAGCATGTTTGAATGAAGTAGGAATAAAAATTGTTGATGTATGATCATTTCTTAATTTCAAAAGGGTCTGTTGGGTTCGAACAATCAACAATTCATGAATGAGTTTGCTTTTGAAGACAAATAAACAAGTCATGAATGTGATGAGCATTATATTCAAAAACATAAAATAAAATAAAAATAAAAAAAAAAAATCTGTGCATAAGCTACGAATAATAGAATAATAATCGGAGTAGGATTATAGATAGATTATTTATATATAGTATTTGAAACCCTTAGGTTGGTTCATACTTCATACTCAATCAAAAAACAAATCAGGATTACAATCAAAATATAGTATTAATAATCCCTCACTAGATTTTCTCAAAAAAAAAAATTAAATAAATAAAAAAACTGGTGAAAGTTAACGACGTTAGCCAAAATAAGCGACGAGAACGGCTTGTGTAACTCCTTCTCAATTAGAATGAAACACACAGAAACATCAACACACTATATGTTCAAGAGTTCAACAGGACCTGTGTAGGTGGTTGTTTAAATTTATGCATAGGGCAAAAACAAATAAACTAACTTCAAACACAAATGGAACGACCTTAAAGTTAACTCAACAGATACGTGAGCCGCTTATTCATCACATTCCGATAGTCTATCGCCTCTTACAGATGAAGCTTGAACTAATAGAATATCTATAAGTTTTAACAAAAAAATACGGGAGCTATATATTAGCTAACCACCTTCTTTATTTTAGAGATTCGGGGAGTGTCTTGAGTTCTTTGTTTAAACTTATAAAGGACTTCAATTTTCATTCTCATCTGATATAAAACGAGTTGTTACAACAAAGAAAAGAAAAAGGGAAAAAATCATCCGCATTAAATCATCCGAACGTAGTTATCTAAACCAACACGAATGAAGCTAGTAAATGTTCATCTGATCCAAAATCATCAAGTAGACAATGTCAATTTACTTAATCAAATTACCAATATCTACCATTGTAAAAAAAAAACCCTGATTACTCCCGATTAAACCCCAATTACTCATTTTTAGGAACAATACGTTCTGATTTTTTAACATCCATTTAGTTTAATTGCTAAACGTCGGTTAATGAGTCAAAATCGAACTTGTTTATCAAAGTCGGCCAAAGTCAGAATTGGTCAACATTATAACATGAATTTAACCTAGAATTTTTACTTTTTGAACAAAATGAACAAATTTTAAACAATTTTGTTAAACTTTATGTTTATGTTTATAGTTTTTCTTCTATATTTACAAATATAACTTTGAAATTTAATATTTAAATGTATAAAAGTTAATTCATTGATTCCCGAATTTCCAATTACTCCTTTCAAAGTCCCAACCGATTAGTCCCCCAATAGCGATTTTTGCAACCCTGTCAATATCTGTAGAATACAAGTTTATCTGCATCGCCGTAATCATGACATAATATACACTTTCTTCCTCTAAATAAAAGTATCAGTTTTAACTAAACAATATTTGTTAATCTTTTACGGTCACACATCGTTCAAGTTTGAGATTGAGTGAGCAAAGATGCTCCCTCATCCTTCAAACTAACTTTCGGAAGTGAGTTCGACACTTGGACTTATGGCTATTCCGGGCTAACTCCTCGATTCATTCACGAGTTAGTTTCGGGTCTTCCTCGGTTCGTCCCAAAAGACCATGACATTTGGTATCATAGTTACCCTCATCTTTGAGACACAATACCTCGGAGTGGTAGTCTATGGAGTGCTGACTTGGACTCGAAGAGATGGTGCCAACCGTGACCCGAGGCCTCAAAGTGGTGGCCTATGGAATGGTGGCTTGAACACGAAGAAATGGTTTCAACCGTGACCAACATAGCTGTGACCATTATAGGGATGGCAATGGATGTCCGATCCATTGGATATCTATCTGATCCGATCCATTTAGATGGATATGAATTATCTAAACGGATGATAAATGGATATGGATATGGATATGGATGATGTGAAAAATTAGTTTATCGGGTATGGATGATAGTTAATCATCCATGAATATATCCATTTACCACCCGAAATACATATACACATATAAATATATACATGTTTACTTAAATATATGCATATATATTTAGATATCCTTATATATGTGCACTATAAACTATTAAAATGTTATCGAAAATATAGATTATGAAGATACAACTATGTAAATATTATTAAATTCATATATCTTATATATATTACACATCATTGTTAAAAATATTTTGATGATTACATATCATAATAGAAATATTTTTAGAAAAACTTTGCATCCAACGGATACCCGATAACCCGCTTAATTCAACGGATATGGATATGGATGGATGAATTATATTTATATGGATATGGATATGGATATGAATTTTAAAAATTAAATGGATATGGATATGGATATAGGCGCACCCGATCCATATCCGATCCATTGCCATCCCTACTGACCATTGACCAACGAGGACATTGACTCTTTAAAGGTGGTGTATTGTTACGATCCCACATTGTTCAAGTATGAGATTGGATGATGGACTTATAAGTCACGAAGTTTCATTATTTTTTCAAACTAACATTTGACAGTGAGTTATACACTTGAACTTGTGACTAATCCGAGCTAACTCACAATCTATTCATGAGTTAGTTTTGGGTCTTCCTTGTCCTAGAAGACCATGACATAATTTCACTAAATAAAAATTTCATCACTAGCCACTTGATCCCTTTTTAGATTGGCTGAATAAGAAGGACGATTTTGGGAGGATAAGCCAAAACAAAAAACAATTCGCAAGTTGGTGTGGGCATATTATACATACGAATACGTGGGTGATGAGGTATTGGTTATGGGATGAATCAATTGGTTTCGTGTAATCGTAACACAAACCCAACTCATACGCACCCAAATACACCCCACCCCCTTTTCTTCCTTCCTTTCTTTCTTTCTTCTAAACCTTTTTTTCTTTCTCTCTTTTATTTATTTCCTTTTTTCTTTCATTTGGCCCATCCACCGAATCCTCCTTACCAATATTTATCTCTTTAACATTTTATATTCTACATCATTGCATATTTCTATCCGAATCACCTTCACGGAAATTAGGTATTCTTTTCTGTTCCAGTTTCTCGATCGTTCGATTGCTTATTTATTTATAAATTTGCGGATTTTTTTCTCTTTAAATATTGTGATTTTATTTGATCGATTATGTAATTTGATCGAACTACGATAGGTGTAACGATTGTTGATGATGTGATTTGTGAATTACTCCATTATTTTAAGGAATTTAGAGCTTGATTGATGACGATGATCTTTATAATATTTTGAAACGTCTTATTATTAACAAATCTACAAATTCACAAAAAACACGGGTACTTCAACTGTAGGTAAGTATAATAGTAATATCTATAAGTATATAAGCATGTTTGTAAGAAGTGATATTAGTGTTCGTTTAAATTTTTTTTTAATACATGAGGTTTAGATGTTAATTCGAAGTGCTTTTGAAAATTTAGATGTTAAGTGAGTTCACATCATATAACTAGTCCCAAATACTCTTTTGAATACTCTTAATCTTAATTTTAGATAGATCATAAACACATCAAAATAAGCAATCCTAAATTCTCCATCGGTAGTGATAGTCAGCATGTATTGTATCATGATTATGTGTAGTATTCATACACTATTACAATCACTGTTAACAATAGTTAAAAATTGATTTATAGTGATTTTGGCGATCCATCAAGTATGGGGCATAGGCATTTATACAATCCTCACTACATGCCCGAAACTGAGAATGATCAGAGCTGGAACTTATCGGAACATACCTATATGCATACTGGTATTAATCTTAAAAACAAGTTAAATTACAACTAACTCACCTTGTAAAATTGTCATTTGTTAATTTTAATTAATAAATTTTGTTTGTTGTTTATATTTCTAATTTGTAGCAAGAAACGGGGCTGGTGGAAGCAGTTCTATTATATATCCCTCAGATAATATGTCAATCGATGGATCACAATACACTCACTGTACACACGCTCCGTTAACAAGTGGCTTTTCGCCTTTGCCTCACAATATGCAGATCCCAAACTATCAACAAAACGTTGCGGGCCCATCAGATCTTTCTATGCATACATATGTATCACCCGAAGACTATACAAATCAAGCCTCTTCTTCTAATTACAATGGAAATCCGTTTAATGAAGAAGATTTATTCGATATTAGTGTCGGTAATGGAAGAGTACAATATAAACGTAAAAGCCCGGGTATTAACGATGGTGCTGGTAGTTCGTCTGATCTTAACATGATCAATGAAGCATGGGACCCAACTAGGGAACCGAATTTTTTTCACGCACCTTGGGATTATCATATGGCAAACGCAAATGGTCTGATGATCGGTGGGGATAGTTCTATTAGGAATGTGAGAAGTAGGTCTACGTTTGATATGGAAACTGAATCTTCAAGGACTAACGTCGCAAACAATTTGTCACGTGAGTATTATACAACTAGCCGACCAATGGATGATTATTTGTGCCAGAGTTCGAATCATTTGAATCAACCCATGATGCCTTCTGCTGCTCATGGTAACGTTTTTTTCACTGATCATTACAATTACAATGTATCACTGTAAGAAACTTTTTTAAATATACAGTAATATTATTATTATTATTATTTTTTTTTTTTTTTTTTTTTTTTTTTGAATTACAGATTATGAATTGAACCCGTTTCTTGATGGAAGTAGTAATCCTGGCTCTTCAGTAATAATTGGGCAACAAAATAACAATCCCGCAAGCAGAAGCAGTCATACGTTGGTGCAATCTGTTAGAGGGGTTCGAAGTAACTTTGGTCAAAGGCCAGGGTCAACATTCAGGGTGTCGTCTAGCAACTTACAGTTGGGTAACACGTCATTAACAGATGAAGGGTTGCATTTAGCTTCTAGTAGTTATTCATCGCATCATCGGAGACCTTCATCTTCACGCGCAAGGATGTCAAGCGAAAGATACCGATCTTTATCCGGTGTAAATTTTCATGATCGAACGCCGCCACAAGTATGTCCACATTATTTATTGTTTATATTTCATACTAATTATATTCGTCGTTAAGAAAAGAAAAGAAATTACATACTTTTAACATTTTTTTTTATCACGTGTCTGTTTGCAGGGTCTTATGATTGTGGATCGTTCGGGTATTTATGGATCCAGAAATCCATTCGATCAGCATCGTGACATGAGACTTGACATAGATGACATGAGCTACGAGGTTGGCAATTTTTTATGTTTTATTTCATATATATATATATATATATATATATATTTTAATATCCTTTTCATTCTCTAACTAATGAAAACACAGGAGCTACTTGCACTTGGAGAACGAATCGGAAGTGTCGATACCGGCATACCCGAGCATCTTTTCTCGAAATGTGTGCAAGAATCGATATACTGCTCTTCAGATCAGATACAAGACGAAGTAAACTGCGTCATCTGTCTGGTGAGGTTCAATGGTTGATACGTTCACATTATATTCACTTCAGTTATTTGTTATTTACTAAATTGGACTCGATATGGGCTGATTTGCAGGAAGAGTATGCAAATATGGATGATATCGGGATGTTAAGAGTTTGCGGTCATGATTTTCATGTTGGTTGCATCAGAAAATGGCTGTCAATGAAGAACCTGTGCCCCATCTGCAAAGCAGAACCAATGAAACAGTAATAACTTGTAAGACCTTGTTTCGTTCTTGTAAATATATATGTATAAAAAGGATCCTCGAAATCGAGGAAAATGGTGAATATCAATAATTTGGTAAACATTATGCATCCATGACAATCATGATGCTGTGCCCCTGGTAAATTATTGGGGTTGTATATGTATATATTTATATTAATTAATAACTAATTTAATATATTTAGTGTTCATTTGAATTTGAATTTGGAAGGTTCATCGTGCGTGAGTTGGAGGTTCATTTGAATTCAGAAAGGATTGGCTTGACCGAATCTAGGGCTATATACAAATCGAATAGACATGAATAGGGCTAGATCTTTAAGGATTTATTTACCAAATAAATAATTGAACACATAAAATTTGATGCATAAACCTCTAATATCAATAAGAATCAAAATCATCAATCACCTATAAAAAGGTAAAAAGGTAAAAAGGTTTTCCTGTTCGGAGTCATTGACTGGTTAAACACATTCATTGAACATCTTTGTTAAAATCTAACTAGTTATCAATCACTTGGAGTCATCTTTTGTCTGTAAAGTTATGAATTTAACTAGTTGGATTCTGGCAAATATTGATTGAAGGCATGACGTGACATTAGGGTGACCTAAACGAATATTCAAATAAATATATTTATATTTATTATTATTTATATAAGGCCTAATATGTGTGCAGTTGCCACACTGAAAGTTCCACTTAAGAAAGCCAGCAGAAATGCATTTCGCATAAAAACTTAAAAAAAAGAAAAAAAAAAAGAATAGGAAGTATTAATAATCCAAAGAAATAAATCAACGACAAAATTACTCATTTCATCCCTGTGTTTTCTACTTTTAGCCCGTTTCACCCTTTATTTTATTTTCTGCATGTTTCATCCTTAAAATCATTTTAAAGTCCCAGTTTTATCCCTGACCTTAACGAAGGTTAACTGAATCTGTCAAACTATTCACAAGGACTATCCACATAATCTTCAACTAATTAAACTACAAAAATGAATTCACGGGGACTAAACGGTGTGTCAAAAATTGATTGTATAACGTAAGTAAACGCCACCTTCTAATTACCCAATAACTCAGCTATGGCAAAGCTTCATCATATATCTCTACAAGACGTGCAAATAACAAAAGGGACATTACCTCTTGACTCAGCTAGTAAGCCTCATCAGTGGACTTCACATTTGTAGTCGAGCCCTGTTTCTAAATTCTAATCACGTATATTTATATAAATCACAAAAAATGAAATCCAAACGCTGTGTTATATAATTTTCAACACAAGGTCAGATTATAATCTAAACATTACTCAACCAGACAACAACCACCAATAACATATGAGAATGTACATTAGACCAATGTGTATAGTCTCAATCTTTCCTCCAGCTACATCAATACTGCTATTCATTAAAGCATTTGATACAACTTCATTTTCTTAATTTCGTTTGATTCAACTTAATATTTTGACTTGAAATCCACCCTACAATACAAGGTGTACCATTGCTAGAAACCTCTGCAAGTATCGCCCCAACTTAGATCTACTCAATAATATATCATGTTTTTTGCAAAATGCCAAGCCTTCTCTAAATGTTATATATCATGCAATTTGGTTTTAAAAAATCTATAAACAACACCGATTCAACATACTGCTTTCGTTTACAGAATTGGATCATTCGTTTACTACTTACGTTATGCAATCAATTTTTGACACACCTTTTAGTCCATGTGAATTGATTTTTGTAGCTTAATTAGTTGAAGATTACGTAGATAGTCCCTATAAATAGTTTTAAAGGACTCAGTTAACGTTCGTTAGGGTGAAGGATGAAATTGGGACTTTAAAATGCTTTTAAGGATGAAAAATACAGAAAATAAAATACAGGGATGAAACGGGCAAAAAGTGTAAAATACAGGGACGAAATGGACAATTTTGTCTAAATCAACAACAACAATACTCAATCCCACGAATGTAGGGTATAGGGGAGGTGGAGTGTAGACAATCATTCCTCGTACCCTAGATTAGAAGGAAGTTGCTACTCCACCCGCGGGTATAGAACCTGCGACTAGATAAGATCGTCCCTCCCTCTACTCTAGAGCCAAGAGATTGCTTCCTAAAGGACCTCCGGCCAGAAATGCTCACCAAAATGAAATAGTGAGGGCATAAAATAAATAAAGTGTTATATCTGATACTCCGTATCAAATAGTTTGACATAGTAAATTTTAAACACATACAACATTACAACCATGCAAATTACTTTGGTTAAAAATGTCAAACTATTGCAAAGTTCGTAACCTCAGCTTATTAGCAGCACCAAGTATTTATTTGTAAATTTATGCGAAAGTCTAAAAATCCACAAAAACTCGGGTGTGGGTCAACCAAGCCCTTTTAATTTTGACCCACACTTGAGGTTTCCGGATTGACATGTTGTCCAGAACGTTCAACTAAATCATTTTTCTACTTCGGAGAAATATGAACCTGAAAGAGTATGAAATGAATGAGATAGAGCAGGATCTGAGGGCGGTTGAACCAACAAAGGTTGTTCGTTGGCTGAACCAACGGTGTACACTTGATTGCTGCTCCCGTTTCTTTGAATCCCCAAACCCATCTTGGTTATGATAACCTGTAGTTTTGTCCCAACCAGAAGGACAATATGAATTAAACCAAGTGTCGGATTAGTCATTTTCGAGGCTTTTTAAGGAGTTAGCGGAAATCCGAGAAGAGTTCATGTAAATTTTTTCACGTGACTACGATCTTCCCTAGTTCAATGACCAACCATGCCAAAAAAAAAACCCTGACCCAAATGCTAATAATCGTGAAAGTTTCATGTGAACATCTGTTTCTAGACCCGTTTGGATGGTTTTAAATAAGGAGGTAAGATTCTAGAATAAAAATTCGAAAATTATTCTTACACCACCAAAACTGCTATAGAGAGTTGTACTGTACGATATTATAATATAGAGAGTTGTACTGTACGATATTATAATGCATGTTTGGTGGTGTAGGGATAATTTTAGTGATGTACGAATCATTATCCAAATTCAATGGGTTATCTATACAATACAATTTGAGCAGTATTTTATAGTTTTTCTTCCTAAATAATTGTTTACTTCAAGAAAATCAATAATTTTAAAAAAATATATTGGGTCCGATATTTAAATATAGTGGTGTTATATATAATTTGAATGGTAATTTATTAAAAAAAAAAAAAAAAAATTAAAACTAGTGGACCCCACTGCCTCTAAGGTAAATTCGACACTGTAATATATGCGTGAAAGGTTTTGGTGTTCCATATTCAAGAAACATAAAGGAAAAACCGACTCTCATACAGTCCTCACCAACCGATCCAGGTTTAAGCAATCGGTTAAGTATGAGCATTTGAGAGCTTTGGTTACTTCACTTATATTTCTATTAAGCACAATTAGAATTTTCACAATGAAAGTTCATAATTAACCCTGACTAACAATATTTATACCATCGGTGCTTGTAGCATGATTTTTCATACTAGTAATATTTATATTTATATTTATAACTAAAATATTGATCCTAAAAGTTTTGATCGGTATCAGTTCAACAAAAAATAGGTATTTGTAATTAGTTATTACTCCATATCTATGTTTCTATTCAAATTCTATAATAATGATGTCATTATTGGGCTAATTCTTTTGTTAAAAAAATCAAAAAACAAAAGAAAAAAAATCCAAACATGGTGGGTGATGTCATTAATCTAAATAATTTTGAATTAAAATTAAATCTTATTAATTAATTATTATTGTTAAATCTTATTAATAAATATTTTTAATTATTAAAATTAAATAATTTTAAATAATTTTAGTTAATTATTTTAAAATCCTATAATGATAATGTCATTATTAGGATAATTCTTTTGTTAAAAAAATCAAAAAACAAAAGAAATAAATCTAAGCATGGTGGGTGATGTCATTAATCTAAATAATTTTGAATTAAAATTAAACCTTGTTAATTAATTATTATTATTATTAAATCTTATTAATAATTATTTTAATTATTAAAATTAAATAATTTTGAATTATGTTAATTAATTTTTTGATTCGAGTACGTGAATGTATAAAAACTAGGCAAAAGGAAACCAATTCTAAATTTATATTTTAATTTACACTTTTAAAATAAAATAACAACCAATATTATCTTTTATGATTGGATGTGGATTTTTTAATATGCATTTTAGGTGTTTGATGAAATGTTCAGCTGACGAGTTTCTTAGTCGGACTCTGTGGTTCCACGGGTCATTAAAATAAATGACTTTAACATTTACGTTCACTTAATACTTAAAAATATCATTAAACTATTTCGTTTTTTTTTTTTTTTTTTTTTTTTTGAAAAGCCAACAAAAATTATATTAGAAAAGGAAAAGATACAACCAGGAGGGCCTTAGGCCAAATTACAAAAATAGCAACTAGAGCTTAAGCTAAACAAGTAAACGCGAAAACACCTACGCACGAAGAAACATGTAAACACAAAAAGGAAGATACAAACTAAACAAAGATCACGTATATATAAAACAGTGTGTATAGTTAAAAGTTGGTAGGAAAAAGCCTTCATCCGTCGGTTACTACTAGGAGAGGTCAACTTGTGCCAAGACAAGCCGGAATAGGACACGAGATACAGTGCTGATCAAGCAGCGACAAAGCAATCGAGCCTAAAACCACTTAGAGCTCTCTAAGAAGCAATTCAACAGAATCCGGTATAAAAAACCTACCTTAACCAACACCTACTTTTGAGAGAGATGCATCGAAACTTTTGGGATTAGTGATCCAAGATAACCAATTTAGAGAACCTTTTTTCCAACGAGCGTTTATCCACTCGAAACTTTTGCTTTGAATATCTGCGACGGTCTTTGAGGAGCTAAAACAGTTGCCACCGAACGTACGGGCATTCCTATGAGCCCAAATATGGTATGAAGTAACCCAAACAATGGCTTGCCAAATGGTTAATCCATGATGGGAATTTAAACACGGGTTTGGACTTTTTGCAATGTCGGAAATATTTGAGATAGGTAGATGGCTAAGATTTCACCATTTTCGTATTCTATCCCAAATGTCTTTTGCAAAACTACATGTAAGGAGCGTGTGGTGAAAAGATTCAATATCGTCATCACAAACCGGACATCTCAAGGAGTGAAGATCAATACCTTTTTTATCTAACGAGACTCTAACAGGCAATTTGTTTTGTTTCGCCCTCCAAACGAAGATACCTATCTTTTGCGGGATAAGAGGGTTAAGGTCCGTAGGCTGAGGCGGAGACGTAAATGCACTTTCGGCTGCTCGTGAACTGAGAAACTCAACCAAGGAGTTGGTGGAAAATCGACCCGACGGGTCAAGCTTCCAAGACCAAGGGGATGCAGGCTGCCGAGAAGTGCCAGCACCAGGAGCAGGCAGACCAGCGGAAGAGCATGCAAAGGGGTGCGCTTTGATTGCTTCGGTAAGAGCAATAAGGTCGTCTTCATTACGCCATCTCGGGGTCAAGGTCCAATTCCATTTGAAAACCAACGGGCTAACTGAAAAATCCAAACGATCGGCAATGGAGGCATCTATAGAAGCCTCGAGTTTGACAAGTCTCGGATACGCGTCTTTGAGAGGCATGTCTCCTATCCACTTGTCAATCCAAAATTTCGTGCCCGCACCATTACCTACATCTTTTACAAAAGCATTAGAAAGATTACACCCTAACTTAGTTAGGGTGTTTTCAATAATGATAATATTATACCAAGGGCGACCCGAGAGCCGATTCAAATTGTTTTCGGGTATCAAGGTAGTGCAACCCAATCCCCCTCCCGAACCATAAATACTTTTGATAATTCGAACCCAAAAAACATTTTCGCCCGAGAGGAATCTCCACCACCATTTGGTTAGAAGTGCAAGATTTTTAGTTTTTAAGGAGCATACATTTAAACCACCAAATTTGTAAGGTAAAAGTATTTGATCCCATTTAACCCATGCCATTTTCTTATCGTCATGAGATCCCCCCCAAAAAAAGTCCCGTCGTAACCTTTCAAGTTCTTTAATTACACTAACCGGCGCTTTGAAAAGTGAAAAATAGTAGAGTGGGAGACTAGTTAGGACCGCTTTAATTAGAGTGAGTCGTCCTCCAAAGGATATAGATTTAGCTTTCCAATCCGATAAACGTTTTTTAAACTTTTCAAGAATAGGAGCCCAAGTATTGAACGAACTTATTTTTGCCCCAATTGGGAGTCCTAGGTAATTAAAGGGAAAGGACCCTTCTTTGCAATTAAACCACGACGCTAAGCTAGCAAGTTCAGAGTTAGTTGTGCAAATACCATAAACATTACTTTTGTGAAGATTTATTTTTAGGCCCGATAAATCCTCGAAACATTTAAGAATTTTCAAAATATTTCTGACTTCGACTTTATTCCATTTTCCAAAAATGATTGTGTCATCCGCATATTGGAGGTGTGACACAACGACTTTATCTTTTCCAATCTCGACACCATTTATTAACTTTTTCTTTGTAGCACTTTTCAAAAGTTGGTTTAATCCTTCTCCCGCAATGATGAATAGAAAAGGGGATAATGGGTCCCCTTGTCTTACACCTCTTTTGGGGAAGAATTGGTCGGTAGGAGAGCCATTGATTAAAACAGAAGTAGATGTAGAATTAAGGCAAGACAAAATCCAATTGACCCATTTGGCCCCGAAACCCATTAAAGACATTATTGAGCTAAGAAAATCCCAATCTAGGCAATCAAAAGCTTTTTCAAAATCAACTTTAAAAATAAAACTCTTTTGATTCCTGGATTTAAGATCTTCTAAAGACTCAAGAGCAATTAAGACACCATCAAGTATATATCTATTGGAAATAAAGGCACTTTGTTCATCGCCTATTAGCCCCGGGATTATTTTGCGAATACGGTTTGCAAGTATTTTGGAGAGAATTTTGTAGTAACTCCCGATGAGACTAATAGGCCTAAAACTAGAAAATTTAAGAGGATCATTGACCTTTGGGATGAGGGTAATGAAGGAGGCGTTGCACCCGTTGGAAATGGATCCCGTTTTCCAGAACCACTTAAGAGCTTTGAGGAGATCATCTTTAATAATGTCCCAGAATTTGATATAAAACAAGATGTTGAACCCATCCGGTCCCGGAGCCTTATTTCTACCACAACTCTTTATAGCGTCAAGTACTTCGGCTTCGGTAAAGGGGGATTCCAAAACTTCGGCCGAAGTTGCTTCAATTTTTGGCCCGTCCCAATTATTTAACAACCATGGATCCGAGGTGTTCTTTTTGAAAAGTCCCTGAAAAAAAGAAAAAGCTTCATTTTTTATAGTTAAGGGATTAGAATTCCATACCCCACCTATGTTGACACCATGAATGTTATCTTTCTGATTTCTCCGTCGAATGAAAGAGTGGAAAAATTTACTATTCTCATCTCCTTCTAAAGCCCATTTGAATCTTGATTTTTGTTTAAGCATTTCTAATTGTGATCTCTCTTTTTGAAGAAGGTTTTCTTTGTCTGCCATCCATTTGTTGTAATCCTCATCATTTAGAGCGGATATTTCGGCTTTCTTTTCCCAATCATTAATCACACACGTCAATTCTTCAATTTCCATTTTCAATTTACCATGAGATGTCGAATACCACCTTTTAAGATCTTGCTTGACTAACTTGAGTTTGTCTCGAAAAATGCAATCGGGTTTGGTACTATTTGTTCTTTTGTTCCAAGTTGATTTGATGATGTCAAGAGAGTCTTCGTGCACTAACCATTCATCGAAAACTTTCACCGGTTTCGGACCAAAATCTATGTTTCCGTCTCTAAGAATAAGTGGACAATGATCCGTGTGTTTTTTATCCAAAACTAAAACATTCAAATTTGGCCATTGAAGAATAAGGTTTTCCGAAACAAGGAATCTATCAAGCTTGCTAAATTTTGTACCATTATCACTAATTCGGGTGTACGTTCTTCCACCTAAAGGTAAATCAAGCAGTGAATTGTCCTTGATAAAATCGTTGAAAAGTTTAGCGCGTCTTTCACAAAATTCCGTATTTTTCCTTTCCGAGGAAAATCTAACTTCGTTAAAATCACCAAAGAGAGCCCACATAGCTCCATCGTATTTCTGGATATCATTAAGATCATTCCACATCTTTCTTTTTTCAGAATCAGATTGCGGGCCGTAGATGTTCACAAGTATTATCTCGGTACCTATATCTTTCCAAAATCCTTTTATCGCAATAAAGGAATCACGCTCAACAACATGGTTAGCATTAAAAAGATTGGGGTCCCAAATCGTAATAATCCCACCCGAGTTACCTTTCGATTTTTTAAAAGCGTATTTATAGTCGCAACAACCCCAAACCTTCTCCACCCAAGATTCCGAGATTTTTTCTGCTTTTGTTTCCTGAAGGGCGATTACATTTGGCCTTTGATTATAACAAACCCGCTTAAACCAATTAAATTTATTTTTATCATCAAGACCCAGACCTCTAATATTTAAAGATAATATCTTCATAATTAACATATTAATATATCACGAAAAATAGAAACGAAGTCAGAAGGTACCTCAAAGATTGGGAGCAGACTGTTTTCGTGTTAAGCCCAAGATCTCACCGACTTCCTCAATATTAAGTGACTTTTCTGAGTTGGAATGTCCATTATGATCTGAGTTACATGAAGATGATGATTTTTTTGATTTGATTTTTACCCTCTTTCGATTAGGGTTCCTGGCATGTGATTTTGCATTAAGAATTCTAGAGGTAGAGTTCCATATTCTTATGCTGGACCAGACAGAATCAGTTGAAGAAGTTTTGCGTTTTTTGCTTGGGATGCATGAGGGGTTAAGTGAGACATCACGTCTGATAGCAGTAGATATGTCAGCGTCTTGGTTGGAGGGAGAGACATTAAAAACGAAGACATCAGTAGGTTTTGAAGGGATAGGATGGGGCTGAATAACAGGATCGGTTGAGTTTGGGTTTGGGTCAGGGGTGGAGGATGGGTTAAAATCAAAGCACTTATTAGTAAACCCAGTTTTGTCTAGTGGGGTTGAACCAGCAACATCACCATGTTGGGCCGGAGGACTGTGGGATTGGGCAACAAGGGAAGGCGATTCTGATAAGTCGATGGGCTTATCGTCACTTGGGCTAAAGGAGTCAGAAACTTCAATTGGGTTTGAGTAGTTTAATGTATCGTTTATCGAGCGAGAATTTGGGGAATCGTTAACCGAGATAGGCTCAGCATTATCATTTTGGGGGAAACGAATATGGGTATTTCCGAGGTCGACTTTTGGAGTTCCATTGCCCAAGTCATTAGATTCTTCATTAAAATCGTCATTAAAGTTTGCTGACGTGGCAAATAATTTTGAACTACCCTCCTCATTTGCCGGAAAGTCATTTTCCGGTAGCCAACCATCGTCTTCATTTTCGTCCTTGTCTGAGTAGGCATGAATAGATTCGTTATCATTTTCAGCATTGGTGTTGTTGTCCCATGAATCATGTTCCTTTTCTTTCATCTCAATTTCTATAATCCCTTTTACGTCTTCAATAACTTTGACATAATGAACACTTCCATCATCCACTTTGGCATGGACCATGGTGTTGATGAGTTCATCGCCCCATAGTTTGACGAGGACTTTGGCCGTTACGAGATTCTGGTTACCATTAAAATCACAGTTATGGACATCGTGTATAGATCCGAACCACCCTGCTATTTTCCTGAAATTTTTTTCCGACCAACAAGTGATTGGGACACCTTTGATCGTTAGCCAAGAAAGCCTAGCTGACTTGAAGCATTTGTCATCAACTTTTCGAATATTTTTTAGCCAACTTTTGAGGATATGGTTTTCATCATTAAGTATGTTATTAACAGTTGATTCATCCTCGAAAGTGAGACATAATTCAAGACCACCAAGATATTTGATGTTGAACTTTGAAAGTCCCTCAGCGGAGCAAAGAGTTGGAAAGTCTTCAATTAGGTCAATGTCAATAATCTCGCCAATAATAGCCTTTTTGAGAATTTTTTTGTTTGCATCTTCAGGTTCAAGTGTGACCATACGGGGCTTGTTTGCAGGATTGGTGTATGTTACTGCAGGTACAGTGGGTGGGTTTTGGTCGGTGGAAGAGGGGTAGTTTGAATGGCTAGTTGATTTTGGTACGTATTGGGTTTTAGATTGAAGGGGTCTGGTGGTTTGGGATGGTTTTGTAACGTTTTGGGTACTGGAATGGTGTGGCTTGGGATGTACAGGTTCATTTAGGCTATTCAACATCTGATGGTGTTTTTGTTCATGGGCCAGGAACGCTCTAAGCCAATTACCATTCAAATATATTGAATTTAACCTCTTAAGAAGGAACTCAGTATCAAGGATATTTGAAAAACGAACAAAGCCATACCTTTTCCCATTCTTCAGGGTTTTTCTAAAAGGAAGATAAAGGTCTGCCACCACACCATAACGCTTGAAGAAGAGTAGAAGGTCATTATATGTCCAGTGATCAGGAAAGTTAAAAAACATGATGGATGTTATAGGATTTGGCTGATTAATGGGGATATTATTTGGATAGGAAGCAAACCGATTGGAAGAGGTTGGGGGTTTTTTGAAAAGAGGCGAAGAAGATCTGAAATTAGGGTTGCCATATTTGTGGATTAGGTTACGGAAGTTTTGTTTATTAGGGGAAGATTTATGTTTTCTGGTCACCGGAATCCAAACTCCTTCCTCAGTGACATCATGGTTTTCCGGTTGTGGATTCGCCGGAGGAGTGGGTTTTGCATTGTTAAGGTTCCTGTATTTGAAAGTATTGGGGTATCGGTTTTGATTGATTGGGGTGAACGGAGAGGTAGGAAATGTAAATATGGTTGAAGAATTGGAATTAGTTAAGAAAGGTGAACGATTAATTGATCGGAGAAGAACGTTTGAGAGCATTTTGATTTTTATTCTACATAGATCTAGATCTAATGAAACGCCTAACTATTTCGTTTAAACAAACAAGTGGTTCCACAGGTCATTTCACTAGTTAGAGAATATGCCTATACACATTGAAATTGTTAAAATTTGATATGCATCAATAATTAGTATTATGTACTCCGTATTTATGTATTTTTAAAAGTATACAAAGCCTAAGGTCATTAAGGGCCATAGATAGTCCTCTGAAATAACCTTAGGCCCAATCCATATAAATTTGGCTTAACTCAAACCAAAAGACAAAGATCAGCCCATTTACATGGTTTTTGGTCATAACAATTTCATGTCGTCATAACAAAAATTTTATTTTTCATTTCACGAAACTAAAACAACAATTTTGAGAACTATAATTTGCTCGCTTCTAAAAACTCAAAAAGGTCATCGTTTTTGGTACATCTTCAACAAACAAAACTTGCTATAAAAAATTTAATTTTATGTTTTATGATGCACGATTTGGCTTACCCTCATAAGTTTTAAATAAATATTGCACAAAAAAGGTTAGCAACGGCAAACTTGTTTGGTACTTATAATCCCAAGTTTTCATACAATATTAACAAATGTCATGTTTTAAAGCTACATGTATTGATGATATACATGTTTTCATATGTTGACTTCTAGCTATAGACAGGGGCGGATCTAATATAGAAACAATGGTTGCACGGGACACCATTGAAATACGCGATATAGTGAATTTTTTTTTTTTGAATTTTTATCTAGTGACACTACTGGATATTGTTAATTTTTGTAAGTGACACCATTAAAATAAGTCATCTAGTAAAATTTTTTCTTTGGATTTTTAACCAGTGATACCACTTACTCTCATTCTTAAATCCGTAAGTGGTTATAGATAACATGATTATCTTGTCATAACTTGTATATAAGAACATTTTTTTTTTTTTTTGCGAAAAAAACGAAAACTTTATAACTAATCTTTTCTTGGAAAAAATGCTATGTGACTTTGGCTATATAAGAACATATGCCATTTCATAAATGCTATGTGACTTTCATTTTCATTGACTAATTGGAATATTAGTGTAGTAAATGATGAATCCAACTATTAAAAACAAAAATGCATAGTACTGAAAGAACTTGTGATTTAATCGAATTAAAATATTACGGAGTAAAATAATTGGGATCTTGGAACGTATTCTCTCTCATACGCTCCCCTCCCTCTTTCAAAAAAAAACTTTCCGGTAACTCTCCTCCTCCGGCCACCGGCTTCCTTTTTTACTCCTTTTTTTTCTCTCCTTCGGCTTGTTCTGCTACGTGCTTCTTCGGGTTTCTGGCTCACGACGGCATGCTCCATCTTCCGCCATCTGCAGGCGGCGACTACCGTGATACTCTCCGGTAGTCTGTGGATCTGGTGGTATGGATGGTTGTTTGGGCGGTTGCGGGGTTGGTACTCGTCGGAGATGGGCTGAACGAACGATTTTTTGTCCTTGATTTTGGCCGTCATCACTAACTATGGTTTTCCGGCGATCATTTCCGGCGAGTTTTCACGTGGTGGATCCTTGTGCTTCTGCCGTGCTTCTCCGGCTCTTTTCCTTACAGACCTTCTTTCTCTGCTTCCTGTTTTCTACCTTGGTACAAGTTTGTGTGGCTTAAAGATGTGTGGCATCCCTACTTTTGTGGATTTCCTGTCTCCGGCGCCGGCACATTTCTCTTCACCTCGGTTGGTCACGATGTGGAGTTTGATTGCTTGTTTTTATGAGTTGAATGGGTGATTCCGTGCTGTGTTTTAGTTTCGGTTTGGGGTGGATCTAATGCGGGTTTCATGGTTTCTCCTGGTTTTGGTTGTTCGTGGGAAATGGTGTTCGTGGTTTGTTTGATGTTTTAGTATTTGTGTGTTTTGGTTTGGTTCTCCGGTGATGGGGTCGCCGGAATGGTGTTTCTTCGGGGTTTGATGGTCCCGGTTGGCGGATCTGTTGATTGCAGCTTCATGGTTTGTCCCCGTTCGCTTCTCCTTTGATGCCTTTCGCGTCTCGTTTTCATTTTTCTCCGGACATTTATCCCTGTGCCGCTGCTCTCCCGCTCGTTCACTACTTGTTCGTGAGTTGAATACGTGGTTTGGGTGATTCCATGTTCGGGTTGGGGTGGTTTGCGATGGATTTTGGTGCTCTTGGTTTCGATTTCGGGTCATCAGATTGGCCTTCGAAGTGAGTTTGGTGAACCTCATTGGAGCGTTTCATATTCTCCGCCGCCGGCAGGTTCGATTTTTGTGGGTTTCGTGGTTGTGGGTTTCGATTCGTGGATTTGTGGTAATTTTCGTGGGATTATGGTATTCGGTAATCGTGAGTGTGAGTTAATTCGTGGTTGCCAATATGTGATTGTCAATTTGGTTTCATTTGTGGATCGAGGTCATCGTTGGTTGATTCGTGGTGGTTGCCGAGAAGGCTTGAAGTCGTGATTGTTGATTCGTGGTTTCCGATTTGTGATTGTGGATTGGTTTCGTTTGTGGATCATGGTTATCGGTTGTTGATTCGAGTGTATTGTTTTAGTCGTGTGTTTCGAGTGTATTGAAGTCATGAGTTTTAGAATCGTGATGGTGTAGGTTGCCAATTAATCGTGTATTGTTTTAGTCGTTTCGTGTTACATTGTAGAATGATAGTCGGAGGTCGTGTTATGGAGGTCGTGTTATGTATTCGAGTTATGTAATCCCTAGCATCTTGCTAGTTTTATAATTTTAATAATATAATTATTGCCTTTCGAAAAGAAAAAAAAAAAACAAAAATGCATTGTTGCCTACTTAGGAAATGCTCCGTCCACGTTAAAAAGTCAAAATTTGTTCTAATCGTGATATGTGTTTTATCAACAAGAGTTTGAAGCTTCCACTCTCTCAAATTCTTTTATTGTAAGATATAAACACAAATATTATTATTCTTATTATTTATTTATCCCTTCAAAAATAAAAAGTATTTATATTTAAAAGTATTTTAGATATTATTTCTTGGAATTTTTCCTTAAAATCGTATTCTTTTGCTAAATAATTAAAAAAGGTAATTGATTTTGTAATAACTTTGTATAGAGCTCTTTGAAACTTATTAGGTATATATTGTACGGAGTATCTATTAAGTTTGAATTTTATATTTACGGACTATTATAAAATTCAATAACATAGCATATTTTACTAGAATAGTACTTGCATTTTAATCTATTTGTTTGTTTTCGAATCTCAATCTAAATTTAAACAATATATTACTTGTTTGTTTTTCGAATCTCAATCTAAATTTAAACAACATTTCTTGTCATTTATTTTAGCATTTTGTTTCTAGAAAACCATACAATTCTTTAAGCCTAAGAAAGGTTGTTGAGGCGGCTGTCTTGACATCTTTTTAATCATTTCAAGAACCTCCCAAATCAACTACTTACTGTTTTCATAAATTTCAGATGATGATATATCGGCCATCTATTTTCGTAAATCCATTAGACCATTCTTAACCACGACATAATATCATGGTATCACTGAATGTCACAATAGTGCCACATCAACACTTACTTCCCATCACTAAGGCCACTCCCTATCGTAACTAAACTATTCATCCTCTTAATCTTTCACATCAGCGCCACATCAACACCAATATCCTATAACTAACTCATAATTAAACACTCCATATAATGGCTAAAACAATACTCCTCTTAATATACAACGTACAAGCAATAAAGCATCAAGTCCAACAATAAAAAGTCACTGGACCTACAATTCCTATAACTAAACTTAAAACTTCCGTTAAATCTATGGTGAATGCGGGTAACTAAAGCGGGTAATGAGCCCGTGCCTATGGTTAGTTACGGGTAATGTGCGGGTAACGGACGGGTAACTAACGATAGGGGGTGGTCTAACCAACCACTAAACTGCTAATAACCATGACGTACCCATGACTTGGTCCTACCTCTACTTTTTTATATTAAACTTATTTATTATTATTACTTATATATAACATTTAAAATCATAAAATAAACATTTTATTATTAAAAAAACATTACATGTTCTTAAAAATAAAATAGAAAACATTACAAATTCCTAAAAATAATCAAATTTCAATACAACCCGATTGTGTCGTCACTCACGTGTCCCGAATCGCTACTATTGTGCGGGTAGTGAGGATGAGGTCGAACGCAGAAACGTCGGGTCCAAATACCAATACAATACAACTCGATTCGGTCGCATTTGAGTTTGGCTCTCCCGACAATTTCATGCCATTCTTTTTCGGTTGTGATAAACTCGAACTTATCGGTTTCTGGATCACACTAAGCAAAATCCGAGGCCTTGATGTCAACATTTTCGCGTATGTAGCCGAACAAACGCCCCGTGTCCCAATAGGTGATATCGAGTGACTCGAACAACTTACATCGCCCGTTCAGGTACATCTTCCAGTCTTCGCTTAGTTTTCCTGCGTACCAAACATCCATCGAAACAGTTAAACGAGCCATGAAATTGAAGTTGAAATTTGGAAAATCTGAATTTTGTTTGATTTTATTTTTATTGCAATGTGTGTTTTCTATATGTGTGAAGGTCACTGTGTTTCAATTCGTATGTCTGTATATATAGCCACAAACCAACCAATTCAAATTTATAACCGCTCTGATGTTTAAAACGTTCAAAAACAACTTTTGATCCATGAATGAAATTGCTTTGCAACGAAAATCTGGAGTACGGGTTCGAATGGCGGAAGCAATGGCGGGTTACCACTATCGCTGCCCGTGAATGGCGGCTCAAATGGAGGAAGCAACGACATAATCGATACGAGTGGTCTTATAATGATGAATAAAAAGTTGTACTATACAGAAATGTAATGCATAGTTATGATAGATTTGTCTAATCTAATGATAGAAACATCTAACACTTATTATTTATAATTTAATTAAGTTGCATAGATTTAAATGAAAATATTCATCCTCCTCAAATCGTTGAATAAAAAACCTCGTCCAGTCGTCCGTTTATATGCTTTATCAAACAAATTCAGATATATAATTTGTTTAAAATAAAGAAGTACTGTATATAAATATAATGTATGCTATACGCACGAAACGTACACAATGACGTACATAAGTTGCAGAATAAACGACATAAGCACATGGTTTTATTTATTAAAATTGTTATATGACAATTTGTGAGAAGTTGTGACACGATAATTGTCATAAGGTTATTGTGAGTTGTATTAAACGTTAAAAAAACATCTAAACCAATGTTGCATTGCACTATTATACAAGCACGACTAATATATATATATATATATATATATATATATATATATATATATATATATATATATATATATATATATATATATATATATATATATATATATGCTAATTAACAATGCCCTTGTATAATGATCGATTAATTAAATTTTAAGAAGAGACAATGTATTAAAAAGGGCAAATGACCCAAAAAGTAACCTAAATTACCTAATTTAACAATCAAATTAACCCCCAATTTGTCTAAACTCGAAAAAGTTTTCGATTTTTAATTTTCTCAAGAAAAGGACTACGATTTGAAAAAGTTTTAAATGGAGTAATCATCGTCATATTCATTAACGTTCATTAGTCAAATTACAATTTTTGGTCCCTGAAGTTTCTTAATAGATTGCACCACTCGTCCTCTCTATCATCTTCATTAACGTATTCATCCTCATTCTTCATCTTCTTCTAAATTTGAAATCAAAATGAAGGCCTGAACCACATAATATATCTTATATGTTCAATGTAATTAACAATTAACAAGATTATATAAACAACTTAACAAGGGACTGAACAACATAATTATACCAAGTGTTGACTTTCTTTGACTTTTTGATGGATTCTGATTTCGAAGTGTTTTAATGAAATAAGAAAAAGTAGAAAGGTCAATCATCATCTCGTGATCATTTCCTCAAAATTTCAAGATCTAACTCTTATTATTAATCGAGATCTCTGCAATTTTCTCTCCGAAAATATCATACAAAAAATTGATTTGTTCTTAGATTTTGGGTTTGATTTTGGAAAATATAAAAATGGAGATGTGTTTGAATGATTCAACTGCAACTATCTGAAAATCCTTGAAGAACACCTCCATCATACGAAGGAAAAGGTGATTCGTTCCTGCACAATATCTAACATTGTTTATGTTTTTTGGTTGGTTCGTATGTGACTCTTTTAATGAACGTGTACGTATATCTCGACTTATGATATTTGCTACAGCAGCTACATTTCAAACCCTGGTGATGAAGATGATGGTGGTGATGAAGATGATGAGTAGTGATGAAGCTGATGGAGGTGAAGAAGATAAAGAGGACAACCATTGCAATTTTTAACAAATTTCAGGGATCAATCGTGTATTTTCGACTAACAACCATTAATAAATTTGACGATGTTTACCCAATTTAACACTTTTTCAAATCGTACTCCTTTTCTTGAGAAAATTTAAAATTGAAATCCTTTTCAAACTTATGTAAATTGAGAGTTACCTTGATTGTCAAATTGGATAACTTAGTTTATCTTTTCGGGCCATTTTTCCTATTAAAAACTAGTTTGAATTCATATGAAAGTTATGAGAACTTGTTATGGCCTTATGGCTCATAACTTTTGAATTTTACAGAGTTAATCATTTCTTACTTTTTTTATAATAATTATGTTAATTATGTTAATGTTGATGTTACTATATAAGACTATAAGTCTAAATAAATAGATAAATATCCATTAGTTTAACAAGCATGCATTAGAAAGATATCCTTGCTTAAAAGTTTTTATAAACTATTATAACAAATAATTTTTCAAAAATGAGTATTGATTTATTAGTGGAGAGGAAGTGGCTACAAAGTCAAAAAGAATAGGCCAAATGGGCAAGCTTTGCATTCTTGCAATATTAATTTGCAATTGCAAAGACTCCTCCATATAAATAAAGGTTAGATGGTTGGGATGCTTATAAACTTATAAATCACAGAGACTATGGCATCTTACAAGCTAATTTGCAGGCTAATTAGCTTCATCTTTCTCTTATCCTTCCATTTTTATTCTGGTATATTATATATTTTTTATATTATATATTATATTATCAGCCATATATATTTACCTACTTTTTATAATTTAACTTGTGTATATGGTCATTTTTTGTTGGTGCATACTTGTAATCTCTAATTCTACGTATTTTTGTGTTTACATTCAGTCATGTAATAACGATTAACATTGTAATTGTGACTATTGAACTTGTATGTTTGTGCATTACCGTTTTATATCAATAGTTAAACTGTCCACATAGTCGACCAACTGAGTCAACTCCATCAACCGACTGAATACACACATTCGACTGACTGTCAGAGACAGTCAACCTATTGTGTCTGGTGATAGTATATATACGGGTTTAGGCCTCCTTTATGTGGTTACTCATTCCGTTAACCCTAAACCGTGTCCTTTCGTCCCAGTCGTTCCCTATACCCAATACCCACCGAATAACACTGTTAGGAGTCGATCTAATCTAGTTCTACACCCTAGGTTTGATTCATTCGACCCCGATACGACCCGTTTTAAGATTGATCCTCGTTTCAGTGTTTTCCGTCATTAGATCGAGTCACAAACGATTCTAAGATCCTTAATAATTCGTCTACACTTCTCACTAGTTTCATAAAATTACTAGTAACGTACGATGACCATACACTTTCATATTTTGTTACAATTATGATTAATAATCTTATACATTACATTCTTTGTTGTTTTTGAAGGTAGGAGTGAGGTACGACTGAATTACTACTCGGAAACTTGTCCAAATGCCGAAGAAATTGTTAAAGAACAAGTTATAAGTTTGTATCATAAGCATGGAAACACGGCTGTTTCTTGGATAAGAACCTTGTTCCATGATTGCATGGTTAAGGTACAATTTAATTAATTTTAACTTATATACACAAATTATATTATTTATATTAATTGCATACTTTTCAATTAATATAGCATTAATCATAACCTAAATTTGTGAATTTTCAAAAGCTATTAAAAGTACAGCCTCCTTATCCTTACTTGTATAAACTTATATTAATGCAATTGTATTGCATAAAACATAAAAAAATAAAAAAATAAATAAATAATAATAATAATAATAATAAATAAATAAATAAATCAAACAATGTTATGGTTGAAGTATTTAACTTGACATTTGATGCATCATTTTATCATGACAACCCTTTTCCTCGGAGCTTTATTTAATTTCTAATCAACATGTTTGACATGTAAATATCTAATGCATGCATTAATTAAATCATGACTTCTTTAAATAATCATGTCTATGTTTATTTATTTGTTTTTAATAGCCATGTGATGCATCAATATTATTGGAGAGCATAAATGGGATACAATCAGAAAAAACATCAAAAAGAAATACGGGAATGAGAAACTTCAAGTACATCAACACAATTAAAGATGCTCTTGAGAGTGCGTGTCCCATGACTGTTTCTTGTGCCGATATTGTTGCTCTTTCTGCTAGAGATGGTGTTGTTATGGTATGAAATTTTGGCATTTTTCTTTCTTATCATACCTAATATACAAGCACAAACATAAGAAATGTAGCGACCCCGACAAATCGTCAAGTGACGGCGTCGTCTACGTATGGTCCCATTACATGGTTATAAGTATTTATAACAAAGTTTGACCGAAAATATGTCGCATACATTTCATAAAGGATGTTTCAATGTTTACAAAAGTAATTTCCAAGACAAGTACATAACAAAAGTTATTGTTCATATGAAACACGTGCGACATAGTTTAAAATAGCCAAAAAGACGCTCCACGTATGCAAGTATACTCGACATCCAATGCAAGTATCAAAAAGTATGTGCAGAAGCATGTATCACCTAAGTTCAAGGACCTGAGAAAAACATAGAAAATCTGTCAACGAAAACGTTGGTGAAATCATAGGTTTAAATAAGTAAATGAGTAAAAGCAAGCTGAACCACAAGAGTTGCAATATTGATAAAGTCATAGTACATTCTAAAAGTTAATATTCACGAGCACCCAATTATCAAAGCTTAACATTCCGTCCGTTGAATACCCCATAAATTAGTGCTAGAACAACACTGTTTCCCGAAAATATATTTCATCCGTAGACGGTAGCGAACCGTCAAAGATGAGGGTTGTCAACCCATATGGCCATATAACATAAGTTCTCGCTTACACCATCTGATGTAACTAATGATAATCGGATTGAGGATTTTCGTTCTAAACTCGTATGTAGAATGTTTGTTTTCCCGTTCTTGTGTTCACTTAGTTCAAAAGAATCGTTTATGTTTTCTCATCCCAAAAGTAAGTTTAAAAGAGTAAAAGTGGGACTATGATCTCACCTTGTATGCACGAACCAAAAAGTACTTCGACAAGTAACGTGTGCAAAGAACAATGCTAGTCTTGACCTAAACAAATAGGTTGTATCAATAACGATAGTCACGAAGGGTAAAGATGTTCAATTAGTCCTATGGCTCGTTACGACTCGATTATATTAGCATGTGAATCAACTAGTCAAGTTTCATGCAAGATACAAGTAAATAATCATGTTAGAAAGGTTGTATAAGTATTTGGTTAAGTTTGACAAAAAGTCAAACTTGGTCGGGTCAAAGTCAACGGAAAAGTCAACATGGTCGGGTCGGGTCTCGGACAAATTTTATATGCTAGTTATTCATATATAAGCATGTTAAAACAAGTTGCACGTGAATTTGAGGTCTAGAACATGCCAAACATTTTTCGTCAAAAGACTAAGCGAACAGCCAGTTTTAGGCCATTAGGACGGCGTCCCAGATGACTGGACGGCGTCCTATATTGAAGAGTGGGACGGCGTCCTGAGTACCTAGACGGCGTCCAGGTATTAGAAGTGGGACGGCGTCCTGAGTTTCTGGACGGCGTCCTGGTTGGTTTCCAGGCCCTGTTTGCTGCAACTCTAAGTGCACGAACCAACAATCAAACCAACCCAAATTACAAACCGCAAACAATTAGAACATGTATTTTATATCACCGGAAAGGTAATTTGACGAGGAAAACACCTAGACACATTTCATCAAGCAATTCAACACTTACACACCCCAAAACCGCATTTAAACGTCCATAATCAAAGTTCAAGTTCCAAATATGCATTTCATGATTCGGGCAACCGTTTTACATGTATGATATGCCGTTTCGAAGGTGATCAAACACACATTGCAACAAAACACTTAACAACAATATCTCATAGCATTTGACACATCAAAAGTTCATGTAAAGCTTATCAAACCCTAATCCAAGTTCACAAAATCACTAATCATGTTCTTGGAGTTTCCTTAATCAACCTATACATCAAAACGAAGCTAATGATACTAGTAACACTTTTAAAACATGCACTTTAACAATCTAACAACATTTGATCATCCAAAATCAAGGATTTAGCAAGTAATTTTCATATTGAACTAGTTACACCAAAAACATCGAATCGAGCATACAAATTACATACACGACATCACAATGAGCCATAGACGCTAATTAACAACTTTATAAGTCAAGAACATGAATTTAAAGAAATCTAGTGTTTTAGAAATGTTACCCAAATGAGGTGAAGTTGGTACCAAAACGAAGAGGAAGTTGCAAGGAGCTCAAATATGTAATTTGTTTTGCAAAATACCCGCTAGATCATAAATGGATGATGAATCTTTGTGTTTGAATGTTGAGAGGATTTGAAAGTAGTAAAAAGAGGAAGAGGAGGTGAAATGAATGGATGAAAAGGGGTTGACTCTTTGACCTAGTCAAATGTTTCAACCTTTGGCAAGTTTGGTCCCTCAACTTTAAACCGGGTGCGGGAATTACCTAAACGAGATAATTCAACGCATAATAACGGGATGTGTTATAAACATATAACGGAACTTAAATAGTTAAACGGAAAAGTAAACGGAAAAGGCGGGATGTTACATTACCTACACCTTAAAAGAAATTTCGTCCCGAAATTTAGGTAGGCGTAGTAGTCGTTGTTTCTTCCTCGGAATCTGACGTTTCCGGAACCGGGAATAGATGAGGGTGTTTCTTTCGCATTTGATCTTCTCTTTCCCAAGTAAACTCGGGTCCCCTTTTGGCGTTCCAACGGACCTTGACAATCGGGATCCGGCTTTGTTTCAATTCCTTCTCGACGTAGTCCACAATTTCAACCGGTTCCTCCACAAAATGAAGTTTGTCATTAATAGTAAGTTCCTCGAGAGGAACGACGATATCGGGCTCGGCAAGACATTTCTTCAAGTTAGATACATGAAAAGTAGGATGGACGGAGCTTAGTTGAGGCGGAAGATCCAAACGATACGCAACGGTTCCAACACGTTCTAAGATTTCGAAAGGACCAACGTACCGCGGATTTAGTTTCCCACGTTTCTCAAAATGGATGACACCTTTCTAAGGTGCGACTTTTAACATGACGCGGTCACCGACTTGAAATTCGAGGTCTTTGCGTCTTTTGTCGGTATAGCATTTTTGACGACTCCGGGCCGTCCGAAGCCTATCTCGGATTTGAAGAATCTTCTCGGTGGTTTCGTGAATGAGGTCGGGCCCGGAAATTTGCACGTCACCCACTTCGGCCCAACAAAGAGGAGAGCGACATTTTCGACCATATAACGCTTCAAAAGGTGCGGCCTTAATACTCGCGTGATAACTATTATTGTAAGAGAATTCGGCGAGAGGTAAGTGATTGTCCCAAGCTTTTCCAAAATCAACAACGCAGGCTCGTAACATATCCTCTAAGGTTTGTATTGTACGTTCACTTTGCCCATAGGTTTGGGGATGATATGCGGTGCTCATGTCCAAACGCGTTCCCAACGCTTCTTGTAACGTACGCCAAAATCTAGAAACGAAACGACCATCTCGGTCGGAGATAATCGATAACGGTACACCGTGTCGGGCTACAATCTCCTTAATGTATAGTCGTGCAAGTTTCTCCATTTTTTCGGTCTCTTTCATGGCGAGAAAGTGCGCGGATTTGGTGAGGCGATCGACAATGACCCAAATAGTATCATAACCGCCCGACGTTTTTGGTAGTTTGGTGATAAAATCCATCGTGATCCTTTCCCACTTCCATTGCGGGATCTCGGGTTGTTGAAGTAACCCGGACGGTCTTTGGTGTTCGGCTTTGACTTTAGCGCAAGTCAAACATTTGGCAACGTAAGTAGCGACTTCCTTTTTGATGTTCGGCCACCAATATCGTTCTTTAAGGTCGTGGTACATCTTATTGGCGCCGGGATGAATCGAGTATCGCGATTTGTGGGCTTCGTCTAGGATGAGGTTTCGTAAGTCGCCATATCTAGGCACCCAAATTCTTCCGGCGTAATATCGAAGTCCGGTCTCCTTAACTTCGAATCGGGAGACGAGAATGTTTAAAAGTTCACGCCCGATGTGGTTGTCTTTAAGAGCCTCCTCTTGAGCTACCCGAATTTGGCTATTAAGGTTGGAGTGGATGGTGATGTTTAATGCTCGGACGCGAAGAGGTACCGTTCTTTCCTTTCGAATTAAGGCATCGGCCACTACATTTGCCTTCCCGGGGTGGTAACGAAGCTCGCAATTATAATCGTTCAAGGTTTCAATCCACCTTCGTTGTCTCATGTTTAGTTGCTTTTGATCGAAGATGTGTTGGAGACTTTTGTGATCGGTAAAGATAGTACTTTTGGTACCAAGAAGATGATGTCTCCATAACTTAAGTGCAAAGATGACGGCACCGAGTTCAAGATCATGTGTCGTGTAGTTTCGTTCGTGGACTTTGAGTTGTCGAGAGGCATAAGCAATGACTTTCTTTCGTTGCATTAATACGCATCCATAACCGTTTTTCGAGGCATCACAATATACAACAAAATCATCATTGCCTTCGGGAAGTGACAAGATAGGAGGGGTGGTTAGCTTAGTTTTCAAGATTTGAAAAGCGGTTTCTTGTTCGGATGTCCAAACGAATTTTCGTTCCTTGTGAGTTAACGCGGTTAAAGGACGAGCGATTAGGGAGAAATCCTTGATGAATTTACGATAGTATCCGGCGAGACCCAAGAATTGACGAATTTGAGTAGGAGTAGTAGGAGTCTCCCATTTACTAATGGCTTCGATTTTTGCGGGATCGACTTTAATGCCTTGATCACTTACAACATGACCAAGAAATTGAACTTCCTTTAACCAAAATTCACACTTGGAGAACTTGGCATATAGTTGCTCTTTTCTCAAGAGCTCGAGCACGAGTCAGAGATGTTCTTTGTGTTCCTCTTCGTTTTTAGAATAGATCAAAATATCATCGATGAACACGATAACGAATTTGTCGAGGTAAGGTTTGCACACGCGGTTCATGAGATCCATGAACACCGCCGGTGCGTTAGTGAGACCGAAAGGCATGACAAGGAATTCATAACTACCATAACGAGTCCGGAAAGCGGTTTTGGAGACATCTTCCCCTTTAACCCTTAGTTGATGATAACCCGAACGGAGATCGATTTTTGAGTATACACGAGAACCTTGTAGTTGATCAAAAAGGTCATCAATGCGAGGAAGAGGATATCGGTTCTTAACCGTCAATTTGTTTAGTTCACGATAATCAATGCACATTCGTAGGGATCCGTCTTTCTTCTTGACGAACAAAATCGGAGCGCCCCATGGTGAATGGCTAGGTTGAATGAAACCACGGTCAAGTAACTCTTGGATTTGACTTTGTAATTCTTGTAATTCGGATGGAGCGAGTCTATACGGTGCACGCGCTACGGGTGCGGCTCCTGGAATAAGATCGATTTGAAATTCAACCGGTCGATGAGGTGGAAGACCCGGTAATTCGTCGGGAAATACATCGGAAAAGTCACTAACAATTGGCACATCTTCGATACGCTTTTCGTCGGCCTCGACTTTCTTAACGTGAGCAAGAATCGCGAAACAACCCTTGCGAAGTAGCTTTCGAACTTTAAGGCACGAAACGAGATTGAGTCCGGTGCAATTTTTGTCGCCATAGACAATCAATGGTTCACCATTCTCGATAGGAATTCGGATTGCGTGAAGATCGCAAAGAATGTGAGATTTATTTTTGACCATCCAATTCATACCGATTATTACATCAAAACTCCCTAATTCCATGGGTATCAAGTCAATTTCAAATTCCTTACCCAAAATGTTCAAAGTACACCCCCGGTAATATGTGTCGGCACTTAAGAGTTTTCCGTCGGCCACTTCGATGGAATAAGTAGTATCTAAAGGGTGTGGTGGAGTGCAAAGGGTAGGAGCCAAAGTCTTAGACACAAAACATTTATCGGCACCCGAATCGAATAAGCAAGTAACATAAGAGTTGTTGAGAAGAAACGTACCCGTGACTAGTTCATTGTCATCTCGGGCTTCCTCGGTGTTGATGTTAAAGGCTCGGCCTCGGTTGTTGGGGTTGGCTTTCTTCTTCGGGCATTCGTTCTTATAATGGCCCGTTTGGCCACATTCATAACAAGTGACCGTCCTTGGAGGATTGGGCCCCTTTCGAGCGACGGGGGCGGTGCTTGTGCAATTGTTGGCCCTATGACCAACTCCTTGGCAACGGTGACAAATTAGCTTGTTACATTCGCCGTAATGATGTTTGTGGCACTTGTTGCACAAAGGTAAGTTTCCGACATAACCCTTCTTGCCGTCGTTGTTGAAGGGCTTTTTGGTGAAGGTGTTGTTGTTGTAGTTAGTTGATGGAGTGGCTTCCCATTTCCTTTTGTTGCCACCCGACTTGTCCTCGGCCTTAGGAGCCGGTACTACGATTTCGTCAACCGTTTCAATTAATTGGCGAGCCATGTTCATAGCGGCTTGATGAGTAATGGGTTTGGATGACATCACCCCTTGTTTGATGCTTTTTGGAAGACCGAGCATGTAGAGCTCAATCCTTTGAGATTCGGGGTTAACAAGATTAGGACACATCAAGGATAGTTCGGCGAAGCGTTGATTATAAGCTTTAAGATCGTTTCCGACCGCTTTCAAAGCTCTTAGTTCTTCCTCAAGCTTGCGGGTTTCTTCACGCGGAAAATATTCAACAATCATCTTTTCCCTTAGATCGGCCCAAGAGAGGGCATGAGCTTCATCTGTACCCACCGATTGAACATAGGTGTTCCACCATGTTAGAGCAATCCCGGAGAAAGTGTGGGTGGAGTATTTGACCTTGTCTTGATCCCGACAACCGCTTATGCTAAAGACGGCCTCGGTTTGTTCAAACCAACGAGTAAGCACAACCGGTCCCCCGGTTCCATCATAAGTGTGAGGTTTGCACCCCATGAAAGCTTTGTAGGAGCACCCTTCGCTAGAGTTACCGGCTCCTTGGTTATTGTTGTTGTGGTTGGTGTTATTGTTGTTGTTAGACGAGTGACCGGCCATGGCCGCATCTACGGCGGTAGCTATCATCCGTTCGAGAGCTTGTTCGGGAGTTTCATTGCGGCGTACACGACGAGGAGCCATTGTTCCTTCAAAACAAAAGAATACCGTTGGTTAGTATTCTAAATAATACTAACCGTGATATGGAATAAAGATAGAGAGAAAATTATCCTTGACCCGCCTTAAATTCTTTATGTCATAATGTCGGTATGTTCATATGAGTCACCGTAATATAATTTCCGGGAATTATATTACCCTAATTCATATGTGCATTCGACATTACATCATATAGTCAAGGTGGCGTGTCAATTAAATTATATAACGCAAGATTTAGATAGAATAAGAGTAGATATGAGTAGAAGAGTTAGAGTATAAATGCACAATTTGTCAAGTAATTCCTATGTCAAGTCTATATGCCGGTTGTAGTCTAGACTCACCAATGTACCCTATGACTCGGGGTTGACACCAATGAACTCTAAATCCCTACAACCAAAGCTCTGATACCACTTGTAGCGACCCCGACAAATCGTCAAGTGACGGCGTCGTCTACGTATGGTCCCATTACATGGTTATAAGTATTTATAACAAAGTTTGACCGAAAATATGTCGCATACATTTCATAAAGGATGTTTCAATGTTTACAAAAGTAATTCCCAAGACAAGTACATAACAAAAGTTATTGTTCATATGAAACACGTGCGACATAGTTTAAAATAGCCAAAAAGACGCTCCACGTATGCAAGTATACTCGACATCCAATGCAAGTATCAAAAAGTATGTGCGGAAGCATGTATCACCTAAGTTCAAGGACCTGAGAAAAACATAGAAAATCTGTCAACGAAAACGTTGGTGAAATCATAGGTTTAAATAAGTAAATGAGTAAAAGCAAGCTGAACCACAAGAGTTGCAATATTGATAAAGTCATAGTACATTCTAAAAGTTAATATTCACGAGCACCCAATTATCAAAGCTTAACATTCCGTCCGTTGAATACCCCATAAATTAGTGCTAGAACAACACTGTTTCCCGAAAATATATTTCATCCGTAGACGGTAGCGAACCGTCAAAGATGAGGGTTGTCAACCCATATGGCCATATAACATAAGTTCTCGCTTACACCATCTGATGTAACTAATGATAATCGGATTGAGGATTTTCGTTCTAAACTCGTATGTAGAATGTTTGTTTTCCCGTTCTTGTGTTCACTTAGTTCAAAAGAATCGTTTATGTTTTCTCATCCCAAAAGTAAGTTTAAAAGAGTAAAAGTGGGACTATGATCTCACCTTGTATGCACGAACCAAAAAGTACTTCGACAAGTAACGTGTGCAAAGAACAATGCTAGTCTTGACCTAAACAAATAGGTTGTATCAATAACGATAGTCACGAAGGGTAAAGATGTTCAATTAGTCCTATGGCTCGTTACGACTCGATTATATTAGCATGTGAATCAACTAGTCAAGTTTCATGCAAGATACAAGTAAATAATCATGTTAGAAAGGTTGTATAAGTATTTGGTTAAGTTTGACAAAAAGTCAAACTTGGTCGGGTCAAAGTCAACGGAAAAGTCAACATGGTCGGGTCGGGTCTCGGACAAATTTTATATGCTAGTTATTCATATATAAGCATGTTAAAACAAGTTGCACGTGAATTTGAGGTCTAGAACATGCCAAACATTTTTCGTCAAAAGACTAAGCGAACAGCCAGTTTTAGGCCATTAGGACGGCGTCCCAGATGACTGGACGGCGTCCTATATTGAAGAGTGGGACGGCGTCCTGAGTACCTAGACGGCGTCCAGGTATTAGAAGTGGGACGGCGTCCTGAGTTTCTGGACGGCGTCCTGGTTGGTTTCCAGGCCCTGTTTGCTGCAACTCTAAGTGCACGAACCAACAATCAAACCAACCCAAATTACAAACCGCAAACAATTAGAACATGTATTTTATATCACCGGAAAGGTAATTTGACGAGGAAAACACCTAGACACATTTCATCAAGCAATTCAACACTTACACACCCCAAAACCGCATTTAAACGTCCATAATCAAAGTTCAAGTTCCAAATATGCATTTCATGATTCGGGCAACCGTTTTACATGTATGATATGCCGTTTCGAAGGTGATCAAACACACATTGCAACAAAACACTTAACAACAATATCTCATAGCATTTGACGCATCAAAAGTTCATGTAAAGCTTATCAAACCCTAATCCAAGTTCACAAAATCACTAATCATGTTCTTGGAGTTTCCTTAATCAACCTATACATCAAAACGAAGCTAATGATACTAGTAACACTTTTAAAACATGCACTTTAACAATCTAACAACATTTGATCATCCAAAATCAAGGATTTAGCAAGTAATTTTCATATTGAACTAGTTACACCAAAAACATCGAATCGAGCATACAAATTACATACACGACATCACAATGAGCCATAGACGCTAATTAACAACTTTATAAGTCAAGAACATGAATTTAAAGAAATCTAGTGTTTTAGAAATGTTACCCAAATGAGGTGAAGTTGGTACCAAAACGAAGAGGAAGTTGCAAGGAGCTCAAATATGTAATTTGTTTTGCAAAATACCCGCTAGATCATAAATGGATGATGAATCTTTGTGTTTGAATGTTGAGAGGATTTGAAAGTAGTAAAAAGAGGAAGAGGAGGTGAAATGAATGGATGAAAAGGGGTTGACTCTTTGACCTAGTCAAATGTTTCAACCTTTGGCAAGTTTGGTCCCTCAACTTTAAACCGGGTGCGGGAATTACCTAAACGAGATAATTCAACGCATAATAACGGGATGTGTTATAAACATATAACGGAACTTAAATAGTTAAACGGAAAAGTAAACGGAAAAGGCGGGATGTTACAAGAAATATTTTTGGGCGTTTATTTACGTAGTTAGGAGGACCTCATATTGAGATGAAAACCGGTCGAAAAGATAGCAAGGTAAGTCATGCTTCGAAAATCGACGAGTTGATCCCAAACCACAATGATTCCGTGTCATATGTCTTTTCTCGCTTTCAATCGGTTGGAATTGATGTTGAAGGAACCGTCGCCCTCTTAGGTACTCCATCCATCCCAAAAAAATGTTCTCTATTGATTTTTTCTATATTTAAGTTAAATTTGATAAATATCAGTTTAGCTCATATATCTAGGTTAAGTTTGACTAAATTTACTTTAATTAAGAAATAATCTGTATGTCCCAATTTATAAATAGTGTCATTGTTTGACTTTTTTTCATAACTTTGATTATAATTAACTTTTTTGTTGTATAACACTTAATGGAAATTGTATCAAATAAAAGCACATATAAAACTTCAATTATGCATATAAATTTCGCCATGTATTATATAACACAAAAAAAGTTACGTATTTGAAGTCAAAGACAAGAAAAAAGTCAACCTAGGACTATAAATTGAGACGAAGAAGTAAATGTTTAAGATCAATAAATGAGGTTAAATTAGAGAGTTTAATGATATTTGATAGGTTTTTTTTTAATAATTATTTGAGATGAATAAAGTGGACAATTTTTTTTTTCTTCACAACTAGCACATAAAATATTTTTGTATGCTTTGTTACTCTCTTAAAATTATTTTTATTTTTTTTTGAAAGGCAAGTTGTTAGCATCGAATACTCTCATTTGCCACGCATGCACGCGCTTTCGGGCAGGAAACCCAAACCGCATTACAGGGATCCGAACCTTATACCATCCCGAGGGGCAGGTGGTCGGACCTGAGTCCTGAATACGGGTCGGTAAAACCTTCCCCGGGGCAATTCGGCTTTCAAGAAATAAATCCCACGAATATTTTTAAGGGGAGAGATTCGAACTTGAGACCTCCCCACCCCCATCTCAATCACAAGTATTCATTCCATATGTTGTAAAACATTTTGTAATAGTGCACTTTTGCTTGTCACAGGCGCTCACTCGGTAGGCAGAGTCCATTGTGTCAACATTGTAAACCGACTATATCCAGAAGTTGACCCGACCCTGGCCCCAGAATACGCTGAGTACCTCAAGCGTCGTTGTCCCCATCAAGTACCGGATCCACATGCTGTGGAATACGCAAGAACTGACCTACAAACACCGATGATCTTAGACAACATGTACTACAAGAACCTAATAAACAACAGGGGATTGCTTGTAGTTGATCAAGAACTTTTATCGACTCCAACTACATCTCCATACGTCGAGAAAATGGCAGCAAATAACACTTACTTTCATGATCAATTTGCTAAGGCTCTTCTTATTTTATCAGAGAATAACCCGATAAGCTAAGATGTTGGTGAGGTTCGAAAAGATTGTCGTTTTGTAAACAGTAAGTAAATTCATTTAAGATATGTAATCTCTTAAGTTTTGTTAAATTGTTATGTTTTTATGTGACATATTTGAAGGTTTTATATCATTAGCCTACAGGAACAAACTTTGTAAGAATTAATATCTAGTTGCTTAACCGTTTTTTGTACTTAATTACTCCGTATGTTTCAACTGAGATCATGTGTTTCTTCACCAAAACGAATCTTGATAATTATTATTTGACGATCTTAAAAAACAATTAGTCCATTTATTTTATCTAATGATGATTAATTATTATGATTATGATTATGATTATGATTATCGTTATTAATGTAGATATATATTCATTTATTTTCATTTTCCTGATTAAAAGCTATAAGTAAATTTGTTCTTAGCTGGAACACTTGGATTACTAATCCTTTGTAATTTCTTGTTGTTCATATCTAGCTTCTGGCTAGCGATTTTTTTATGAAATTTGTTGCCGTTCCAAAAAAAATGTAGATATATATTCCATTTCATTAATGAGGACGACATGACGAAGACTTTATTTTAATTAATGGGTGAAGATAAATCCACCAATATTTTTTAAAGATCAATGTGCATTAATACTTGTTGTAACATCCTACTTTTTATAGGGATCAATTTATTGTCAAATTATTAGCTTGACCCACATTTGACTAGTTAGGGACCCATTTTTGTAAAAAGTTTAAGTGGGAAGAGTAAAAGGGTAATTTTACCCATTATAAGTCTCTAAAGGAGTCTAAACAATCCCTTATTTCCTCATTTGTGCAGAATTTTTAGGGAAAGAGTGTGTGAGTTAGTGGGTGGCTATTTGAAGCTCAAAACCCTTGAATCTCTAACATGCAACTTGATCTAGGAGTATAATCTAAATCACTAATACTTGCTAGCACCATTAGAAGTCTTGTTTCTTCCATCTTCTTCATCTTCATTGAATTAATTTGGGGTTTTTAACTCTAGCTTGAGGTATGATAATTTAATCCCTTAAATTCGAATTATTTATAGGTAGGTGGTGTTATTATGGTTAGTAATCAAGGTTTTGGTTACCTAGTAACCTTAATTTGGATTTGGGGTTAGGGTTTGGGTTAGTGATGCGTATAAACCCAATTTCCTTTGAAATTTGGGTGTTTTGGTGTAAGTTTGGGTGTATAAACCCTATTGTTGTGGGTTTTAGGTTTGATGAAGAATTTGGGGGGAAATTAGTCTTGTAAATGGAAGATTAATCCTTGATTACTTGTGTCTTGTTGTCTAAATGTTCATAAGAACATGTTGGTAAGTCAAAATTGGGTGTTGACTTGAATTGGGTCAAAAATAGTGTTATTCACTTGTGTTGGTGGGTTAAGTACTTAAAGTACTTGGCTTATGTTGTAAATTGGTGACTAATCTTGATATTTGGTCAAAATGTGTAATTTTGGGAAGTAAGTACTTAAGTACTTGGGTTAATTGGGTTATTTGTATTTTGATAACATGGTGTCAAAATGGTGATTTAGAGGTCTAGTAGAGTTGTAGCTAGACTTGCTAATTTTGTATAATTTAAAGTCAAATGAGATGGTTTGTAATATGCTTGAATGTTACATTAATGAAAAGTTGGTAATTAAGATTTTGAATTTGGTAAGGATTGAAGGCATAAATCTCGTGTTTAGTCAAAATGGGTTTTGTGTATTAAAGTGAGTATAGTAACTAAACTTGTCAAATTGAGTTTTGGAAATCGGATAGACTTATGGTTATAAGTCTTGAAACTAGTTATATGATGTTTAAAGATGAGATTTGGGGTTTAATGATAAACCCCAGGAAGTTGGTCTTGAGAGACAAGTTAATTATGTTGTAATGTGTATATGTGTATGCTTGTATGCTAGGTTGATCTACTTGGAAGTTGATTATGGATCGTGCTTTGTTAAAGTTGAAAGTCTTGCATAGACTTATTGCTTATTTGTGTTTTGTATTGATAATCTCTCAACCAAGGTGAGTACAATGGATATATATATATATATATATATATATATATATATATATATATATATATATATATATATATATATATATATATGCATAATGGGGAAGGCGGGGGTCCTTTAACCCCCCGTGAGACTATGGATGGCTGAATGATAGGTAAGCCGGAATATGAAAGAGTCCTTGGGACATTGGTTACCTACTTATCGTTTTGCGTTTAGTTTGAGGTCATGCATCCGGGATGCAGGTGGGGCCTCTAGGTGTGCTCGGTACAGGGCACACTAGAGTGTCCAATTTGGTACTTCGATGTATTGTTGGAAGTCTCTATATTAGTGTTCGGTACGGGGTACTTCTGGAGCCGGCATCTGAGATGCTGAGGGGGTTTGTATCATGATGGTATGGTCAAACCTCGGGATGACATGAGTTATCCTTGGTTGATGTACGAGATAGATTGATTGTGGTTGACGGTATGCATACACGTATAAATTTGTTGTATTCACTAAGCGTTTTCGCTTACTCCGTTGTTGTTTAATTTTTTTTATAGGTTCCGGTTTGGACAAGAAAGAGTATGATGGACGATTAGCTATTTATTGTTATACGTGCTTTTGGATGACTTTCTTATGGATTAGTTGTGGATGCTAGATATCCTTGGTAGGCGCTTTGGGTGGGATAGTGATATCCTAAGAATTATGCTTTGACCTTTTGTCATTTGGGTCAAAATAACCACATTTTGTAAAGATGAGTCGAATTTGCCACCTAATGTTGTAACGAGTCGGTTTAATATCAAGTATTGTAATTATGATATAAACTTGTTAAAAGTGGTGATTTACTTACATTTGAAATGAAACATGGTTTGGTGTCGAAATGGGTGGAAAATGGGTCAATGTGCAAAAATGTGGCCATTCTTGTTTTGGTCAAAACAGGATCCCATAGTGGGACGGTTGAGATCCCATAGTGTGATCTTAAAAAAAAAAATTATCGTTTTTCGAAAATGAGTCGCGGTCGTTTCAAGTGGTATCAAAGCATGGTTTAAGGGATCTAGGTACTTGCTTGTAGAGTAGAGTTTCCTAGACTTAAACCGTAGGAATGACATATTACGTGAAATTTTGTGGGACCGTGTTTGATGGTATGACCCGAACTAGTTGTTGTGTTTTATGTGCCTTGATATAAGCTTAATACCTGTGGGATATAAGAAAGTAATTAGCATTATTATGTAATGATTATTTTCAATGATTTTATATGCATGCATGTAATTGCGAATGTGAATTTATATGAGTAGAATTTGTGTAAAGGATTGTGTGAATGTCACCTCACTCCACGTAAAGTACTTCTTATGTCATGTAAAGGTGATAAAGTACATGTTTGTAATAATGCCTGATCAACATTATTACAATCGTGTATCTTGTCACACGAGCACGGTATATTGAGTATCGAACGGAGGAACGTGACATGGTTAGAAGAGGTTAGTGATGAGTATGATGTCATGTAGATCTTAGATTATGTTGACTTTGGGATACATGTCGAGAAACAAGTATATTAGATTAAGTAGACTGACATTGGGTTTGGGAGCAATTTTGGAGTCGTTTCAGGTGGAGTCATGTAATGATTCCTAGACTGCGGTGGTTTTGGGTGATGTGCTTGTTGTCACATCGGGTGCGTTGTAGGTAGAGGAGGGTTACGGTGAATATAAACACTTAGGGCAACTAGGTGGACTCGCGAGATTGGTGAGTGTATAGCCACTTTAAGTAGTGGGTGCTATTGAGTTTGACTTGGGTATAGTGATTTACTGTGACTAGGATGATTTACGTGAGCGTGTAATGGAGACTAGGGTCCTGTGTTGGTATATAATATGTCTCTTGAGTGTGATCTGTGACGACACTCGGTAGAGTGTGAGGTTAGAGAATCATGTAGTGATTCTAATAGTGGGTTACCCTTGATGATGTTCTGACGATGAGCCTTTGGGTGCGTTTTTGTGATGATACTCGGGTGAGTACGGAGTTAGAGAACCCGGTAGTGATTCTGGTTGTTGGTCGTCTACGACGATGATGTATCGGAATGTGCTTGGGTCGTTAAACTCGCGGGAGTGAGACCCTGATAATGCTAAAAACGAACATATATTTCATAGCATTATTCCTCAAGAAAGACAAGCTTTTAGTTGCAATTGTTCTATTTACAAGTGATATTCGTTTAAATAATAAAAGGTGAAGACAAAAGACAGATTCGACGAATTGAAGACGCAAACGACCAAAAAGCTCAAAAGAACAAAAGACAATCAAAGAGGTTCCAATTATTGATAAGAAACGTCTCGAAATTACAAGAGTACAAGATTCAAAACGCAAAGTACAAGATATTAAATTGTATGCAAGGACGTTCGAAAATCCGGAACCGGGACCAGAGTCAACTCTTAACGCTCGACTCAACGGACTAAAAATTACAAGTTAACTATGTATATAAATATAATATAATATATAATTAATTATATTAATTATATATATTATATTTATAAATAAAAAACCGTCGGCAGAGAAAGACTCCAAGGACTGAGCTGTAAATTCATTCTCCGCGACTCGCGGAGTTTGAAGAGGATTTCACCGCGAGTCGCGGAGCCCCAAATTTCGAAAATCCCTATAAAGCCAACCGAATTCTGATCACAATTCATAATCTTTTTCTTCTCTTATCATACGTAAACGATATATATATATATATATAATTTATATTTTAATTTTAATTATAATTCTAATAATAAGGGTATGTTAGCGAATATTGTAAGGGTGTAAGTCGAAATTCTGTCCGTGTAACGCTACGCTATTTTTAATCATTGTAAGTTATGTTCAACCTTTTTATATTAATGTCTCGTAGCTAAGTTATTATTATGCTTATTTAAAACGAAGTAATCATGATGTTGGGCTAATTACTAAAATTGGGTAATTGGGCTTTGTACCATAATTGGGGTTTGGACAAAAGAACGACACTTGTGGAAATTAGACTATGGGCTATTAATGGGATTTATATTTGTTTAACTAAATGATAGTTTGTTAATGTTAATATAAAGATTTACAATTGGGCGTCCCTATAAATTACCATATACACTTAATCGGACACGATGGGCGGGGTATTTATATGTACGAATAATCGTTCATTTAACCGGACACGGGAATGGATTAATAGCCACTAGAATAATTAAAACAGGGGTGAAATTACATTCAAGGGTAATTGGTGTAATTGTTAACAAAGTAGTAAAACCTTGGTTTACACGCAGTCGATAACCTGGTGTATTCATTAAACAAAGTATTAAAACCTTGTTACAATTCGAATCCCCAATTAGTTGGAATATTTAACTTTGGGTATAAGAATAATTTGATGAGGACACTCGCACTTTATATTTATGACTGATGGACTGTTATGGACAAAAACCAGACGGACATATTAAATAATCCAGGACAAAGGACAATTAACCCATGGGCATAAAACTAAAATCAACACGTCAAACATCATGATTACGGAAGTTTAAATAAGCATAATTCTTTTATTTCATATTTAATTTCCTTTATTTTATATTTAATTGTACTTCTAATTATCGCATTTTTATTGTTATTTAATCGCACTTTTAATTATCGTACTTTTTAATTATCGCAAGTTTATTTTATCGCACTTTTATTATTCGCAATTTCATTATCGTTATTTACTTTACGCTTTAAATTAAGTCTTTTATTTATTTAATATTTTACATTAGGTTTTAACTGCGACTAAAGTTTTAAAATCGACAAACCGGTCATTAAACGGTAAAAACCCCCCTTTATAATAATAATATTATTTATATATATGTTTGTATTTTTATAAAAGTAAACTAATATAGCGTTACGCTTTGTTTAAAGATTTCCCTGTGGAACGAACCGGACTTACTAAAAACTACACTACTGTACGATTAGGTACACTGCCTATAAGTGTTGTAGCAAGGTTTAAGTATATCCATTCTATAAATAAATAAATATCTTGTGTAAAATTGTATCGTATTTAATAGTATTTCCTGCAAAAATTTAATAGTATTTTATACCCCTCTGCTTTGACATCAAGTATTTTTGGCGCCGCTGCCGGGGAAATCTCTTAAAAGCCGGAAGCGGAACGCTAATATAAAAAAAAAAGATTTTTATTTTACTTTTATTAAAAGTCGCTTTTGTAAAAATACGTTTTAAAAATTCGAAAATATAAAAAGAAAAACAAAAATTTATATATTTTTAAGAGTTTGTTAAAAGTTTTATAAGTTTCTTTATTTTTATTTTAGTTTATAAAAATATAAGTTTTATTAACTATCTTTTATTTATAAAAAAAAAAAAACAGAAAACAGATAAAAAATAAATAAATAAATAAATAAAGAAAAAAACGCGTTGAAATTATAAGCTGTCAGCTGAAATTTGAAACCCCGCGACTCGCGGGGTTTGATGCAATAAATACAGCGACTCGCGGAGGGTACCTGACACACGAACAGAAGCCCTAATTCAGCATTTATTACGGTAATTATTAATTAATTATTATTAAACCCTAATTATTATTATTATTATAATTAATTTTACTTTAACTTTTACTTTTTATTTAATTTATGTATTTAGTATTAATAAGTTTAATTAAATTGTAAAATTAGTAGTTTTATTAAATAAATAATATAAAAATAATATTTTTATAAAAATTGTACTTTTTACAACTTTTTGTATATTTTTATATTTTGTCCCTTTTTAATCGTTGTAGCGTAATATTTGTATTTTTCTCTCATATTTAATTTTAAACTTAGTTTTTGCTATAGTTATTTTTACTCCTAGATTTTTAGGCTTTGCCGTAGAATTCCTTAAGTGCTTTTTCTTTAGACTAAGATTTAGGTACTTTAGAATTTTGCGACGCCTTTTTAAGTTTTAGTTTCTTTTTAAGTTAATTCCATTTGGGATTTAGTTTTTCTTGTAAGCTTTAATATTTTTAGACGACTTTTACCTATGTATCAATTATCATTCCAATTAGTAATTTCAATTTACGATTATAATTTTAAGTTAGTTGTAGTAATAAGGTTAGGTTAGTCAACTATTTTTAAGTTTTTATAAGTTTCTTTTATTTTTCCGTCACCTTTTATTTTTCAACCATTTTTTTCTTTTTCGACCTTTTTCGACGAACTCTTTTTCTTTCTCATTTCTCGCCATTCTAGTTTTTAGGACTTAGAATTTTTTCTACTTCTTATCTAAATTTCTTAAAATTACGAAAATTTATTTTAAGTGGTTAAATTAATAGACATCAAAATTTTCTGGTTCGTAGTAATAGTTGGATTTGTACGTGGACCGGGTTATTGGAGCCAAACAGTCCTCAATTATATTGAGACCAAACGAATCCTGCCCCTCTGCTGCATCTTTTGGCTATTCGAAACGTGGGCAAAATCAGAAAAGTCTATTAATTGGATAACTTATTATAATTTTTCTTTCCTTTTAAAAACTAATAGGATATTCAGTGAATGCACCGAGCAAGACGTTCATCACCTTTTGTACGTTCACCACCTGTAACTAGATCAAGACATTTGGCAAATATAACCGCCGTTGATTTTTCTTTAGAATCGTCATCCAGTAGACCAAGTACTTCAGTTCAAATTTCCGATAATCCATTTTTTGAACCCGACCTCACAATTGAGAATCCGGAAAATATTCAGGAACGGTTCATAGATCCTGAACCATTAAACTTTCCTCCGGAGCCACCAATCATTCAAACAGAGATTGTTGAGGAACGAACCATTAAATCGGAATCATCTAGTGATACCGATTCAACAAATTCAATTATGGAGAATCTGGAACCTTTAAGTATGGAAGACCGAATGAGAGCTAAACGCACTGGCCAAGGTCACGCAATTACTCATCCAGACATTAATGCGCCAGATTATGAAATCAAAGGACAAATTCTACACATGGTGACTAATCAATGCCAATTTAGTGGTGCGCCGAAGGAAGATCCAAATGAACATCTACGTACCTTTAATAGGATCTGCACACTATTTAAAATCCGAGAAGTGGATGATGAACAGATATATCTCATGTTATTTCCCTGGACTTTAAAGGGAGAAGCCAAAGATTGGTTGGAATCGTTACCTGAAGGGGCGATCGATACATGGGACGTTTTAGTTGACAAATTTCTTAAACAATTCTTTCCTGCATCTAAAGCCGTAAGACTTCAAGCAGAAATTGTTACGTTCACACAGAAACCAAATGAAACTCTATATGAGGCGTGGACAAGATATGGAAAGTTATTAAGAGGATGTCCGCAACATGGTTTAGACACCTGTCAAATAGTACAAATATTCTACCAAGGATGCGACATCACTACAAGGAAAGACATAGATATAGCAGCTGGTGGTTCTATTATGAAGAAAACCGAAACTGATGCTTACAAAATTATTGATAACACTGCTTCCCACTCACATGAGTGGCACCAAGAAAAAGATATCGTTAGATCATCTAAAGCAGCTAGAGCCGATTCTAGCCATGACTTAGATTCCATTTCCGTAAAGATAGATGCTGTGGAAAGACGAATGGAAAAGATGACTAAGGATATTCACTCAATACGAATTAGTTGTGAGCAGTGTGGAGGACCACATTTGACAAAAGATTGTCTCAGTATTGAATTAACAATGGAACAAAGAGAGAATATTTCATACATAAACCAAAGGCCTGGAAATACTTATCAGAATAATTATCAACCGCCAAGACCGATTTACAATCAAAACCAGAATTATAACAGAAATATTCCATACAACAACCAACAAGGTCCTAGCAATCAACAAGTATCCAATAATACTTACAATCAGCAAAGACCAAATTTTCAAAACAAACCACCACAACAAACCGATGATAAAAAGCCGAATTTAGAAGATATGATGACAAAGCTAGTTGAGACTCAAACGCAGTTTTTCACATCTCAAAAACAAACTAATGAACAAAATGCTCAAGCATTTAGAAATCAACAAGCTTCTATTCAAAATCTGGAACAAGAAGTAAGTAACCTAGCAAGGTTAATAGGTGAAAGAAAACCGGGAAGTCTACCTAGTGATACAAACGCTAACCCCCAAAATGAAACAGCTAAAGCTATTACCACAAGAAGTGGTACAACACTTAAACCACCTGAAATACCTGTAACTTTTGATGAAACTATTCCTACTCCACAAGAACCACAACCTGATCAAGATAAGGAAAAAGAACCGGTAGTTGAAAAGGTTAATGAAAATAACACAGTTAAGGATAAACATTATGTTAAACCATACCAACCACCACTTCCTTACCCGAGTAAAATGAAGAAAGAGGAACTTGAAGCCGAGCAATCCAAATTCTTGGATATGTTTAAACAGATAAATGTAAATCTTCCTTTCATTGATGTGATTTCAGGAATGCCAAGATATGCTAAATTCTTGAAAGATCTAATCTCAAATAGAAAGAAAATGGAAGAACTCTCGGCTGTTACTATGAATGCTAATTGTTCAGCAGTGCTGTTGAATAAGATACCAGAAAAATTATCTGATCCAGGAAGTTTCACAATTCCATGTTTTCTGGGTAGTCTTAGTTCAATAGAAGCATTGGCAGACTTAGGTGCTAGTATAAATCTAATGCCGTATTCACTATACACTAAACTAGACCTTGGAGAATTAAAACCAACCAGAATAAGCATACAACTAGCCGATAGATCAATAAAATATCCTAGAGGGATAATGGAGAACATGCTAGTTAAAGTTGGTACTTTAGTATTTCCAGTAGATTTTGTTGTTTTGGACATGGAAGAAGATTCTCAAGTTCCTCTCATATTAGGAAGACCATTCTTAAACACGGCTAAAGCAATGATAGACGTGTTCGGTAAGAAATTGACCCTAAGTATAGAGGATGAGAGTGTTACCTTTTCAGTTGATAGAGCAATGCAACAACCACAATCTGCAGATGATACATGTTATTATATTCAAACTATAGATGCACATGCAGAATTATTAGAAGAATTTCCAGAATTACAAGGAACAGGAGAATGTTCTTTAGGAGAAGGTAATGAACCAATTGATGAAGCTGAAATGTTAGCTACACTTATAGCTAATGGATATGAACCAACAACAGAAGAAATTCAAATGCTAAAAGAAGAAGACAGATATCGATATAAATCATCGATAGAAGAACCTCCGAAATTAGAGTTAAAGCCACTTCCAAACCATTTGGAATACGCTTATTTACATGGTGAATCTGAATTACCTGTAATAATATCATCTTCTCTTACTGAAAATGAGAAATCACAACTCATTTCTGTGTTGAAAGCTCATAAACCAGCCATTGCATGGAAGATTCATGATATTAAAGGAATAAGTCCTTCGTATTGCACACATAAAATCCTTATGGAAGAAGGTCATAAAACGTATGTGCAACGCCAACGAAGACTAAATCCTAATATGCAAGATGTAGTTAAGAAAGAGATTATTAAACTGCTAGATGCAGGTTTGATATATCCAATTTCTGATAGTCCATGGGTAAGCCCAGTTCAATGCGTGCCTAAGAAGGGTGGCATGACTGTCATTACAAATGAAAAAAATGAGCTTATTCCTACTAGGACTGTAACAGGATGGCGTGTATGTATTGATTATAGAAAATTAAATGACGCCACCAGAAAAGATCACTTTCCCTTACCTTTCATAGATCAAATGTTGGAAAGATTAGCCGGAAATAGTTACTATTGTTTTCTAGATGGATTTTCCGGATATTTTCAAATTCCAATAGCACCCGAAGATCAAGAGAAAACCACATTCACGTGCCCTTATGGTACTTTTGCTTACAAACGCATGCCATTTGGACTTTGCAACGCCCCTGCAACCTTTCAAAGGTGTATGATGGCGATTTTTCACGACATGATAGAAGAATGCATGGAAGTATTCATGGATGACTTTTTAGTCTTCGGTGATACATTTAAATCATGTCTAGTTAATCTGAAACGAATGCTAATTAGATGCGAACAATCAAATCTAGTACTTAATTGGGAGAAATGCCATTTCATGGTTAAAGAAGGCATCGTTCTTGGACATAAAATTTCAAAAGAAGGAATTGAAGTGGATAGAGCTAAAGTAGATGTAATTGCTAAACTTCCACATCCCACCAATGTTAGAGGAGTTAGGAGTTTTCTAGGGCATGCCGGTTTTTACCGACGTTTCATAAAAGATTTTTCTAAAATTGCCACTCCTATGAATAAACTCCTAGAAAAGGATGCGCCATTCATCTTTTCAGATGAATGTATCAAATCTTTTAATATTCTTAAAGAAAAACTCACTAATGCACCGATCATGATAATACCAAATTGGAATCTACCATTTGAACTAATGTGCGATGCAAGTGATTTTGCAATGGGAGCCGTTTTAGGACAAAGAATTGAAAAACGATTTCAACCTATATATTATGCTAGTAAGACGTTACAAGGAGCACAAACGAACTATACAACTACTGAAAAAGAACTCCTTGCTATTGTCTTTGCTTTTGACAAATTTCGATCATATCTCGTTCTAGCAAAAACGGTGGTCTATACCGACCATTCTGCTCTTAGATACCTATTTTCAAAACAAGATGCTAAACCAAGATTAATCCGTTGGATCTTACTCTTACAAGAGTTTGATATTGAAATCCGAGATAAAAGAGGAGCAGAAAATCTCGCCGCTGATCATCTTTCTCGTCTTGAAAATCCTGAGTTAGAAGTTCTAAATGAATCGGCCATACAAGACAACTTTCCTGATGAATATCTATTGAAGATAGATTATAAAGAAATCACATGGTTTGCAGACTATGCAAACTACTTAGTTTGTGGATTCCTTGAAAAAGGATTATCGTACCAAAGACGAAAGAAATTCTTCAGTGATATAAAACACTATTTCTGGGAAGATCCACATCTGTTTAAAAGTTGTCCCGATGGAATAATACGCCGATGTGTATTTGGAGATGAAGCTAGTAAAATTTTAAACCATTGTCACACAGGACCAACAGGAGGGCATTATGGGCCTCAACTAACAGCAAGAAAAGTTTATGAAGCTGGATTCTATTGGCCTACAATTTACAAAGACGCACACCTTCTTTGCAAATCCTGTGATGCATGTCAAAGGGCCGGAAAAATAAGTCAACGTGATGAAATGCCACAAAATGTCATCCAAGTATGTGAAGTATTTGACATTTGGGGTATTGACTTTATGGGTCCATTTCCAAAATCTCATAATAATCTATATATACTCGTAGCCATTGATTATGTATCTAAATGGGCGGAAGCACAAGCTCTCCCAACTAACGATGCACGAGTTGTAGTCAACTTTTTAAAACGTCTTTTTGCAAGGTTTGGAACACCGAAAGCTTTAATAAGTGATCGGGGTACTCATTTCTGTAATAATCAACTTGAGAAAGTTCTTAAAAGATATGGAGTAACTCATAAAATCTCCACCGCATATCATCCACAAACAAGTGGACAAGTTGAAAATACCAACCGAACTTTAAAACGTATTCTAGAGAAAACCGTAGGATCAAATCCGAAGGAATGGTCTATTAAATTGGAGGATGCACTCTGGGCTTTTAGAACAGCCTACAAAACTCCAATTGGAACCACACCTTTTAGACTTGTTTATGGAAAAGCATGTCATCTTCCAGTAGAAATTGAACACAAAGTATTTTGGGCTTTGAAGACATGTAATCTTGATTTACATGAAGCCGGACGTCTACGATTAAGTCAACTAAACGAATTAGAAGAATTAAGACATGAAGCATACGAAAATTCGTTAATCTATAAAGAAAGAACGAATAAATGGCATGATAAAAGAATCAGAAGTTCAAAAGAATTTAAAGAAGGAGACAGAGTTCTTCTTTTCAATTCACGATTCAAGCTATTTCCTGGAAAATTGAAATCAAGATGGTCTGGACCATTCATAGTCAAAAGAGTTTTCCCATACGGAACGATAGAATTGATAAATTCAAATGGGATTGAATTTAAAGTTAATGGTCACAGAGTTAAACATTACATACATGGTCCGATGGAAGTCGACAACGAAGTTAATCACAATTTCGACACCACAGCTAACTAAGTGTGGGGAGAATCAAGTCTTTAAAGGATAATATGTATTTATGTTAGAGTTAGATTGTCTGTTTTCGTATAGTTCTCGAAAATGGAACCCGAATGGTCTTTCCCTAGCAGACCCTAAAGAACTAGTCTTCTCCCCCCATTCTGAATTTTTATTTTTTTTAGGTTTTTACAAAATGAAGACTGCCTGTGAACTAAACCATGGTCTAATGCTACACGCTTTGATCACTAAACGTAATAATGACATACTCCCGAGTGAAATAGTATCAGTAATCAGAGAAAGAATGGACGGAGTTAGAAAAGAATCCAGATGTGAAGATAATAAGTTACAATTTGGTAAAGGAAAATCAAAATCCGCAGCGAAAAGAAGAGCACGACACCTAGAAAGATGTCACAAATGCGGAAAATGGTCACATGGAGGTAAATGTTCAAATAATCAAACCTATTCAAATACCGAATTTGTTACTTTATGCAGAGACGGACCGTTCATATGTTTAGAAGAAAAGACACTGAATGCTCGAGGTTACGCCTATGTAGCCATGGAAAATCAATTAAACCGACTATCTTATGAATGGGATAGATCATATAACTAAGAAATCTATTTCACAGGTATGTCTGTACAGTTTTTATTTTTATTTTTATTTTTAACCTTTTGATAATAAACGCTAATTTGTTCGCTAAAAAGTATTAAATTGGTATTGAATAAAATTAGGTTTGGCGACCGAAATTATTGATATCATTCAAAAATTTATTACATCACTGCGAAATTTAACGTTTATTCTTAAGGTATAAATATCTTTAATCAATCAACCCAAAATATTTCAAAAATTCGCCATGAGTTAAATTAGGTCTTGGAACCGAAATTACTTTACCGAAAAGAGGGGCGCATATTTTTGATAATATTTGATTGATTAAAGTGGGATAAAAAGACAAAAAGATTTTTAAATTTATTTTTACCATGTTTTTAAAATTAATATTTAAATCTTAAATTAATATTGTAAATTTTGTAAAAACAATATATTTAAAATTGTAAATATTTGAAAAATTAATATAAGTTTGATATGAATTTATGAATTTTTAAAATATAAATTTTTAATTTTATGCATTTCAAATTTTAAGTTTGGTGTGAATTTTTAAAATATAAAATTTTAATTTTATGCATTTCAAATTTTAAGTTTGGTGTGAATTTTTAATAATAATTTTGAATTTTATATTTAAGTTGTGTGAATTTAAAAACAAAAATTTACTTTATCTCATTAAGTTAAGAATATGATTTTTAAAATTCGTCGTAAGTTGAAGACTAGGTCTTTGAACCGAAATTGCTTTACCCGAGGGAGGGACGAGAACTTTTATTATCATTATTTTTAATCTTATTGAATTAAAGTATGCCAAAAACATTGAAAAAAAAACCAAAAATCTTAGCTTTTAAAACAATCGCTACAAAAAGACAAATTTTAAAATTTTGTCGAAGGACGGACTGGGACATCGATCCGAAACGACCTCGTCCTAAATAACAAGGGAAACAAAATTTTAAAATTAAGTACTTAATTGTTTCAAAAGTTAATGATTATAAAAAAAAAAAAAAAAAAAAAAACAAACTCCGCGAGTCGCGGAGTTTGGAGGGTAAATCCCCGCGACTCGCGGAGGGACCAATTTACAGAAAAAAAATAAAACGTAAAAACACAGATCAGTGCACCACACAACTCAAACAACAGCAAAAAACACATCGAATTCTGCACGCGAAAAACCCGAAAAACACCCCCAAAATTATAATTTTTAACCGTTAATCACCAAATCTTTTGCTAAAATCATGTTGAGAAGGATGCTATCTAAGAATTACTCAAGAAAAACGGTAAATTTCTACACCTAAACACCATTTAATCCGAAATTTGGTGTTCTTGAGCTATTTTTTTCCCAAATTGATTTTGATGCTTTTTAGTGTAATTAGACTTAAATTGTTTATGTATTATGCTTGTATAACCTAGATTGATGCTGTTTAACATGATTAGAAGCCTTAAACTTCAAATTTTGAATAATCTAGGGTTTGTGTTCTTGAGCAAATTTGGGGCTTTTTGATATAAACAGGTTATGGCCGATTTTTGTCATGAATTGTTGCTAAAATAAGTAGTGTAACATGTCTAGGTAGTTAAATGATCCAAACTTTGAGCCTAAACATGATTTTGAGAATTAAAGTGGACTTTTTCAAGTCTAAAATTCATGAACTTGATTTTTGAAAGATAATGCCATTTGAGACTTGTTTAATTGCTAGTAATGATTATTTTGACATGTTATTTGAGTTGAATGCTTATGAACTTGGCGAACATTTTCGTATATGCTTATTTGAAAAAGTGTAGATTTGATAAAAATGTGAAAATGAGCTTAAGTTTGATATAAATTGATAATGTCATTGTAATTATTTTGATTGATGATTTTGCTGACACTAATGCATATTTGGATGCACAAAAATTGTGTTTGATGTGTTTTGCAGAATGAAAGGGGTGAATCTTCATCCCAAGCCCGCAATGCTCCTGCCGAGAATTTGGAACAACAGGAGGTGGATAACTACTACAAGCAGGATGTACCTCATCCAGTCATGACCTTTTCCGATATGCACTTGGAAGAGTTGCACCCGAACCTGAGATTTGACAGACTTTGGATAGATTATCCAAAATATCAACGGGGTTTGCATACTCTTCATTCTAAGGTTGTTGAGGTACCAAGGGTCATAGAATGGGAACCCTTAGAAGCTGTAGAATTGGCCGGACCAATTAGGGAATTACTTGTACAGAGGTATGGTAATTCTTCTTTTAATGACTGGGTATGTTTATTCACCATACGTAGACCTGTATATAAAGTATGGTGTGAAGAATTGTTATGTAGTATAGAGTTGAATGATCGGGTAGCTAGTTTAACCGATCGTTCTTTTATTAGATTTTTGTTAGGCGGTTCGATGTGCCACATGTCTTTACTGGACATGGCTCAGGCTTTACGTATATATACGCCTGAGGAGTTAGCGTCTGCCGATTGTAGAGGATTGATACTAAACGGTAGAAAGATAGATGAAAATTTTGATACACACGGTGTGTGGAGTCAAATGACAAGCCATCACCGTTTCAAAGGGGGAAATTACTCTTATTTGGATATAGATAGAGCCGAATTAAGAGTGATACATAGGTTTTTAGCTAATTCGATTACACAAAGGGGTAAAAACAAGGAAAAAGTAAATGAACAGGATTTGTTTTACCATATGTGTATTCGAGACCCACAAAGCGCTGTAAGTATACCATATTGTGTGGGTTATTATTTATCAGCTATGGTTCGGGGGATGCGACCACATAGCATAATAGGAGGTGGTATTTTTATTACTTTGATTGGTGAATATCTCGGTGTGGATATAAGTCGGGGGGGATTATTAGTAGAAGAACCAGAACCCCGTGATACTATAGGTTTAAATGTATACCATGGTACGAAAGTTTTGAAGAGGCGAAATAACGCCGCAGTACGATACCATGGTAGACATCCACAGGTGGAGAGAAACCAGCAGCAAGGTAATGTAGGAGGGGGGAATGAGATGCAAGAAATGCATAGGTTTATAGCTTCTCAGGAATACGAAAATGCTAGACAGAGAGCATTTGAAGATTGGCAAGTTCATCAGAACCAAATCATAGCTCATTGCCAACATATAGGTAGAAACTATATTCCTACACCGAAACCCATCTTCCCTCCTTGGTCTATAGAGATGCAGCCACCATATCCTACGTATGACCCTGTCGAAGCATTCTATAGCACTTATGGTTACGCCTGGAACCCCTATTGGTACCAATATCATCCTTAGTTTACTTATTATTTTTATTTTATTTTGTAATTTGTAATTATTGATACGTTTAATACTTTTGTTAATATTGTAATTATTTTTATAATTATCTAACTTTTATTCTTAGATTTTAATAATTTTTGAATGTGGGGTAATATACCAAACTTCAAAAATATGTATATATGTTTGCAGTTTATCTTATGTACACAACAGGGTAAAACAACGCATTTTCAAAGACTGGCATTAAGTTCAGCAAAAGCAACTAATTTTGACGACAAGATGCAAAATATATGTGAAATAACAACAAGACGGAATGAACAAATGATGTGCACCATTTATCATTCAGCAAACAAACGCCAATATATTTGAAAACTTTGGTAAAAATTTAATCATTTTCACACAAAGCACCCTCAATAATTTAAATTGTTACTGATTTCTTGCAAATGAGGGCATTGCAAGATCTTAAGTGTGGGAAGGGGTTAAATTCTTTCGGATTTTAAAAATTTTTACTTTATACACTTGGTTACCATTAAAAATACTAGTAAAGCAGTAGTTGTATTAGAATCTAGTGCTCTCTGATAAAAAAAGAACAGCCCTAGTCTTATATACTGACTACCCAATTCTAGTAAAATTTTTCAAAATTTTCAATTAAATGAATTCAAAATCATGTTTATACATATTTATGAACGATAAAACTAAGTTTTAACACCGAAATTATTGTTACCTCGGAAAGGACATAAATTAAGAAACAAACTAAAATGTTAAAATTCATTTAAAATGGAATAGAGGACGATAAAAAGGAAAATAAAAGCCAAGTGTGGGAAAATTTACCAAGTTATCTTAAACATATGTCACATATATCTGTAACAAATAACTGAAAATACTTTTGCTTTGGACTAAACTAAACTGTTTTACCCGATGAAAGAAAAGAAGAGATGGATCTACACGATGAATCAATTCCATCATTAAAAGGAAGTAAAGTCTTCCGAAAAAGACACGCGCTTCTTGATTTAGGTCATGAAGTTGTCGTCCAGACCAGCTGTAGGTTGACGAAAAATCTAGAAAAGTCATCACTAAAATCAGCAGGAAATCCACGGACCTCAGCATTAAACAGGGTCGCCATGTGGTCAGATTTATCCTAACCATGAGAAGGATTTATCTCGTACAATGGGGGGGCACCGTGCAAATTAGCTTGATAAGACTAATGAATCAGATCCCCAGAAAGGATAATCTCCTTAAAGATTAAAAATCAGCTTTTAAGACTGATATTACTCAATCCTAGAGATTGACCTTAAAGATTGAGAATTACAAACTCATGGAATTCAATGATATCTAAACTCGAGCTTGAACGAGAAAATATTTTGATCAAAATTACAAACCGATTTGTTTTCTGAAAACCCTATTTTCAATACGTTCATTACCATTGAACGTAAAATCCTAGGAATTCACCTGGAATTCATTAGGTCACCTGAACTAAATCGGGTGTCAACCGTAAGAATGGTGGTTGCATAGTGGTCAAAGACAGGACCTTGTGCCATACCGAAAAATTATAAGGGTGAGCTTTACTATTGCTCCTACCAAGGATAGTAATTGCGTCCGACACGTTATAGACCATAATTAAAAGCATGTCAGGGGACATTGCCTTAACAGTTGCTTGTTCAACGCTTTCCTTTCAACCGGACGGTAGTTTACCGAAAGGTAATATACGGGACAAGTAAACTGGACGTGTTGCTTTCCAAATACAAGGTTAGCAAGTGGGTGACACAAAACCGCAAGTTTTGAGCTAAAATTTTCAAATCTAAAATCCACCAAACCCACAAAAATATTTTGCAAACACCGGTAAAGGGTTATCCCGAAAAACTTATCTAGGGTAAAAACTAGATTTAATTTTCAAAAGATCAAATGTTTTCATAGAGATCCAATTTCCTTAATGGATCTAAATTTTTATAGTCATGTGGGACTGTAAACCATATCGTTACTACCATTGTTTATACCGCCGTATAGAAATCACTGATGTACAAAGTGTGAAGAATAAAGAAGTGATTCTTGTATTTCAAGATGATATTGCTTGAGGACAAGCAACGCTCAAGTGTGGGAATATTTGATAATGCTAAAAACGAACATATATTTCATAGCATTATTCCTCAAGAAAGACAAGCTTTTAGTTGCAATTGTTCTATTTACAAGTGATATTCGTTTAAATAATAAAAGGTGAAGACAAAAGACAGATTCGACGAATTGAAGACGCAAACGACCAAAAAGCTCAAAAGAACAAAAGACAATCAAAGAGGTTCCAATTATTGATAAGAAACATCTCGAAATTACAAGAGTACAAGATTCAAAACGCAAAGTACAAGATATTAAATTGTATGCAAGGACGTTCGAAAATCCGGAACCGGGACCAGAGTCAACTCTTAACGCTCGACTCAACGGACTAAAAATTACAAGTTAACTATGTATATAAATATAATATAATATATAATTAATTATATTAATTATATATATTATATTTATAAATAAAAAACCGTCGGCAGAGAAAGACTCCAAGGACTGAGCTGTAAATTCATTCTCCGCGACTCGCGGAGTTTGAAGAGGATTTCACCGCGAGTCGCGGAGCCCCAAATTTCGAAAATCCCTATAAAGCCAACCGAATTCTGATCACAATTCATAATCTTTTTCTTCTCTTATCATACGTAAACGATATATATATATATATATATATAATTTATATTTTAATTTTAATTATAATTCTAATAATAAGGGTATGTTAGCGAATATTGTAAGGGTGTAAGTCGAAATTCTGTCCGTGTAACGCTACGCTATTTTTAATCATTGTAAGTTATGTTCAACCTTTTTATATTAATGTCTCGTAGCTAAGTTATTATTATGCTTATTTAAAACGAAGTAATCATGATGTTGGGCTAATTACTAAAATTGGGTAATTGGGCTTTGTACCATAATTGGGGTTTGGACAAAAGAACGACACTTGTGGAAATTAGACTATGGGCTATTAATGGGCTTTATATGTGTTTAACTAAATGATAGTTTGTTAATGTTAATATAAAGATTTACAATTGGGCGTCCCTATAAATTACCATATACACTCAATCGGACACGATGGGCGGGGTATTTATATGTACGAATAATCGTTCATTTAACCGGACACGGGAATGGATTAATAGCCACTAGAATAATTAAAACAGGGGTGAAATTACATTCAAGGGTAATTGGTGTAATTGTTAACAAAGTAGTAAAACCTTGGTTTACACGCAGTCGATAACCTGGTGTATTCATTAAACAAAGTATTAAAACCTTGTTACAATTCGAATCCCCAATTAGTTGGAATATTTAACTTTGGGTATAAGAATAATTTGATGAGGACACTCGCACTTTATATTTATGACTGATGGACTGTTATGGACAAAAACCAGACGGACATATTAAATAATCCAGGACAAAGGACAATTAACCCATGGGCATAAAACTAAAATCAACACGTCAAACATCATGATTACGGAAGTTTAAATAAGCATAATTCTTTTATTTCATATTTAATTTCCTTTATTTTATATTTAATTGCACTTCTAATTATCGCATTTTTATTGTTATTTAATCGCACTTTTAATTATCGTACTTTTTAATTATCGCAAGTTTATTTTATCGCACTTTTATTATTCGCAATTTCATTATCGTTATTTACTTTACGCTTTAAATTAAGTCTTTTATTTATTTAATATTTTACATTAGGTTTTAACTGCGACTAAAGTTTTAAAATCGACAAACCGGTCATTAAACGATAAAAACTCCTCTTTATAATAATAATATTATTTATATATATGTTTGTATTTTTATAAAAGTAAACTAATATAGCGTTACGCTTTGTTTAAAGATTTCCCTGTGGAATGAACCGGACTTACTAAAAACTACACTACTGTACGATTAGGTACACTGCCTATAAGTGTTGTAGCAAGGTTTAAGTATATCCATTCTATAAATAAATAAATATCTTGTGTAAAATTGTATCGTATTTAATAGTATTTCCTGCAAAAATTTAATAGTATTTTATACCCCTCTGCTTTGACATCAGACCCTATCGATGATGGTTCGCGTTAGTTGTTTGCGAAATTAGGGTAAGTTCCTTATGGAATTTTTCCCGTATTGACGGTTGTGTCGGTATGCGATGGAGTGTAAGCCTTGATGTTACCAAGCAATCCCTAGTGTGTTGTGAAGGATTTAGCTAGGCTATGCTGCTTAGCTTAGGCGAGTTCGTTGTGGTATGTGTTTGTTGGGAAGACTGGTGGATTAATGAACTGTAAGATTCATCGGGTAAGTATTACCTCGGGTCATTAGGTTGCTTATTGGGTGACATCGGATGTATGGAACCCTGGTGATCGAGTCTTTAAATCTCGATAGAGAGTGGTGGAAGTTGGCAAGACACTGCGTCAGGTACCCTTTAATACCTGCTAGTGTGATGTTCGTTAGCGATGATTATGAAGTCGTGTTGTGCTTGGAGAACCGGTGAGAGACCCTTGGGGGTAGTGGTGGATGGTCGTATTGTACGTAGGATTTTCACAATTCGACAATTGCGAGAGTCAAAGTTTGAAAATGTTGGAGTAAACACTTCGTATGAAGTAAAGAAGGACAATCCAAGATCCTTCGCATGCTCAACACTGGAGCAAAGTTAATGGTGTGTGTATGATGAGTTTGGGAAACGGATGAATCTCGTCTCTTTAACGAAGTTGGGTGTTTGAGGTTTCTTGGTGGGGGCTCGGACTTAACGGTCAGATAATTTAAGGGAGGTGTTGAGGTGTTGATAATGCGGGTGATGCATTCACGATGTCGTAGTGATCACTCTTTCCCATGAGAGTGAGCAAACGTATGTCGAAAGTTGGATGGTTAAGCGAATGAAAGGTCGAGTGGATTCGACTGAATTGTAGAATTAGTAAAGCAAGGTGGCTTATTCCTAGGTCCGGAGGTGTAGGTAGAACTTTAAAGAAGTCTACCTTGTGGTTAGCGGAGTGCCAGAGTGCAAGCTACGCGTTCTGTAGGCGTTATGACATTGTTTGAATGACGCTAAAGGGTGATTGTGTACATCGATTATAATAGCTTGAGGTGAATTCTTGAGAATTCAAAGACTATGACAAACGATGAGAGTGGTCATGCCCGTCGGAGAGCGGTGAATTCGCAAGGTGTTATCATCTTGGCGATATGAATGTGGAGCAGAGATCTAAGTGGGGGGAGTTTATACTATCACACGAAGGAGCTTGGGTAGTGTTATACAAGAAGATGTGTTGAAAAGAACCGTTCTAAACCTCGATAAGGATTCTAACCCCTATCGATGTAGAGTAACGGGGCATTGGTATTGGACTCGAGGTCGGATGGTTTGACCGCTGAGTTATGGCTCGAGAGTGACATGAGTGGAGTTTATGACGATGTGTTTCGAATAAAGAGTCGGTTCTCTTATGAGGGGCGATCGGGTATCACTAGTAAGTGATAGGAAGTCGGTGGTGATCAATCCGTGAATTTCGAAGTAATTGTTTGAGTGTATCGTGAAGGGTGTTTTCACAAAATTTACCAGGATGGCATAAAGTTCGGATGGTGTTTGTGAGTGATTCTGAGTTTGTGCCGAGATGGATTGTCGTTTTTCCCTGTTCGGGGAATATTGTTGTAGGAATCATTAGTGGATTACTCCACTATGAGGACGATGGTATGGTGAGGAGTTCTAGTTCCGGCTGTATCATATAGAGACACACTGTTGTTTACTTGGGTAAACGGGTACGGTCCCTGGTGTTGTGAGAGATATAATGAGACATGTGATTGGGTTGGAATGTCGGGGTCGTCTTTACGAACGATCAAGGCAAGAGGCTCATCCGACGTTGGTGAGCATAGGGTGAGAGGTGTAATGAAGTGCGACGGTTGACGAGGTGAGAACTCGTTAATGATGAAATTCTTGTACAATAATAGTTTCCATGCTAGTGCTAGGAAGTCGGCTGGCGTTAGGCATTGCTAGGAATAAAAAAGAAACTTCGTGTAATGGGGTGGTGAATTGTCGAGAGTGTGGTGCAATGACATTGTCCTGTAATGATTCAAGGACGAGCAATCACCGTGAGTAGGTTGAAGGGACTGCTAGTGCTCTAAGAACGTTAGTATTGATGAAATTTGAGATTTCACCGCAGAATGGATTAGTTCGAATGTGGTCAAGGTAGACAAATTTTATGCATTCAGATGTGCGACTGGTTGAGTTGTGCTAGTGTGAGCCATCAAGGTGCAGAGTATTTTTGCGACATAGATCCATCTCGATTTGGATTTGTAACAACCCGACATCTTAAATCCTTTAGACGCGTACCAAAAAAAAAAATTTCTATGTCAGTGCATCTGGACGGCGTCCAGCTCAGAAAGGTGGGACGGCGTCCAAAGTTTGGGGCGGCGTCCAGCTCAAAACAACTGGGATGGCGTCCAAGCAATTGGGACGGCGTCCCAATGGTCTTCCAGCTACTGATCACGGGTCCAACTCACACGAGCGAAAAACCCGCTTCCCGACACTTTCAAACGAAAACCTTTTTACCACAAGTCAATATAAGTGAAACTAAGAGATTTTCATCATCAAATCAAGTTTTACATCAACGAGCCCACATCGCCCATTTTACGAGTTTCGTTCAAAAATAAAAGTTTCGACCAAATATAAGTTTAAGTTCCAAACGACACTCGAGCATGGTGTTTGGGGTTAAACTACCCAATCTCGGTCGAACTCCAAAAGCTACACCCAAAAGCATCCCCTAACAAAACGAGCGGGAGACCACTAATCCAATTGAACGCTCTTACCCTTGTCAACGCCCGATCCTATAAAAAGGTAAACAACGAGAGGGTAAGCAAAGCTTAGTGAATGCAATAATTATACGAATACATATATAATATACCTACTTGCAATCACTTACACAAATACCGCAAACATGCTAGCAAACACAATTAGCTTATCGTCACAAATACAAGCTATAACCTCCAATAATCAAGCTAGCATAACACAAGCGTATATAACATGAACGAAGTAATATGCTTACACTACAACACAATGACCATGGTTAACCAATCATACAAGGAACGATGTTTAAAGACCGTCGGTGTTCACAACAACCATTAGTGCACTTAACACTTCGCATACTAACCCCACGGGTGGCATCTTAACACTTCGATGCTTCACCCCGGGTGGCACCTTAACACTTCGGCACTTCACCCCGAGTGGTGTCTTAACACTTCGACACTTCACTCTTCACCTTACTTGAGGTGGCATCTTAACACGTCGATACTTCACCTCGAGTGGCGCCTTAACACATCGGCACTTCACCCGTTATTCTCTTGGAGTGGCATCTTAGCACATCGATACTTCACTCCGGGTGGTGTCTTAACACATCGACACTTCACCCCGGGCGGCGTCTTAACACATCGACACTTCACCCGTCACATTACTTTGAGTGGTGTCTTAGCACATCGACACTTCACTCGTCACGTGAAATGTGGTGTCTTAGCACATCGACACTTCACATCTCACGCTACAATAAATAAATACATTATATACCTACGCATATAATTATTCCACTCACCTTAGAGTCTTCGTGAAAGATAACCGAACTTGCAACTTCAATGTAACGTACCTATTACATTTTAGCACATAATCAATTCACAACTCAAGTCGGTCAAGCAACTCACTCAAAAATCTAGAGTCTTTTGACCCAAGGTGGAATCCCGACCCATTTTGCACCCTTAACCCTAATAATGGGTTAACTTCACCAAAAACCCTAATTCTAGCCATTAAGGTCTTAACACACATTTAATCACCAAGTTGACTCGTTTTCATACATGCAAGACAACCTAGGTCATCAAAGACCCATTTGACCCATTTCAAGGTCAACACACCCATTTGGGTCACCCACAACCCAAATGACACCCACTAACATTAACTATAAGTATACTAGTGATTTGCTAGGCCTTTAAGACCCATTTACCCTTTCAAAACCCTAGGTTAGTCACCATTTGGGTCTTCATGACCCAAACTTACCCAAAACCCCCAAATTACTCACAAATGTGTTTTATGTGCAACACTAACCCAAACCCTAACCCTTAAACACATTAAACTAAGGTAATAAAGTTTAGGGCTTACCACCACAATCAAAACGAAGCTAACGAGGAGATGAATAACTTTAATGCTCGAGTTAGAACCCGAAACAAGCTTCTTCCTCTCCTATTCGAGCTTTCTCACACTTAAATGCACTCTCACTCTAGAATTGAAGTGGATGAGGTTTGGTGGTTGGAAATGGAGTAATGAAGCTCAACCAAACTGATCTAGGGCCTTTAATTCGTCCACCAAGTGAAATTACCAATTTACCCATATAAAATATTTAAAAACCCAATTCTGGCTCGACAGATCATCTGGACGGCGTCCAAATTTCTGGACGGCGTCCAGGCCTTCATAATGGGATGGCGTCCCAGATGTTTGGACAGCGTCCAAACCAAAAAGAAAACAGGATCTTACAACTCTCCCCCACTTGAACCGGATTGCGACCTCGCAATCCACGCCGCATGACAAGCAGGAAGATAAACCAAGACAAGCTCTTCGGGCTCCCAAGTAAACTTGGAACCTATACTTCGACGCCATTGGACTTTAAAAGTCCTCACCTCTTTATTTCTCAATTTCTTAAACTTTTCATCAAGTATAGCAACCGGCTCCTCAACATACTCTAACTTATTATTTAGCTCAATCTCGTCTAACGACACCCACGAAGAATCATCCGCAAGACACTTACGGAGATGGGAAACATGAAATGTATTATGGATCCCCGCAAGTTTTTGGGTAATTCCAAACGATAAGCAACTTCGCCCACACGAGCTAAAACTTTGAATGGCCCAATAAACCGAGGAGCTAACTTTCCCCGTTTTCGAAATCGAATAATACCCTTTCAAGGCGAAACCTTAAGCATCACCATATCACCTTCTTGAAATTCGATCGTTCGTCTACGTTTATCAGCATACGACTTTTGTCTATCTTGAGCCTTCTTCAAATGATCTCGAATAATGTCAATCTTATTATTTGTCTCCAAAACCAAATCGGTACTCCCGATTTCCCTTTGACCCACTTCACCCCAACAAATTGGAGTTCGACACCTACGCCCATATAGCATCTCATAAGGTGGCATCCCAATACTAGTATGATAACTATTATTGTACGAGAATTCCACCAAAGGCAAATGCTCATCCCAACTACCACCGAAATCAATAATGCACGCCCGTAACATATCTTCCAAAGTTTGATTCGTACGTTTGGTTTGACCGTCCGTTTGAGGATGATACGCCGTGCTCAATTTCAATTGCGTTCCCATATCTTCGTGAAACTTTTCCCAAAACCGAGATGTAAAACGGGTATCTCGATCTGAAATAATAGATATAGGAACCCCATGTCGCGAGACCACTTCCTTGATAAACAACTTAGCCAAGGCCTCCGACGATATTGCTTCTTTAATGGGGAGAAACAAAGCACTTTTCGTCAACCGGTCAACTATCACCCAAATCGTATCAAATTGGGTTCTCGCCGTCTTAGGTAACTTTGTTATGAAATCCATGGTAATATGCTCCCATTTCCATTTCGGAATTTCTAACGGTTGCAATTTACCATACGGCTTTTGGTGCTCGGCCTCAACTTGCAAACAAGTGACACATTGTTCGACATATTTTACAACATCACGCTTCATGCCCGACCACCAATAATCCTTCCTCAAATCATGATACATTTTCGTCGCGCCCGGATGAATGGAATACTTTGATGTATGTGCTTCATCAAGTAGCACCCGCCGGTAATCCCCCATCTTAGGCACCCACACCCTTCCTTGAAAAGACAACAACCCACGCGAACCCATAGTAATGAATTCCGATTGCCCCACAATTCGTTCCGCATGCTTGTTGTGAACGTAAGCCTCTATTTGAGTCACACCAAGTTTTTCAAGAAAATCGTTAGTAATAATCATACGTAACAATCCCAATCGTAAAGCCGGGTGATGACTGTTTCGACTTAACGCATCCGCGACCACATTCGCCTTGCCCGGATGATAAAGTATTTCACAATCATAATCTTTTACCACATCCATCCACCTACGTTGACGATAATTCAAATCTCGTTGATGAAAGAGATGTTTCAAACTCTTATGATCCGAATAAATCGTACTCTTGAAACCTTACAAGTAATGGCGCCAAATTTTCAACGCATGCACAACCGCCGCCAACTCAAGATCATGAGTCAGATATCTCGTCTCGTATTCCTTTAATTGTCGAGAGGCATAAGCAATGACTTTACCTCTTTGCATTAGAACACACCCGAGTCCATTTAACAAGGCATCACAATAAACCGTCATGTCTTCCACCCCTTCCGGCAAAACTAACACCGGAGCTTGACATAACTTCTCCTTTAACAATTGAAAAGCAATTTCTTGCTCGTTCTCCCAAACAAACCTCACGTTCTTCCTCGTCAATTTCGTCAATGAAGAAGCGATCTTAGAAAAGTCTTGGATAAACCGACGATAATAACCGGCCAATCCGAGAAAACTTCAGACCTCCGTAGGCGTAGTCGGTTGTCTCCAACTCTTCACCGTCTCTATCTTCCCGGGATCTACTTGAATACCGTCTTTGTTCACAATGTGGCCAAGGAATTGAACCTCCCTTAGCCAAAATTCACATTTGGAGAACTTAGCATACAACTTCTCCTTTCGTAACGTCTTCAATACTTCGCGCAAATGATGTTCATGTTCGTTCATACTCTTCGAATAAACAAGTATATCGTCGATGAACACAATTACCGACTTGTCCAACATAGGTTGGCACACTCGGTTCATAAGGTCCATGAATGCCGCCGGTGCATTCGTAAGACCAAAAGGCATAACCACAAACTCAAAATGCCCATAACGCGTTCGAAAAGCCATTTTCTCGATATCTTCCTCACGGACCCGCATTTGGTGATAGCCGGACCGTAGGTCGATTTTAGAGAAATACGTTGCACCTTGGAGTTGGTCAAACAAATCGTCAATCCTAGGCAATGGATAACGATTCTTGATCGTCACTTTATTCAACTCCCGGTAATCGATGCACATCCGCATACTACCATCCTTCTTTTTCACGAATAAAACCGGAGCGCCCCATGGCGAAGCACTCGGTCAAATAAAACCCTTCTCAAGTAACTCTTGGGTTTGATTTAACAACTCTTGCATTTCCGTCGGCGCTAAACGATAAGGAGTTTTAGCAATGGGAATAGCTCCCGGAACCAACTCAATGCGAAATTCAACTTGTCTTTCCGCCGGAACACCCGGTACCTCGTCCGGAAAAACGTCATCGAATTCACTAACCACCGGAATTTCACGAATGGGTGGTGGCTCATCACGAGTATCAATGACATGGGCAAGAAAAGCCATGCCACTACTAACAAAGAAACGACGTGCCCGTGCAAAAGTGCATATCGGCACAAGTCTTCTACGCTTATCACCGTGAATAATTAACTCTCCCCCACTTGGGGTCTTCACGCGAATAAATTTTTCATGGCATGCAATATCGGCTCTATTATGATCGAGCCAATCCATACCAACCACGATATCAAAATCACCCAAAGTCATCGGGATGAGATCGATTTTAAAGTTTTCGGCACCAAACACAACATTACAATTCTTACACACATCAAACACTAGCACCGTCTTGCCGTCCGCTATTTCGACTTCTACCGGACGACTTAACTTAGCTAATGGTTTATTAAGTTTAGGCACAAATTTTGGTGACACGAATGACAAGTTAGCACCACTATCGAAAAGTATCCTTGCCGGATTAGAATTAACCATGAAAGTACCTGAGACAACTTCATTCAATCGTTTGGCTTCATCATTGGTCATCAAATAATTGCGACCCCTAGCCGTACCCACCGCCTTCTCTAACCGCTTAACATTATCATTGCGCAACTCGGGACACTCGGGCCTTTTGTGCCCTTCCTTATCACAATTGAAACAAGTGATTTTGGTTGCGGAGGATAAACTTGGACATTCACGAGCCATGTGGCCCTTTTGTCCACAATTGTAACATGAATAAGAAAAATCCCCGGAAGCACCTTTCTTCCCACTACTAGCATTACCGAAACCCTTTTTGTTCTTTTTGTTCAAAAAGTTCGAATGGTTCGAACCTTCACTCTTTCTCTTGCCAAAAGTAAAGCAGCTCTTCCTCAATACGAGCGCCTCAAAACCTTTGGCCATATCAAACAACTCGTCAAAAGTTTTCACCACCGTTACACTAATCTTATCTTGATAACAATCATTCAATGTTCGGTAAAAGTCTTCCTTCAACATCTTATCATTGCCGACATACTCCGGGCAAAATTGAGTCTTGGACAAAAACACGGATTTGAGAGTGTTCAAATCCATCGACCCTTGCCTCAAGGAACGTAACTCGTCCTTAAGCCTAGTAAGATCGTCCGAAGTTCGGTATTCCTTGAAAAATTCGGACTTGAATTCATCCCACGTGAATTCCATGCATTGCTCTTCACCATAAACTTGGAGCTTTGCGTCCCACCACAGCTTAGCATCACCCCTCAACATACCACATCCGTACCTTGTCTTCTTATCGGAAGGACATTCACAAGTACAGAAGGGCCCCTCCATATCGGAGATCCAACGGGCACTCTTTAGAGGGTCTCGTTCACCTTCAAAGGTAAGAGGTTGAGAATCCTTGAAGTTCTTATAGAGAAAGTCCCGTCTTCCCACATTATCTTCGTGAAGCACGGCTTTAACTTGCTCCCTTACTACATTGACTAGTTGCTCGTCAATCGTATCTAGAAACATTTTCTTAACATCCTCGAGGAACTCCGCCTTTTGACGTTTAAAGATGGCCTCAACTTTGGCCGTGAACTCAACATCCTCACTCGTACTTCCATCATTGGTGTCGTGTCCATTTCTCATCTTCATTCTATAAAATGAAGTAATTAAGCAACGAAACGAAAGGTCATAACACATAGGTATATACATATACGCCACACTACCCCATCTTGCTCAACAATCGTCGTACATCGCTCATTTGACACGATTTGAACCCGTAACAATGGTAGCTAATCATTGTTACGCGAACACGTCACATTAACTTGCTAGTGCAACGTCCATCTCGCTTGATGATTGCTAAACACAACACAAATCAATTAGCACAATGTTAGTTCATATAAATCAAGGCACTAACAATTCCCGATTAGACCCAAAGTCCTACTAGTCCCGCATAAAGCGTACACACAATAAAGTCTAAGTCTAGGCACCTATCTCAAGTCGCCTAAATCCCTTAGACCATGCTCTGATACCACTTGTAACAACCCGACATCTTAAATCCTTTAGACGCGTACCAAAAAAAAAAAAAATTCTATGTTAGTGCATCTGGACGGCGTCCAGAATCCTGGACGGCGTCCAGCTCAGAAAGGTGGGACGGCATCCAAAGTTTGGGACGGCGTCCAGCTCAAAATAACTGGGACGGTGTCCAAGCAATTGGGACAGCGTCCCAATGGTCTTCCAGCTACTGATCACGGGTCCAACTCACACGAGCGAAAAACCCGCTTCCCGACACTTTCAAACGAAAACCTTTTTACCACAAGTCAATATAAGTGAAACTAAGAGATTTTCATCATCAAATCAAGTTTTACATCAACGGGCCCACATCGCCCATTTTACGAGTTTCGTTCAAAAATAAAAGTTTCGACCAAATATAAGTTTAAGTTCCAAACGACACTAGAGCATGGTGTTTGGGGTTAAACTACCCAATCTCGGTCGAACTCCAAAAGCTAACACCCAAAATCATCTCCTAACAAAACGAGCGGGAGACCACTAATCCAATTGAACGCTCTTACCCTTGTCAACGCCCGAGCCTATAAAAAGGTAAACAACGAGAGGGTAAGCAAAGCTTAGTGAATGCAATAATTATACGAATACATATATAATATACCTACTTGCAATCACTTACACAAATACCGCAAACATGCTAGCAAACACAATTAGCTTATCGTCACAAATACAAGCTATAACCTCCAATAATCAAGCTAGCATAACACAAGCGTATATAACATGAACGAAGTAATATGCTTAGACTACAACACAATGACCATGGTTAACCAATCGTACAAGGAACGGTGTTTAAAGACCGTCGGTGTTCACAACAACCATTAGTGCACTTAACACTTCGCACACTAACCCCACGGGTGGCATCTTAACACTTTGATGCTTCACCCCGGGTGGCACCTTAACACTTCAGCACTTCACCCCGAGTGGTGTCTTAACACTTCGACACTTCACTCTTCACCTTACTTGAGGTGGAATCTTAACACGTCGATACTTCACCTCGAGTGGCGCCTTAACACATCGGCACTTCACCCGTTATTCTCTTGGAGTGGCATCTTAGCACATCGATACTTCACTCCGGGTGGTGTCTTAACACATCGACACTTCACCCCGAGCGGCGTCTTAACACATCGACACTTCACCCGTCACATTACTTTGAGTGGTGTCTTAGCACATCAACACTTCACATCTCACGCTACAACAAATAAATACATTATATACCTACGCATATAATTATTCCACTCACCTTAGAGTCTTCGTGAAAGATAACTGAACTTGCAACTTCAATGTAACGTACCTATTACATTTTAGCACATAATCAATTCACAACTCAAGTCGGTCAAGCAACTCACTCAAAAATCTAGAGTTTTTTGACCCAAGGTGCAATCCCGACCCATTTTGCACCTTTAACCCTAATAATGGGTTAACTTCACCAAAAACCCTAATTCTAGCCATTAAGGTCTTAACACACATTTAATCACCAAGTTGACTCGTTTTCATACATGCAAGACAACCTAGGTCGTCAAAGACCCATTTGACCCATTTCAAGGTTAACACACCCATTTGGGTCACCCACAACCCAAATGACACCCACTAACATTAACTATAAGTATACTAGTGATTTGCTAGGCCTTTAAGACCCATTTACCCTTTCAAAACCCTAGGTTAGTCACCATTTGGGTCTTCATGACCCAAACTTACCCAAAACCCCCAAATTACTCACAAATGGGTTTTATGTGCAACACTAACCCAAACCCTAACCCTTAAACACATTAAACTAAGGTAATAAAGTTTAGGGCTTACCACCACAATCAAAACGAAGCTAACGAGGAGATGAACAACTTTAATACTCGAGTTAGAACCCGAAACAAGCTTCTTCCTCTCCTATTCTAGCTTTCTCACACTTAAATGCACTCTCACTCTAGAATTGAAGTGGATGAGGTTTGGTGGTTGGAAATGGAGTAATGAAGCTCAACCAAACTGATCTAGGGTCTTTAATTCGTTCACCAAGTAAAATTACCAATTTACCCATCTAAAATATTTAAAAACCCAATTCTGGCTCGACAGATCATCTGGACGGCATCCAAATTTCTGGACGGCGTCCATGCCTTCATAATGGGACGGCGTCCCAGATGTTTGGACGGCGTCCAAACCAAAGAGAAAACAGGATCTTACAGGATTAATGCAAGTATAGGTTCACGTCGGGGTGAACCCGGTAGATTGAAATTGATGAGTTAGTCATGGACATGGTTCGTTGCCGGTTGTAAAATAAGAGAAATTGTAGGGATACATACTGTTTTTCGTGTTTCTTAAGAGTACATATTGGTCACTGGGTGTTTGAAATACGACTTATTGTGGTGATGTCCGTTAGTGAATGCTAGTGAGTGATGAGATCGTCGTCCTATGAAGGGGTAGTACAGACTTCGGGTCTCGACTTCGGAGGGTGGTTGTGCCTAACAAGATTGTTGAACGTGGTTTCGAGATATAGATAGTAGGTGTGCTGGTGTTGAAGTGCTTACCTTTAGTACGAGGCATGGATCACGAGGACGTGATCCGAGATAAGTGGGGCAGAGTTGTAACATCCTAATTTTTATAGGGATCAATTTATTGTCAAATTATTAGTTTGACCCACATTTGACTAGTTAGGGACCCATTTTTGTAAAAAGCTTAAGTGGGAAGGGTAAAAGGGTAATTTTACCCATTATAAGTCTCTAAAGGAGTCTAAACACTCCCTTATTTCCTCATTTGTGCAGAATTTTTAGGGAAAGAGTGTGTGAGTTAGTGGGTGGCTATTTTGGGAGGAAGAAGCTCAAAACCCTTGAATCTCTAACATGCAACTTGATATAGGAGTATAATCTAAATCACTAATACTTGCTAGCACCATTAGAAGTCTTGTTTCTTCCATCTTCTTCATCTTCATTGAATTAATTTGGGGTTTTTAACTCTAGCTTGAGGTATGATAATTTAATCCCTTAAATTCAAATTATTTATAGGTAGGTGGTGTTATTATGGTTAGTAATCAAGGTTTTGGTTATCTAGTAACCTTAATTTGGATTTGGGGTTAGGGTTTGGGTTAGTGATGTGTATAAACCCAATTTCCTTTGAAATTTGGGTGTTCTGGTGTAAGTTTGGGTGTATAAACCCTATTGTTGTGGGTTTTAGGTTTGATGACGAATTTGGGGGGAAATTAGTCTTGTAAATGGAAGATTAATCACTTGATTACTTGTGTCTTGTTGTCTAAATGTTCATAAGAACATGTTGGTAAGTCAAAATTGGGTGTTGACTTGAATTGGGTCAAAAATAATGTTAGTCACTTGTGTTGTTGGGTTAAGTACTTAAAGTACTTGGCTTATGTTGTAAATTGGTAAATTGGTGACTAATCTTGATATTTGGTCAAAATGTGTAATTTTGGGAAGTAAGTACTTAAGTACTTGGGTTAATTGGGTTATTTGTGTTTTGATAACATGGTGTCAAAATGGTGATTTAGAGGTCTAGTAGAGTTGTAGCTAGACTTGCTAATTTTGTATAATTTAAAGTCAAATGAGATGGTTTGTAATATGCTTGAATGTTACATTAATGAAAAGTTGGTAATTGAGATTTTGAATTTGGTAAGGATTGAAGGCATAAATCTCGTGTTTAGTCAAAATGGGTTTTGTGTATTAAAGTGAGTATAGTAACTAAACTTGTCAAATTGAGTTTTGGAAATCGAATAGACTTATGGTTATAAGTCTTGAAACTAGTTATATGATGTTTAAAGATGAGATTGGGAGTTTAATGATAAACCCCAGGAAGTTGGTCTTAAGAGACAAGTTAATTATGTTGTAATGTGTATATGTGTACTCTTGTATGCTAGGTTGATCTACTTGGAAGTTGATTATGGATCGTGCTTTGTTGAAGTTGAAAGTCTTGCATAGATTTATTGCTTATTTGTGTTTTGTATTGATAATCTCTCAACCAAGGTGAGTACAATGGATATATATATATATATATATATATATATATATATATATATATATATATATATATATATATATATATATATATATGCATAATGGGGAAGGCGGGGGTCCTTTAACGCCCCATGAGACTGTGGATGGCCGAATGATAGGTAATCCGGAATATGAAAGAGTCCTTAGGACATTGGTTACCTACTTAGCGTTTTGCGTTAAGTTTGAGGTCATGCATCCGGGATGCAGGTGGGGCCTCTAGGTGTGCTCGGTACAGGGCACACTAGAGTGTCCAATTTGGTACTTCGATGTATTGTTGGAAGTCTCTATATTAGTGTTCGGTACGGGGCACTTCTGGAGCCGGCATCTGAGATGCTGAGGGGGTTTGATTGTGGTTGACGGTATGCATACACGTATATATTTGTTGTATTCACTAAGCGTTTTCGCTTACTCCGTTGTTGTTTAATTTTTTTTATAGGTTCCGGTTTGGACAAGAAGGAGTATGATGGACGATTAGCTATTTATTGTTATACGTGCTTTTGGATGACTTTCTTATGGATTAGTTGTGGATGCTAGATATCCTTGGTAGGCACTTTGGGTGTGATAGTGATATCCTAAGAATCATGCTTTGACCTTTTGTCATTTGGGTCAAAATAACCACATTTTGTAAAGATGGGTCGAATTTGCCACCTAATGTTGTAATGGGTCGGTTTAATATCAAGTATTGTAATTATGATATAAACTTGTTAAAAGTGGTGATTTACTTACATTTGAAATGAAACATGGTTTGGTGTCGAAATGGGTGGAAAATGGGTCAATGTGCAAAAATGTGGCCATTCTTGTTTTGGTCAGAACAGGATCCCATAGTGGGTCGGTTGAGATCCCATAGTGGGATCTTAAAAAAAAAAAAAAAAAAATTTGTCGTTTTTCGAAAATGAGTCGCGGTCGTTTCACTTGTAGAGTTGAATATTTTTTTAAAGATCAATGTGCATTAATACTTGTAGAGTTAAATATGTTATGCTGACATACAACTCTCAATGTCTCCCCCAATTCTCTCTCAATCCGTACACCCTTCCCCAAATTTCAAACCAACCTTCCCCAATTCAATCCCTCTTACAAAACAACCTCAACCCTTTCCAAATTCTAAAGAACATGCAACAAATCACTTATTCCCACAGAAAACCACCCTCTTTTTAGGTAACCTGTCAAAATTCACCAATTCAATTACCATCAAAAACTATTTGAGCAGTTTCGGGTGTATCGAAGGTATAGCCAGGAAATAGGACAGATCATTTGCTTTTATTAAGTTCAAACATTTAACCCAAGCAACTAACGTTGTCCAAGTGATGAATGGCAAATTTCTAAACGGCCGTACTATGTTTGTGGGTTATGCCAAAAAAGATCTTAACACTAACATCTTACCCAAAAGTGATTTTCAACAACCTGCTCACAGAAACCCTCCTTCATTCAATTCGTTTTCCTCAAGATCTTCAAAGCCTGAAATTATTTTAGCTACTAATTAAGAAACATGTAATCGCTTTAATTTTTCTGCTCTTATAGTAGACAAAGAACCAATTAAGGCTTTAAAATTATTTAAGTGGTTGAAGAATAGATCTATTTTCATAGATTCTGTCTCCACTTGGGGACGTTATGGGTACATAGTCTGCTGTAAAGATGTTCATAGTTATAATAGAATGACTAGGGGGCCTTCATCCAACGAATTGGAATTTTTAGATATCATTCCAATGACTAAGAACATCAACAAATACACAAGGATTACCAAACTTGCAATCAAAGGGGTTCCCTTTAATTGTTGCTCATCCAACAATACAATCGTAGTTGCTAATTCCTTTGGAAGAGTGCTTCATATCGACTCCTTGTCTCATAACCTCCAAAGGCCTGATGTACTACAAGCTATTGTCGAAATCAGTGATCCAGGGTTTATTAAACAGTATGTTGATGCTACAATTGAAAACAAATTCAAGTGCAAGTTATGGGTTGAAGAGGTGTTTGAAGATGAGATTATGGAAACGATTGATATTGGTATAATTGAAGAATTCAACGAGTTGGCGAAGGCAGACCCCAAGTTTTCTAATGCTCAGAAACCCAATGTCAGTAATTCCATTCCGGTACCGGATTCCCAAAAGCAGGTCACCGGTTGTCAACTAGTGGATGAAGAGGTTTACGTTATAGATGGTGATCTGAATTTTGAAACTCCTAAAAAGTCAAACGTACCTATTTCGGTATCTATCCCTAGTGTGATACATAACTCTATGGAAAAAGTTTTTATTGCAGTTAAAAATCAAAAAAGTAGGGAAGAGGAAATCAAAAAAGCAGAGGTTGAGATCAAGTCAACTCTTTTCAAGGCTAAAAGTGTGGGTAATGTTTTTGACCAAGTGGAAAAAGATGATATGTCTTATTCAACATCCATACCCTTTCAACATAGTACACCTTTCAATTTAAACCTTAATGATTATCCTTCCCTCCTTAACCACTCTCCCAAAATCACCCCACCTTCTACCTCTCTTGTGTCTATTCCTATTTTTGACAATGCTAATTCTTTTGCCTCAAAACTGAATTCGCCAAACAATATCAAAATTGAAGAGCAATGCATCGACTGTGGGTGTAAGGATTCTTGTGAAAAAATTAAAGCAAGATGTGTCACCAACCATTCAAGTGAGGAGCTTATGATTCACAACCAAAAAAGTAAAGCTTCCAACAAAGGTAATCTCAAAACCAACGATTGGCTTGATCATGTTCCAAACCTTTCAGGACTCTTTGATACTTCTAATGAAATTAATCATGTTGTTGGCAATGGCAACATAGTGAAGAACAATAAAAATCCTAGTACTCTTTTTGGTGGGGAAAAACTAACTTTTAAAGAAGAATTGGCCAACTTCGGGGAGTTGATGCAAAATATGGCCAATGACGAAACGCCTACTACCAAACCAAAACCATAAGGTTTGCCTCGTGGAAAACCCGTGGTCTCGGCATCAACTCAAGAGGTCGTATGGCCGGTTTTCTACTCAATCGTTTTCTACTACAATTTTTAGCTTTACTAGTGACAAGGGTGAAACGTGTTGAACAACTGATTTTCAACGCGAATTTTGGCAAGATTTATGAGTGAACGATTGTCTCCTGCAAGATTCACAAGCTCCCATTTTAACAGTTGGTGGTACTTGCATTTAATCCAACCCTTGTCCTTTTTAATTCAATTTAGTTGGATGACTTGGTGCTACTGATGTCGTCTTCGTGTGTTCCCTTTAACAGTTTGGAAATCGACCAAATCAGTTGGTCAGGCCCTATTGATGGGGTGTTCTAGGTGTACGATGCGGTTAGATTCTTATTTCAATCAAATGCTGATTCTTCCCCCATGTGGCCAAAAGTTTTTTGGGGTAGTAATGTCCCGTCTATAGTTATGTTTTTTCATTGGTTGGCAAGAAACGAGTTCATATTCAACGGAAAAGTCATGTGCCGTTCGGTTTTGATTCATAACATCAAGCTCAAGACCTTTCGTTGGGCGTCAAATCATAAGCTTTGCAATAGCTTACATTCCTATGTTTGGGATCATAGTCCTTACTTGTTGTGTTTTAAGTTTATGTTTCTTAATTCTCCAATTTGTATCTCTTCAAGACCGAGCTTGGCTCCGTCAATGTATTCCGTATTGCATCTTCATTGTTTTGATGAAGATCTTTCTTTCAATACATTTCAATTTTTTCGCCATAAAAAAAAATATGTTATGCTGACTTTTGGTTGGTTTATAAAAAACTAGCTTATAACCCGCGATTTCGCGGGCTTTGAAAACATCATTTTTGCAAATTGGAGTTTCAAAACAGTATAAGATTAGCAATAGTTGCAAACATTCCATATATTCATGCACAAAAAAAAAATTGCAGTAAACATGTGTACCAAAGATATAGCCCAAATAATATGGAATGAAGTATGTGTACAAAATATACACTTAGCAATGTCAGTTATAAAATTAAGACAGTTCTAGTTCGGTCATGGCTGTCGTTAGCAGTGGCGGAACTAGGATTTTTTTCACTGGGGGCAAAAAAAAATTTAAACCGTAAAATTTTTTTGAACAAAATATGGATGTTTTGAGACAAATAATTGAGGTATTTAGGTAAACTATGAAGTTTTTGAGCAAAAGTTGAAAGGTTTTTGGGTAAAATTTGAAGGTTTTTGGGTAAAAGTCGGAGAATTTTGGGCAAAACTTGACGGTTTTGGGGCAAAAGTCGGAGAATTTTGGGCAAAAATTTGAAGGTTTTGGGGCAAAACATGTAGGTTTTGGGGCAAAAAAAATCCACTGGGAGCAAAGTCGAAAAATCCAAAATTTTTACACTGAAAAAAAAATCCACTAGGGGCGGGCGCCCCCTTGCCCCCAAGTAGTTTCACCCCTGGTCGTTAGTGCTAGTCTTATAACATGGTTGCTTCTAAAAAGTCATTAATCTCTTCGCCTAATCAACAGTCATTTTTTTTAATGTTGCGGGCATCTCTTCGTGACGTGTACAATTAAGTTGTTATCGATGAAAGGGTTGAAGATTTAATTGTATGCATAAGAGATATTCATTGCTAGTAGATACAACGAGGATAAAGAACCCGCGCTTCGCTGCGGGATAGTTTTGGTCGGTTAACGATCGTTAATTGAAAGTTAAAAATAACATCAGTTAACGGTAGGACAATTAAACCTTAAAAAATAAAGAATGAAAAAGGAGGGAAAAAAAGGAAATTAAAAAAAGTTACAAAAACTAACTTCGCTGCGGGATAGTTTTAGTCGGTTAACAGTCGATTAATTTAACATTAAAAAAAGGTTAACGATCGATTAATTAAACGTTTAAAAAATAAATGATTGAAAGTGGAAGTGAAAAAAATAAGTGGAAAATTTGTTTAAAAAAAGTAATGAAAAAAGTATAAAAAAAGATTGGATTACCAAAATACCCCCAAACTTGAAGGTATTTTCAATTTTGCCATTGTGAATAGTGCAAATGCCCATGAGAATTAGTTATAGTTATTATTATTATTATTTGATTGTGTATGGTAAGACATTATTCTAATGTGTTACCAAACTAGGTGTGACAATTATAACCCATTTTATACCATGTGCAACAAATAAGGTATTTACTTGAAGGAATTAAAAGAATATAAGTATACAGTTTACAGAAATACACTACACCATAGAGCCACCATTTTTAACCTCAAAACGCAAAGGTGAAGCAGACCAATTGAGAAATCATTTCTATTAATTTTATGATTTAAAAATAACACTCGAGTACCCCACATATTCCATATTTATTGCATCAACTGTCAACCATGTTAATAAAAATGGACAAGTGTAGGGTCAACCATATTTATTGTGTTCACGTAATCACCACTATTTATCTATCAAAAACTTTCAAATGTAGGAGTCCGGCCAATGCACAATCATGAGGATAAAAGCTTATACTTCTAATAATGGTTACTTAAGCTGAACTAATCACGAGTCTGTAGTTAAAAGATGACCAATACAATAATCATAATCCATATGATAGCAACTACAGCAACCATAATTCGATTAACTTGAATCATCATATTTATTGCATAATGAACTGCAACCAATCATTCAATAGATCTGAGATATAATTTACTTTTAACAAAACAACAAGCAATGAGGTATTATACATAAGATGTGCAACTTTAGTCCTACTTCCTCATGAGCTAAACAAAATTAGTCTACCATCGTATATATCATAGTATCATACATACCTGACTTGATTGGGTGTTAGTGATGGGTCAAAATTCTACATAACTCAATAAATGACATAACTCGAAAGTTTAGCAGTTACTTCTCCATGCATTGCTTGAGATATCCTAGTTCATAAACTTCTTCGCATCCTGACCCGCCCATTTCACTTCCACTACATGTCTACATAATACATTGACCCTAAAGCAGCAGTTGCATCAATGATGGGGTTCGCGCCATTTCGGTTTTTGAATGAGTCTAATTCACACTACCCCATTTTCTTTTAGTACTTCCTTGTGAGCATTGACCCTGTTTGACATGGGCTTTTCGCCGACCGACTAATCCAGAAAAACCATCATGTAATATTCATTTTTATTTTCCAATGCAATGATTGCATATTTCGATCTAATAGATTAACCCACAATGTTTTGATATAAATTTCCTTTATTTAACCTTCTACATATGTTAGGAATAAATGAGCTATAAATGCAACCAATTACCTATAAATGAGCTGTTTTGTATCCAGGTACCCCCAAAATCTGAAAAATTAGAAGTAAAAAGGAAGTTAATATGTCTAGCAATCTCTCTTTGACGTATAATTTTAATAAAAAAGAAAACTCGAAGCAAGCATTTGTACCTAACCATGAAAGTTCGGTTCAACAACCCAGTAATTTCAGCCACTAAATGTGATAGCACAAAATAACAGCACCAAGAAGTTAATCTATGGTTGCACGAAACCGACTGAATTCCATCAACCGATCAGATAGAGTATTCGTCGTTACAGTTATTGCATAGTAAAAAACAAAAAACAAGGTTATAACCATAAGTGATTACATACATTATGTCTACACAGATCTCGCCATTTTACGGCAGCTTTCTTCGAAATCTCAAAAACAGCTAGCCATAGTGGTTTAAACATACAACAACTTTAGGAACTATATGGATACACGGTACCAATAATACCTATCAATACTTTTAGAAGGTTTATGCAAAACCAGTCATAATATAATATTATCATTATAAAATGCAATCAGCAGTATAAAAGCTACCTATTTAGTGGTATTAATTAATCCACCTCAGAAACTTAGATAACTAAACGTTTAATAAAGATGTTGAGTATACTTTAGGATTTCCCCTTTCCAAATTGCATTTTTCCATGTATTCATCACCGAATTTAAGAAAGACGATCTGCATCTGACCACAAAGAAACCTAATTTTAATTTGATACGTGAAATTAGGCTTCGTTGTTTCAAGTTGAATTTATTTATAAGAAATAACAATTTTGTTCATCAAATAGTAAGATTAAAAGCTCTCTTTTGATTCAAATTTTTGGAACACGATTAGTCGATCCTTGAATTCGGTTTAATTTTTTTGTTTTTGCATAAGGTATTCACTAATGAAAGGAGTTAAGGTAACTTGGTTGTTCAACAATTGAATTTGAGAATAGAGACACAGTTGTTAGTAATCAATTGATCTAACGGATGAGATTAAAAATAACTTGTTAATTCAAGGGTCATTTTTTTCTCATTTAAACCTTTTTAAAAATGATTAGGTGAAGAAGACTTTGTTATTACATATATTAAATAGATAGATATAGATAGATGCTCGGTAGGTACTGGTCACTGGATATAGGCATGACAATGGATCGGATATGGATCGGGTGATGCCGTATCCATATCCATATTCATTTATTTTTTTTAGTCCATATTCATTTATAAAAATTTTTATCCATCCATATCCATATCCGTCGGATTAAGCGGGTTAATGGATAATTATCCAAATCCAATTAAATTAATTTTAATTTTAACAAATACAATCAAAAGTAATATTTCTTAATAGTTTATGCGATCGAAAGTTACATTTTTACTAATCTACATAACAAATAGTCAACAAATAGCCTATTAAACATGTAAAGATATCGGTTACTTGTAAGTTGCTTACTTTTTTAGTTACATGAAATTACATTTAAACCACCAAAGTACGATAAATGCATTTAATAATTTAAACAAAACAAAATATAAGAAAACTTTTATCTTTTTTAGAGAAAATATAAAGAAAGATGAATATAATTAATGAAATATCACTATATAAATGATATTTAATCGAGTGATAAATTTATATATTTAGTTATTTCGGGTGAGAGCGGGTTCATCCATAGATGAAACTTTTCATCCATATCCATATCCATATCCATATCCATATACATTTCGGTTCATCCATATCCGTATCCATATCCACGAATAATCGGGTGAATCGGTGGATATCCTCTGGATCGAGTATCCATTGTCATCCCTGTTTTAATCGGTTTAAAATTGTCGACTAATTCACAATTAGAAAAGGTCAAATTATGGTTTAATGGTTAGTTAAATTGACATAGAAATATGGACTTTAGCATCTACTCTAAGCGAACTATATAAAAAAAATGGTGACCCGGCCCATTATGGTGCATATATAGAAAATTGCTTGAATTTTATTCGTGGTATTATAAAGTTACAAAATTTTTACAAAAGAATGTTTACAAAATGCGGTGGGTCAATTTTATTAGAAAATGGAAAGAAAGTGAGGGATAAAAAAAAAATTATGTAATTGTTTGATTTTTCATGCTACCTCATTTTGTACAACAACTTTTAGTTTTAGTAAAGTCGCGTTTGATAAAACTGAATAATTTAGCACTGAATGATTCATAATCTGAATGATTTAACGTCTCTGAATAAATTAGTTTCCAAATAAAAGTAAGCTGTTTGATAATCATTTTGAATGAGCTATATGAATTGAGTATAATTAACTTATTAACGTGTTACATGAATAAAAATATTCAATGTACTTGTTTGTTAAGTGTTATGGATATGAGTTGATGAGGATATTAAAGAAAATGTATGTGCTTAATGGTTAAGAGAGTGTTTCAGCTCTGAATGGTTCAACGCTGAATGTTGAACCATTCAGAATCATATCTCATTCAGAGGTCATAAACAAACGCGTTGAATGTTGAATGGCTAAGCATATAGCGCTAACCATTCAATTAAGAGGTAAACAAACACACTCTAAATTTTTTTGTAAGTGTAACATGTTCCATATTTTCATCATATATCGTACGGAGTATATGTTTTTAATACCTAAATTATAGACACGTTGTTTTTAAAGCAAAAATTCAATTAATAATAAGTAAAAGTAGCAAGTAGCTAGTATGTACAATGACATAAAACCCCCTCCTAAACTACCTGAACAACAAGCAAAAAACGACACCAAACATCCTTCACTACAAGCACAACACCATAAAATCGAAAACGATCTTAAGAACACAACACAAATACAATCACACAAACTGCATAAAAGAACCCAAGAATCACACACTAAACATAAAAATAAACCCCAACTAAATCATAACGAATGAGGACAAAAGCCTTGATCGTAACTTAAATATATTCTAATGTTCCGAATCCGAGGATGGAAATTTTTCATCATCACCAACTTCTTGTTGTTGTTGTTGTTGTTGTTGTTGTTGTTGTTGTTAGTGGTGGTGTTGTTGTTGTTGTTGTTGTTGTTGTTGTTGTTGATCAACATATTTAATGTCTTTATACATACGATACAGTATACCCATTCATGTTTATACAGTATAAGCTAATAAATATACTTTGTAACATATAAATTAATTAAATTATAAATATAAATATTAGTACAAGTATAAGTACAAAGCAAGTCATGTAAGCATTAATCATGCTTAATATCGATGTATTAGCTTAAAGTCAAGACGAAGAAGGCAAAGAAGATTCATGAAGCTGAATTGAAGAATTTCTTTATTGAAGGAATTTGATCTCGCTTTGGTTTGCTTGGTGCTTTGTTTAGGCCGTCCTTTTGCTTTCTTGAGTTAGTATTTTGATTCCTTTGTGTTTTCATGATTTAGTTCTTATTGGCCTGAGCCCATTTCTTGTTCTTGTTTGTAGTTTTTTTCAACTACAATCATACACACTCTTTTTTATCACGACAAAATTCAACCTCATAACGTCAAGGTTTGTCGTTATTTGTTGTAACCTGTAGTGTGTTTGGTGTGCCGTCTCTTGAATTTCTAGGTTGTTTTGTGTTTGGTTTCGACTTGGCTAGCTCGCTCGATCCCTTAGTTTGATTGTTTTATTTTGGTTAGACCTAGGTTCCCTCCCCTTGTATGTTGTTGGGCTTTCATCGGGTCTGATGAAGTGTCACTTATTTATACAGTTCATGTTTTTCGCCGAAAAAATAAAAAACTTAATAATAGTAATTAAAAATTAAAAATTAAAATAATAGTATTTCTTTCGTATACTAAAATTAAATACCCCAACACTTATATACGTAATATATATATATATATATATATATATATATATATATATATATATATATATATATATATATATATATATATATATATATATATAGCTCTCTCCGTGTCAAATCTATTGTATCCTGAAAAAACACACAATTTGATCCTTATGTGTTGTTTGTTTTGTAGTCCATGGTGGATGATTCTTTTTGAGCATGGGGAACAACAAGAGTGTGTGATTAGACAATTTAGGCAAAAAATCAGCCATATAATTTACTAACCCGAGGAACTGTTGAATTACTTTTGTTGTCGACAACTCGTCTAGAAATCGGTGTAATTCTTGGGCAATGTGAGGTTGCGGTTGGTATTTTCCTTAAGATATTTTCATACCAAGAAAATCAATCGTCGTTACTCCGATTTCCTTCTTCTCAGATAACATGATACCATATTTTTTGACCAAAGAATAGAACTTTGAGAGTAAGTCGATATGTGAATCCTCATCTGGGGAAAACAAGAACATGTCGTCGATATATACCATAGTATTTGATATCTGAATCATTGCTTTTTGGAACGCTGATGGGGCATTTTTTTAACCCAAGTGGCATGACTTTCCACTGATAATGATGATCAAGGATGCAGAAACCTGTTTTTGGTCTATCTTTAGGAGTTATCCCTAACTTCCAAAAACCTGACTTGAGATCGAATTTTGAAAGGACATTTGCATTAGCTAGCGATTGGAATAAGGACCACTTTTGTGAAAGTGAAAACTTATCGTCGGCTAATGATTCAAAGGTTGGTAGTTAATGACAAGCCTTAACTTACCGCGAATTTGTTCACTTCTTTTATTTACATAACATGCTTCACAGGCCCATGAGGATGTGGTTAATTCAATAATTTTTGATCAACAAGTTGGTTACATCCATCTATGGCGAGCTTATAATGATCCATGTTCATTCCTGGGTGACTCGCTTTTGTAGGGTTAATATCTTCATTTTGTTTAAAAGGCAGTGAAATAAAGAACGACTGGTTTAATCATAAGGGGTTTGAATTTTTGGAAAGAAACTCCATGTGGGATGAGGCACAACATGAGTGAACTATATCATGCTTGAGGAACTCAATGGTGGGTGAATGGTAGGAACTCAATGGTGGGTGAATGGTTGGTGGCCATAAACAATCGTGGGATTGACGTGTGATGTGTAATATCAAGTATATGATTTATAAAACAAGAATTACCGATTTAAGACTACACACAATCACGGGCAGTGTACCCGGTCGTGCATTAGTATAGAAAATGATAAATACTGGTTATCGTTCCAAGGACAGTTCACACATGATTCAAGACCATTAACTAAATGCAATTAACTAAACAAATAAAATGAAATAAAGGAAATAAAAGATTTTTTTTTTGGTTATTTAACGATCAACCAATCAAGAAGATTTAAATATAATGACAATATTTTTTGTTGTTTTATGTTAATAAAACGGATTAAGGATAGATTCAAATTCAGTAGATAACGGATATGTTCACCTAGACTTTATTCACTCGTGTTGAATGTTTAACAATTAAGCCCTGATCAATCACTAAACAGTTGCAATTAAACTTACCGGTACACCAGGAATTCCCCTGAGTGAACATAACAATCCAGATTACACAAGTGCAACCGGGTTCCCTGTCATTGTAGACCTCCAGACTGTGGTTAACTCAATTGACTGACTATTAGACCTAAACCGTAACTCGGAATTCCTTGAAATCAACAACTAAGCCAACTCTCGTTGTACTCAATCAACCCCTGTATCAACTAAGCAATTCAAGCATTCATTACCGTCTCCAAGTAATGCACAAATGTTTAAAACAGTTTAATCAATCAATTACATATGCCAGACTCCAATAAACGTCACTATGGAAAATCATACAATCAATCAATCAATCAATCAATCAAAAGCTTCAATCTTTATGAATAATTGCAATAGACTTCAAGAACTCTCATTCGTATGAACAATCATAATCATGAATTGCTTAAATCAATACGTCTCAACAAGAATTCAATTGTAAAAGCTAATAATCATCAATTATTCATTAATCAATCTCAAAATACATCCAACACAAGTACTTACTCTAGATGAACATAATAAGTTTAGTCAATAACCATGATAGAACAAAAATCACAAATAGAGAATTCATAGTTTGAAGACAAGTATTAACCAAAATAGATGATGAATCTTCAATGATGATCGGATCAACCCTTGTGAGACAGTAGGGTGTAAATGAGTCAAGACTGACATGGACGGTAATGTAAACACTTTTAAAGCTCGATTGGTGGCAAAAGATTATGATGAAACTTTTTCACTGATCGCTATCTTTATAAATTAGGATACTTATTGCCATTGATGTATAACAACCCTCACTTTTTCACTTCTGATTTGACTAAATTTCCCTTAGGGTTTCTCTGCATTCGATGTGTATTAAATATCTAGGGTTGTTATTTGAAACACAATTAATAAGAAACAAATCAACGTTGACCTAATATCTACTTTTAGTCAACAACACACATATGTAATTAAAGTCATATTATTAAATGTGACTTTATTTAATAATATTATATGAATTTAAAATATATATGACATTGTACAAGATAAATTAATTTAAAGTATATATTAAAGTGATAATGTACTTTAGTTAATATAAATAATATAAGTACTTAAATAAAATGTGCTACTTTTGTAAATAATAAAAATATAGTGTAACTAAATGTAAAATAAATAAATTGATTTATTAATATTAAAAATTAATATTAATATCCTTATTAATATAAAATAGGATAAATATTAAATAAAAAGAGAAATATAAAAATAATAAGGATCTAGAATATTCCTAAATAAGTAATTAATAAATAAAAATAAAAATAGAAAAGGCCATTCAGCCAAATTTTCTAAAAAAAAAAGAAGAAATTTTGTATTTATCTGTGATTAAACTTGTTTATTAATTAAACTAAAAATTTAATAAATAAAATTACTATATAAATATAAAAATGTGATAAAATAATTATTTTTTAAACTTTATACAGTTTAAAATACTGAGATAAATTTATTAAAATTTTATTTATAATTATTTGGAGCTCATTTGAATTTAAAACGAATTTAAATATGGAATGTGAATATTTTGGCATATATAATATATATAGAATATATATATATTAATCAATCTATATTATTTTTAATTTATCATCAGTAAATAAAAATGTAATATATAATTATATATTTATTTAATCATATAATTAATTTTCTATATAATTATGTATATTAATTGACTATTAAATTAATATACGAAACTTATCTTGTAAATAAATAACAATTAATAATATATTATCACTATATAATATCTATTATCTATTAATATTATTTATTATAAGTAATAAAATAATGTTATAGATTAGTATGTGTTATGATCATGAACCTGTCACCACCGCCACCCTTTCACTATCAAACGTCACCTTGGAACCCCATCTAAACCCACTTGCTAATGTTCCTGGTTTAATCTCCACCACTTCACCACTCAACCGTCGATAACATGATCACCACCCTAATTAAATTCATTTACGATCACCACTTTCCTTCACTGTTTCTTTTCAAGCCAAACCCAACAACTCACTTCTGTATAATTGTTTCAATCGAACACTTCTCCATACCTCTCTCTCTCTTCGATATTAATTAGAAAACTGTCACCACAACCTTCATTTGAGAATCACCACCACGTCATCATCATCATGAACTTAACACCATAAGCTACTTGACTTTCTACTAACCTGCTACTGCTCAAACCCAAGATCATCAACCATAATCATCGAAAAAAACCATCACAACTCCACCATTTGATCACTGCTACTTCCCTTTTCGGTTTACTATTTTGATCGTACACCACTAACCCTCATCATCTTTATTGATCACCATCCTCACAATCATTGTCGCTGCTATTTTTTTCTTTTTCTTATCTGTTTCAATTCAAACATTTGTTGACAACCATCACCATCTTTCCTTCACCATTAGCCACCATCATCGCCAACTACTATCTTGTTGTGACTGTTTTCCAGCCGTAAACTAACCCAACACCTCCATCATCACCTTTGTCTCTCCTCTCTCTCCTACTCATAACCATCACTTCGGTTGCTGCTCCACCTGCGTGTTTCTGTTTGAAACATAAATTAGAAACTCAAGGTGGTGGTTTACAGCTAAAAAATGGTGGCAAGTGGTGCCGGTTGTAATGATAGAACACGAAAGAAACATAAACGTAGTGAGTAGAGGTGGTGATTGTATTATGTTTGATAAAAGAAATAGAACAGAAAACAGGAAAGAAAAAGATAGATTGAGAGTTTGTGGGTTTATATTCATCTAGTATAAGTATTTAGTTAAAGGGTCAATCACCAATACAGTAATCTTATCAAACAATTCAATTCACGGGTATGTTTAATATATAATATAATAATATTAATCATATAATAATAATACTCTGAATGTGAAATGAAACAGAAGCAACAGTTAAGCAGCCAGATATATTGACTTCATCCTTCCGACAGTTTCAATAGGAATGATATATCGTATCCATTGCTAAACAGTTAAAATATAAAAGTGTTCCTAAAAATTCCAAACTTTTAGATTAAATATAATTAATTATTTCACTCATTAACTGTTTGAAACCTGATAAAAAGGATTCGATAATTATTTATTTTCTGTTCCATTTAATATGTACGGAGTACTAATATTTAAACTAAAAAGGTAAAAAAATATTTTTATCAAATCTAAAATCTTCGTGATCGATTTACAGTCCAACTTTTATTTTAAATCTTCATGGACTCGTTTTATATCTATATTAAAACTAACAAAACGTCAACCGAGTGTCACTGACGTTTACTAATTAGACTCGAAATCATTCATTTTCCATTTACTCTCTCTCTATGTATAATCAGTTTTAAATAACAAGTTTTATCACATAAATATATATTATATATTTTTAAACAAATAGATTTAATATTATTTTATATATTTACAAGTAGTATTTTTATACATATACATATACATATACATATACATATACATATACATATACATATACATATACATATACATATACATATACATATACATATACATATACATATACATATACATATACATATATATATATATATATATATATATATATATATATATATATACATTAAATTGTTCGTGAATCGTCGGGAATTGTCAAAGGTCAACTGGATATATTAAAACAGTTCAAAAATTTTGAGACTCAACATTACAGACTTTGCTTATCGTGTCGAGATCATATGAAATTAAGTTTAAATTTGGTCGGAAAGTTCCGGGTCACTACAGTACCTACCCGTTAAAGAAATTTCGTCCCGAAATTTGAGAGAGGTCGTCATGGATAACAATAAGAATGTTTTCATGACAAATATGAGTTGATAAATAGAGTTTTATCATCATTGAGTAATATAGATAAAACCGTTTGATTTTGTGAAGAGTACGAGTGAAGCTATCACCGAGGGTGAAATGAGTAGGTATAGATTCGTCATATCTTTTGACGTAGACATGTTGATTTTCGGAGTTCAAGAGATTTGGGGAAGATCTTAGTAATAAGATTTGGGGAAGATCTTAGTAATAAGATTTGATTCTTCGATAATTAAGTAAATTAGGATCCGATTTAGATGCGATCATCCATTTTGATTGCTTTATCGAATATTTTACTATAAATCCACCCCCTTCTTTTCCTTACAACTCACACCTTCTATACTTTCTCCCCAATTTCATACTTTTTAGCATTCGCCAGCATGCTTCATCCAGTTCTGATTCTTGATATACTCCAATCTTTCATATCTGTCATTCTTCTCTTTCATCTACCACCATAGGATTTTATTTATTTTTACTATTACTTTGGGATTATAGTAATTTTAATTCTCCCGTGCCTTTACGTGGCAATACATATTGATATGCACGGTTTGTAATTTATATGTTGTTGTCGAGCTTTATATTTTCTTTTATATTCAAGAGTTCCATACTTTTGTCTCCTCTTCCCGATACAAGTCAAGCGAATAATGGTCCAGAATTTGTATGTATGAAGTTTTGGATAAACATAATTAATGTTCTAAGAAAGAAATCGTAATGGCACGATCTTGATTTGGTAAATTACTAGAATATCTGAAAAGATAGAACTATCAAGAAAATATGTTCTTACTATGTTTGGAGATTGGGTAGGATGTAAGAGTCGTGTAAATGGCACATGATGACGGTATGTTCTGTGAATCATCACATTCCATTAGAAACTCAGCATGACTTACTGTAATATAATCACATTGATCAAGTGTCATTATATTATACTAACTCATGCATCAGTTCTCAACATTACTTCAATAATCTTCATATTTTATACTCAAAAGTTTACAGAATATAGCAACTAACAGTTTCTATATGATGTAACACTGATAGCACGAAGAGATTGATGATTTCAGATAAGAATAGTTATAAAAATATTTTCAGAAATATGGAGGATATTTATAATGAAAGATACGATGATATCTTGGAATTTCTAATATCGAAGGATGGTGAAGAAAATTTGTCCGCAAGAGTTTGGAGTCAGAAGCAAGGTATTCGCTAAAGATTTCATCAGAAACAGAATCATCAGGATTCTTAATGTACAAGTTTAGTCCTTGTGATTTGTTCAGAGACTCCTTCGTAGTTTGCTCAATCAGTTTTTCAGTTTCAAACTTTTTCTGAGCTTTGCCAACATACAATTCTTTATCATCAACTTTTGGCTGTTGAGGTCGTTTACAGTTTTTGTTGCTTCATTCAACTTTTCAAAATTCAGAGTATTTATTCACAGACTGGGTGCTTTTCATAATTTCAGAATAGAAGATCTTAGTTCTAAGAGATAAATGTTATATGGATACATATAACTGTTGATGTGGAAACGTTGCGAGACTCACAATACAGATTTGCTGATTCTCGGTAATTGGTATGACAATTCTTGTTACAAGATGCGGATGAGTACATGATGAGACTTCAATAGATATATATTATGATTTGTCGGAGGGATTTAAGCCAAGGAGCGACGAGGTTGTTGGTACATCTGCTGATAATATGGTGGAATATAAAAGGTTCCCCGGTAACAATAAAAGAGCACGCATATATATCAAGGTTATAGTAAGGCTAGTCCGACTGAAAAGTCGAAGTTGACTTGCTGGGGCTGTGACAAATTTGGCTAATTTGAAAAGAGTTACAATGTTATTTTCGGTAGTAACAATGCGAAAGGAGATAGCACAGATACATGTTAAACGTTTACTCAGTTTCCGAGAGTTTTTCAGGTGCAATACTATATGCATTAATCTTTTCTTCCGTAGATGAAGTGCGGTTGGTTCAACCTCTCGATTGAGGTGTTTTCAAGAATCATGAAAGGTTTGAACGCAGATTGTAATCGTCGAGATACAAATGAGGTTTAAGATGAAATCAAGTGGCAAACTTGAAGAATTGTTTAGTTTCATATGTTATAATCAATATTTTAATTCATTTTAATTGTCCAATGTCATTAGTCCATAGTCGATAGTCCACAGTTGACAGTCCAATAATTCATATATAGTTTAATGTATAATATTCGAATTAATTAATATGTATCGTGACCCGTGTACATGTCTCAGACTCGATCACAACTCAAACTATATATATTATTGTAGAATCAACCTCAACCCTGTATAGCTAACTCCAGCATTACTGCATATAGAGTGTCTATGGTTATTCCAAATAATATATATAGATGCGTCGATATGATATGTCAAAACCTTGTATACGTGTCCCGATATTTAAAGTGCGTAAAATAAATAACAGAAATTAAATGACGATAAATAAAATTGCGAGAATTAAAATTGCGATAAATAAAATGCGATAAGTAAATTGCGATAAGTAAATTGCAATACGGAATTAACAGTTAGCTAGGAACAGTTAGCTAGGATTTTGTTAGCGTGGATTCTTAATAGAATTTCTCATAGTTAATTCGTTTGTTTCTAACAAATTTTATTTTGTCCAATGTTTTCTTCATTATGCCACTTGTTGAATTCTAATAGGTCAAAATCCAAATATGAAATTGAATGAAATTGGTTATTCTGCGATGAACGGATATGTATATCTGTGGATGTAAATAGGATAGTGAATGACTATTGAATCAGATTCGAAGAATGTACAATGTAACTTATTAATGTGAAATCTAAATATTTCTAGGGTATTACCTACCCGTTAAAATATTTTCAGTATTAACAGTTTGTGCAAAAGAATTTTTAATTACAATCTTTATGAAAATATACTTGCATATATATTTTCCTCGGATGTAATCATAGATTTAATGAATCAATATGATATTAGACTCATTTGATTTACCGTTAGAATAAGAATATATAATCTCTAAAACATTAAAGATTATATAATCGCCATGTCGAACGAAGATAAATAATGTAGAATGATTGGTAGAACGATGATTATACTCGAGGTACAGAATGAGATGTTGAGCATGTAATGTTGAAACTTATGTTGTTGGTTGTACTGTTGATGCAGGTGATGTTACTGAAGCTGGTACGTTTTGCACCATATTCTCCAAATTGATTACTCGAGCGCGAAGTTCGTTGACTTCTTGTATTACTCCGGGATGATTGTCGGTTGGAACGAGCGAATGAATAAGATCTAGGATTTAAGATAGTATATAGTCGTGACGAGATACTCTGGAAATGAGGCTGAAAATGGTGTTTCGAATAGCTTCACCGATAAGTGCTTCAGGTTCTTCGCCAAGAGGTGAATTCGGTTAGTGGAAGGGATCGCCTTCTGCGCGTCTCCATTGATTAAGTTGACTACGAACCCATCAGATGAATTGGTTGATTCATTCTGGTGACACTGCTTTCGGAGCTTAGGTGAAACTCCAAATCAGAATAGCTGTCGGAATCCGAGGAATTCGAACTGGTTGAGGGATTCGTCTCGTACGATCAGATGAAGGATTTTTGATAAGAATAGATTATAGGATGTAGATTAGTACCCTGCAATACATAATTTACGTATGCATATAAAATACTAAAATCCCATAAGTAACGGAGGAATCTACGGAATATGTCAGGCAAGGTTTACAGTAACAGATACGCTAAGATATGAATTTATCTATACACTATCTATGCAATAGAGGCAGTAAGATGTGTCTAGACTTTAAGGATGATAAGCAAGTAATTTTCGACACGAAGAGAGAAGCAAAACTTTTGACATGCTGACACGGTCGAAGTCCAGACTCACTAATGCATCTAAACAACTATCAGTTAGACACACTAATGCAAGACCTGGTTCGCTAAGACCACCGCTCTGATACCAACTGAAAGGACCCGTCCTAATCCATCTGGACGAAGTCACCAACATCTGGTTCCATTACGATGATCGACTCCAAATAATGTCTTTATAATGAGCAAATGCACATCGGAATGTTTCTTTCATACATGAGAATAAACATGCTTTCAAGTGTCAACCAAAAGGTTGGTGAGTTCATAAGTTTATCATAAAACAATAAAATTCATCATTTTGATAGACCACAAAATTTAAATGCTGCATGGTACAAATGGGCCCGAATCCTATACCCACCTGTAATGTACATGCTATATCTTTTAAATACAGTACATCTTTCTCGTGTACGAAACCATTTTTCATAAATCATAGTAACTGTACACATATCTTGTGCATAAAAATAACATACACATAACCTGTGTATAAAATCATTCTCTCGATATATAACATTCACATCAACTGGTGGCAATTATCATGTCCACATAATTCAATGGTGGCAATTATCATGTCCACATAATTTAATGGTGGCAATTATCATGTCCACATAATTCAATGGTGGCAATTATCATGTCCACATAATTCAATAATAATCCGCAGAACTTCTGTCTGCATAATAATTCATTCGAGGAATGTTTTGCTTGTGTCTATCTCGTCAAACATTTATAAAAGCATTTCATGTATTCGTAGTTCAAAATATATTTCAAAAGCATTTAATAAAGCAGTTGTAAAACTAGCGCATGTATTCTCAGTCCCAAAAATGTAAAGAGTAAAGGGGAATCAAATGAAACTCACCATACTGTATTTTGTAGTAAAAATACATATAACATCATTGAACAAGTGTAAGGTTGGCCTCGGATTCACGAACCTAAATTATTTATATATAATTATATGTTGATCAATATTTGTCTAACAAATTAAGTCAAGTCATAGTGTACCACAATCCTAATGCTCGAGACTAATATGCAAAAGTTAACAAAAGTCAATTTGACTCAAAATGATTTCCAAAATTTATACATGATTATTATATAGTTTAAATATCGTCGCTTTATATTTTTAACTATTTTTAAAAGATTTATTAGAGTAAATAATATATTAAAATTTTATATTAAAATTTATATAATAAATTATACTTTTATATATATTAAGTAATAAATTTATAGTGTTTATTTAATAAAGATAATATGATAGGTATTATTAATGTAATTTTACTACACGTAGTAAAAATATATTTGTATCACATATTTATTTGATAAAATAATATCTATAATAATAGTAAGTAAAAGTTGTATTATTTTGTATTAATAATTATTATTATTCTATAATAATAACAATATTTATATTTACGATACAATATGATAATTCTTATTAATAATGAAATTTTACATTAACAATGATATTCCTATTAAAAATAATAACTTTTGTAAAGATGATATTTTTAATATTAATTATAATACTTTTAATAATAATAGTTATATAAATAATGCAAAATGATAATTTTATCTAAATCAATATCCTTAAATTTCATCATGATACTCATACTCATTATTTCCTAATTAATTTGTTAATAGCTTTTAAATCGTCTTTTATATCGCGTTCATATTAATGATAATAGTATTCATAATAATTAAGTGTAACTAATATTAGTTTTAGTTATAATAATACTAATAATAATAAATATTATGATAATGATAATACTAATAATTATTTTAATAATAATAATAATAATAATAATAATAATAATAATAATAATAATAATAATATTAATTATAACTTTAACGATAATAACGACAGTAATAATAATAAAAATAACAATTTTTAATAATAATACTTTTTATTTATAATGATAATAATAATAATAATAATAATAATAATAATAATAATAATAATAATAATAATAATAATAATAATAATAATAATAATAATAATAATAATAATAATAATAATAATAATAATAATAATAATAATAATTAGATAAAAACTAGAACGACGATAATAACGACGATAATAATAATCATTTTTAATAATAATACAAAAATTCAATTGACAATAACTTCTAATCCGTTCATCAAATCCATTCCATATCTAAATGAAAAGTTTATAGTTTTTTGCCAGCTTTCCAACGACATGCGTATCTTATATCTTATCTTAACCGCATATGTAACTAATTCAGGATTTAACATAGCCTATCTAACGGCAATATTAAAGGTACAAGCATGCATAATCCTATATAATCGAGCACTAGTCAAGGATACACTATTAATATATAATAATAATAATAATAATAATAATAATAATAATAATAATAATAATAATAATAATAATAATAATAATAATAATAATAATAATAATAATAATAATAATAATGATGATATTACTAATACTCAATTAATAATAATAATAATAATAATAATAATAATAATAATAATAATAATAATAATAAGAATGATAATGGAAATAGAAATAAAAGTGTATACCCTTCAAAAATGCTTTTCTAAAAAGAATTGCCCTAGACGAGGCTCGAACCCATGACCTCTCGTTCACTAAGAACACACCCAACCATTTAACCGTCTCAGTCTTTCTGAATTAAATCAGATACCATATATCTTTAACTCATCTTTTCTGTTTTCTTATTATATGAATCATCATCATCATTCTAATTACAGTTGGGTTTCGGCCCAATAGGCCCAATCCGAAAATAAACCTCAGCCCAACATTTAATAAACTCAATTATTAATTAATGGCCCAATTAACATATTGTGGGATATCGAGAGGTTTACAGGAACCGATTAGCAGTCCGACAAAATCATCTTCTCCCTTTTTGTCTCCCACTTAGGTCGTCCAAATAAAAATCACGCCACTTTAGTTTTAATTGTCAACGAAAATTACAGGCTATAAATACAAAGTTATGGCATCTGTGTGTGTTAGATTTTAAATTCATCATCATCTTCTTCAGCGGATCAGTAAACAGAAACACGCAGGTGCAGCAGCAGCCGGAGTGATGGTTACGAGTAGGAGAGAGAGGAGAGACAAAGGTGATGATGGAGGTGTTGGGTTGGTTTACGGCTGCAAAATAGTCACAACAAGATAGTAGTTGGCGATGATGGTGGCTAATGGTGAAGGAAAGATGGTGATGGTTGTCAACATATGTTTGAATTGAAACAGATAAGAAAAAGAAAAAAATAGCAGCGACAATGATTGTGAGGATGATGATCAATAAAGATGATGAGGGTTAGTGGTGTATGATCAAAACAGTAAACCGAAAAGGGAAGTAGCAGTGATCAAATGGTGGAGTTGTGATGGTTTTGTTCGATGATTATGGTTGATGATCTTGGGTTCGAGCAGTAGCAGGTTAGTAGAAAGTCAAGTAGATTATGGTGTTAAGTTCATGATGATGATGAAGTGGTGGTGATTCTCAAATGAAGGTTGTGGTGACGGTTTTCTAATTAATATCGAAGAGAGAGAGAGAGGTATGGAGAAGTGTTCGATTGAAACAATTATACAGAAGTGAGTTGTTGGGTTTGGCTTGAAAAGAAACAGTGAAGGAAAGTGGTGATCGTAAATGAGTTTAATTAGGGTGGTGATCATGTAATCGACGGTTGAGTGGTGAAGTGGTGGAGATTAAACCAGGAACATTAGCAAGTGGGTTTAGATGGGGTTCCAAGGCGACGTTTGATAGTGAAAGGGTGGCGGTGGTGATAGGTTCATGATCATAACAGAAACATAAATTAGAAACTCAAGGTGGTGGTTTACAGCTAAAAAATGGTGGCAACTGGTGCCGGTTGTAATGATAGAACACGAAAGAAACATAAACGTAGTGAGTAGAGGTGGTGATTGTATTATGTTTGATAAAAGAAATAGAACAGAAAACAGGAAAGAAAAAGATAGATTGAGAGTTTGTGGGTTTATATTCATCTAGTATAAGTATTTAGTTAAAGGGTCAATCACCAATACAATAATCTTATCAAACAATTCAATTCACGGGTATGTTTAATATATAATATAATAATATTAATCATATAATAATAATACTCTGAATGTGAAATGAAACAGAAGCAACAGTTAAGCAGCCAGATATATTGACTTCATCCTACCGACAGTTTCAATATGAATGATATATGGTGTCCATTGCTAAACAGTTAAAATATAAAAGTGTTCCTAAAAATCCCAAACTTTTAGATTAAATATAATTAATTATTTCACTCATTAACTGTTTGAAACCTGATAAAAAGGATTCGATAATTATTTATTTTCTGTTCCAATTAATATGTACGGAGTACTAATATTTAAACTAAAAAGGTAAAAAAATATTTTTATCAAATCTAAAATCTTCGTGATCGATTTACAGTCCAACTTTTATTTTAAATCTACATGGACTCGTTTTATATCTATATTAAAACTAACGAAGCGTCAACCGAGTGTCACTGACGTTTACTAATTAGACTCGAAATCATTCATTTTCTATTTACTCTCTCTCTATGTATAATCAGTTTTAAATAACAAGTTTTATCACATAAATATATATTATATATTTTTAAACAAATAGACTTAATATTATTTTATATATTTACAATTAGTATTTATATACATATTTATATATATATATATATATATATATATATATATATATATATATATATATATATATCTATTACATTAAATTGTTCGTGAATCGTCGGGAATTGTCAAAGGTCAACTGGATATATTAAAACAGTTCAAAAATTTCGAGACTCAACATTACAGACTTTGCTTATCGTGTCGAGATCATATGAAATTAAGTTTAAATTTGGTCGGAAAGTTCCGGGTCACTACAGTTGAAATGTCCCGTTCATATTGATTATAAACGTTCCATATTAATTGATTTCGTTGCGAGATTTTGACCTGTATATGAGACGTTTTTCAAAGACTGCATTCATTTTTAAAACAACCATAACCTTTATTTTATCAATAAAGGTTTCAAAAGCATTACGTAGATTATCAAATAATGATAATCTAAAATATACTGTTTATACACGACCATTACATAATGGTTTACAATAGAAATATATTACATCGACATATGTTTCTTGAATGCAGTTTTTACACAATATCATACAAACATGGACTCCAAATCTTGTCCTTATTTTAGTATGCAACAGCGGAAGCTCTTAGTATTCACCTGAGAATAAACATGCTTTAAACGTCAATAAAAATGTTGGTGAGTTATAGGTTTAACCTATATATATATATATATATATATATATATATATATATATATATATATATATATATATATATATATATATCAAATCGTAACAATAGACCACAAGATTTCATATTTCAGTACGCATCCCATACATAGAGATATAAATCATTCATATGGTGAACACCTGGTAACCGACATTAACAAGATGCATATATAAGAATATCCCCATCATTCCGGGACACCCTTCGGATATGATATAAATTTCTAAGTACTAAAGCATCCGGTACTTTGGATGGGGTTTGTTAGGCCCAATAGATCTATCTTTAGTATTCGCGTCAATTAGGGTGTTTGTTCCCTAATTCTTAGATTACCAGACTTAATAAAAAGGGGCATATTCGATTTCGATAATTCAACCATAGAATGTAGTTTCACGTACTTGTGTCTATTTTGTAAATTATTTATAAAACCTGCATGTATTCTCATCCCAAAAATATTAGATTTTAAAAGTGGGACTATAACTCACTTTCACAGATTTTTACTTCGTCGGGAAGTAAGACTTGGCCACTGGTCGATTCACGAACCTATAACAAATATGTACATATATATCAAAGTATATTCAAAATATATTTACAACACTTTTAATACATTTTGATGTTTTAAGTTTATTAAGTCAGCTGTCCTCGTTAGTAACCTACAACTAGTTGTCCAACGTTAGATGTACAGAAAAAAAAATTGATATATATTATCTTGAATCAATCCACGACCCAGTGTATACATGTCTCAGGCTAGATCACAACTCAAAGTATATATATTTTTGGAATCAACCTCAACCCTGTATAGCTAACTCCCTCATTACTGCATATAGAGTGTCTATGGTTGTTCCAAATAATATATACACATGGGTCGATATGATATGTCAAAACATTTGCATACGTGTCTATGGTTGATGTTAAAGCTAAGGGGTATAAAATACTATTAAATTTTACAAGGAAATACTATTAAATACGATACAATTTTACACAAGATATTTATTTATTTAGAGAATGGATATACTTAAACCTTGCTACAACACTTATAGGCAGTGTACCTAATCGTACAGTAGTGTAGTTTTTAGTAAGTCCGGTTCGTTCCACATGGAATCTTTTAATCAAAGCTTAACGCTATATTAGTTTTATTTTATAAAAATACAATATATATATATATATATATATATATATATATATATATATATATATATATATATATATATATATATATATAAGTAATATTATTATTATAAATGGGGTTTTTTACCGTTTAATGACCGGTTTGTCGATTTTAAAAACTTTAGTCGCAGTTAAAACAAAATGTAAAATATTGAATAAATAAAAGACTTAATTTAAAGCGTAAAGTAAATAATGATAATGAAATTGTGATAAATAAAAGTGCGATAAAATAAACTTGTGATAATTAAAAAGTACGATAATTAAAAGTGCAATTAAATACAATAACAAAAAATAAAAGTGCGATAATTAGAAGTGCAATTAAATATAAAATAAAGGAAATTAAATATGAAATAAAAGAATTATGCTTATTTAAACTTCCGTAATCATGATGTTTGACGTGTTGATTTTAGTTTTATGCCCATGGGTTAATTGTCCTTTGTCCTGGATTATTTAATATGTCCGTCTAGTTTTTGTCCATAACAGTCCATCAGTCATAAATATAAAGTGCGAGTGTCCTCGTCAAATTATCCTTATACCCGAAGTTAAATATTCCAACTAATTGGGGACTTAAACTGTAACAAGATTTTAATACTTTGTTTAATAATTACACCAGGATGTCGACTGAGTGTAACCCAAGGTTTTAATACTTTGTTATCAATTATGCCAAGTGTCCTTGTACATAATTTCACCCCTGTTTTAATAATTCTAGTGGCTATTAATCCATTCCCGTGTTCGATTAAATGAATGATTATTCGTACATATAAATATCCCGCCCATCGTGTCCGATTGAGTGTATATGGTTATTTATAGGGACGTCCAATTGTAAATCTTTATATTAAAATTAACAAACTATCATTTAGTTAAACAAATATAAAGCCCATTAATAGCCCATAGTCTAATTTCCACAAGTGTCGTTCTTTTGTCCAAACCCCAATTATGGTACAAAGCCCAATTACCCAATTTTAATAATTAGCCCAACATCATGATTACTTCATTTTAAATAAGCATAATAATAACTTAGCTACGAGACATTAAATTAAAAAGGTTGAACATAACTTACAATGATTAAAAATAGCGTAGCGTTACACGGACAGAATTTCGACTTACACCCTTACAACATTCGCTAACACACCCTTATTATTATAAATTAAAATTAAAATTATAATATAAATATAAATATTATACGTTGAATGAGGACAAGAAAAAAATGTGTTTTTGTGGTGCACCAAAGCTCGATTTTTATAGGCATGTGGGCTGGAACTGTGCACCATGCGATCGCATGGATTTATGCCTTCCAGGCCATGCGATCGCATGGCCAGCTGGGGAGACTCAAAAGTCTTTGTTTTTTTATGCCGACGGTTTTTAAATATAATATAATATATATATATTAATTTTAAGAATTAATTATATATTATATTATATTCATGTGCATAGTTGACTTGAAATTTTTAGTCCGTTGCGTCGAGCGTTGAGAGTTGACTCTGGTCCCGGTTCCGGATTTTCGAACGTCCTTGCGAATAATTTAATATCTTGTACTTTGCGTTTTGAATCTTTTACTCTTGTAATTTTGAGACGTTTCTTATCAATAATTGGAACCTTATTGATTGTATTTTGTACTTTTGAGCTTTTTGGTCGTTTGCGTCTTCAATTCGACGAATCTGTCTTTTGTCTTTACCTTTTATTATTTAAACGAATATCACTTGTAAATAGAACAATTGTAACTAAAAGCTTGTCTTTCTTGAGGAATAATGCTATGAAATATATGTTCATTTTTAGCATTATCAAATATTTCCACACTTGAGCGTTGCTTGTCCTCAAGCAATATCGTCTTGAAATACTAGAATCACTTCTTTATTCTTCACACTTTGTAAATCAGTGATTTCAATATGGCGGTATAAACAATGATAGTAACGATGTGGTTTACAGTCTCACATGACTTATGAAAATTTAGATCCTTTAGGAAATTGGATCTTTATAAAAACATTGTTTTTTTTTTTGAAAATTAAATCTAGCTTTTACCCTAGATAAGTTTTCCGGAATAACCCTTCACCGGTGTTTGCAAAATATTTTTGTGGGTTTGGTGGGTTTCAGATTTGAAAATTTTAGCTCAAAACTTGCGATTTTGTGTCACCCACTTGCTAACCTTGTATTGGGAAGGCAACACGTCCAGTTTACTTGCTCCGTATATTACCTTTCGGTAAACTACCGTCCGGTTGTAAAGGAAAGCATTTGAACAAGCAACTGTTAAGGCAATATCCCCTGACATGCTTTTAATTATGGTCTATAATGTGTCGGACGCAATTACTATCCTTGGTAGGAGCAATAGTAAAGCTCACCCTTATGATTTTTCGATCTGGCACAAGGTCCTGTCTTTGACCATGCTATGCAACCACCGTTCTTACGGTTGACACCCGATTTGGTTCAGGTGACCTAATGAATTCCAGGTGAATTCCTAGGATTTTACGTTCAATGGTAATGAACGCATTGAAAATGGATTTTCAGAAAACAAATCGGTTTGTAATTTTGATCAAAATATTTTCTCGTTCAAGCTCGAGTTTAGATATCATTGAATTCCATGAGTTTGTAATTCTCAATCTTTAAGGTCAATCTCTAGGATTGAGTAATATCAGTCTTAAAAGCTGATTTTTGATCTTTAAAGGAGATTATCCTTTCTGGGGATCTGATTTATTAGTCTTATCAAGCTAATTTGCACGGTGCCCCCCATTGTACGAGACAGATCCTCTCATGGTTAGGATAAGTCTGACCACTTGGCGACCCTGTTTGATGCTGAGGTCCGTGTATTTCCTGCTAATTTTAGTGATGACTTTTCTAGGTTTTTCGTCAACCTACAGCTGGTCTGGACGACAACTTCATGACCTAAATCAAGAAGCGCGTGTCTTTTTCGGAAGACTTTACTTCCTTTAAATGATGGATTTGATTCATCGTGTAGATCCATCTTTCTTTCAAATATATTACAGTAAATCGGGTAAAACTGTTTAGTTTAGTCCAAAGCAAAAGTATCTTCAATTATTTGTTACAGAAATATGTGATATATGTTTAAGATAACTTGGTAATTTTTCCCACACTTGGCTTTTATTTTCTTTTTTATTGTCCTCTATTCCATTTTAAATGAATTTTAACATTTTGGTTTGTTTCTCAATTTATGTCCTTTCTGAGGTAACAATAATTTCGGTGTTAACACCTAGTTTTATCGTTCACAAAAATATGTATAAACATGATTTTGAGTTCATTTAATTGAAAATTTTGAAAATTTTTACTAGAATTGGGTAGTCAGTATATAAGACTAGGGCTGTTCTTTATCAGAGAGCACTAGATTCTAATACAACTACTACTTTACTAGTATTTCTAATGGTAACCAAGTGTATAAAGTAAAAATTTTAAAATCCGAAAGAATTTAACCCCTTCCCACACTTAAGATCTTGCAATGCCCTCATTTGCAAGAAATCAGTAACAATTTAAATTATTGAGGGTGATTAGTGTGAAAATGATTAAATTTTACCAAAGTTTCCAAACATATTGGCGTTTGTTTGCTGAATGATAAATGGTGCATATCATTTGTTCATTCCGTCTATTGTTACATCACATTTATCTTGTCGTCAAAATTAGTAGCTTTTGCTGAACTTAATGCCAGTCTTTGAAAATGCGCTGTTTTACCCTGTTTTGTACAATTTACAATATACATACATACAAATATAAACATGCATGGCAATTTGAAATGGGACTTAATATCCCACTTTCAAATCCTAAATGTGAAATATTAGTACACAATAATAATAAAAATGATAAAGATTACATAATTATATTCAATAACATAAGTTTAAACATGAATAAGTAAAAAGATAAAAACATAAAAATCATATAAATAACCAAATGGAACCAAATCAGTCTGGATAGGGGTTCCAGTTCATCTCATCAGGTGGGTTCCATTGTTAGTTATAGGTGTTCTGATAGGCTTGGTTATAGTCATACCGGTTAAAGGGTGGTCGGATATCGGGGCTGTGTGGGGAAAATGAGCAGGTCGAGTAGGTACATAGTTATTTGGTACCTGATATGATAGATGGCTCATGATTTGGTGCTGATGAACTACCCAGCTATCGTGTTGGCGTCGCTTATAATCCTCGTATACTCGCTCGGAGTTCCACTGCTCATACATACTATGTCTGGCCGCGTTCGTCATTGCTTCCTCATCTATACGAACGTGGACGTCAAGAATAGCATCTCGAAAGAAATCCCTAATGTCTTCCGCCTCCTCCATTTCCTCGTCTGAGCCTCTCTCTACTTGAGGATGAGATCCCTCATAGGGTACTGCCTGGTTACGTCTACTTTTCAATACCTTAGCACCCACATAAACTTTCAATCCTAAGGGCTCAACCTGTTCTCTACAAAGCTGTAATGGACCCCCTTGGTTCCTATCAACACCTAAATACTCTCCAATGAGAGTAACAAAAATACCTCCTCCTATTATACTCCCGTCCTGCATTCCCTCTACCATTTTAGATAAATAAAAAGCAACACAGTAAGGGATATTGACAAAGCTTCTAGGATCCCGAATACACTTTAGGTAGAATAAATCATGTAAGGTAATTTTTTCTTTATTGTGACCTCTCTGTGTAATCGAGTTAGCCAAAAATCTATGAATAATACGAAGCTCGGCTCTGTCAATATGTGTATAGGAGTGTCCTCCTGCTCGTGTAAAAACATCAAAATGTGACATACGCCTCCAAATGGCGTCAGCGTCAAAGTTACTATCTACCCTTTCACCATAATGAATCAAATTTGTACAATCGGGTAATAGCAACTCACCAGGAGTATATATCTGTAAGGCCCTGGCCATGTCCAGCATGGACATTCTGTACATCCTACCACCAAGGATAAACCTAAGAAATCTTCTATCATCTATTCTAACTACATTTGTATCAAGTGATACAGTACTCATCAACTCAACACACCATTCCTTATAAACAGGTCTACGAATGATGAAGAGACGTTCCCAATATGTAAAAGAAGAACTGCCATACCTTTGAACCAAAAGCTGTCTAACATGGCCAGCTAGATGGACCGTTTCCAAAGGGGCCCAATCGATTACCCTTGGCACCTCTACATTTTTTGTTACCAATTTGAATTTGTTCCCTTGATATGTCTCGTAATCTCTCCATCTCCTATCAAATCTTAGATTAGGATGCAGAGTGTGCTCAGGAATCGTTGGGAATTCTACTGGCGGCCTCATTGGAAATACTATGAATTCATCAACAAACTGTACCGGATCATAATAAGGTATGTGCTGATCAGGCTGTTGTTGTGGTTCTTGTTGTGGTTCTTGTTCGTGTTGCATTTCTGGTTCTGGTTCTGGTGCTGGTGCTGGTCGTCTAGATGATGATGCTCCTGAACCTCCAGTATCGGCTTTCTGCAAAACACATTAAACACAAAATTTGTGTATCCAAATATGCAATAGTGTTAGCAAAATAACAACTTAAAACAATCACTATAACATGTTAAATCAAAATTAAACTTATACACATTTTCATAATTTTTCACAATTCTACACTTTTTAAATAAGCACATATGAAAATGTATACAAAATTCATAAGCATTTAACTCAAATAACATGTCAAAATAGTCATTACTAATAATTAAACAACTTTCAAATGGCAAATATATCAAATTAATCAAGTTCATGAATTTTGGACTTAAAAATTCCACTTTAATCTCTAAAAATCATGTTTAGGATCAATGTTTGGATCATTTAACTATCTAAACATGTTACACTACTCAATTTAGCAATAATTTATGACAAAAATCGGCCATAACCTGTTTATATCAAAAAGCCCCAAATTGCTCAAGAACACAAACCCTAGATTTCTAAAAATTTTGAAGTTTTTGGCTTCAAATCATGTTAAATAGCATCAATCTAGGTTATACATGCATAAAATACTAACAATTTAACACTAATTACACTAGAAATTAACAAAATTGCATTAGGTAAAAAATTGAAATTTATCACAAAAACTAGCAAATTTATGAGTTTAGGGGTGTAATTTTTACCATTTTGCTGAAGAATGAGAATCTAGGGATGATTAGAGCAAGAAAAATGATGAATTACGGTGAAAAATGGCGAATTTTAGAGAGGATTTTGGGGTTGGTTCGTGTAAATGTGTGTGTTTGTGTTGAAGAACAGACTCGCTGTCTGTTTTGATCTGGGCAGAAATTTGCCTCCATGCGATCGCATGGAGGTATAGGGTGATTCCCATGCGATCGCATGGGTACCCGGCTACAGTGTTTTCAGCTTTTTTTTTTTTTTTTTTTTTTATAAAACCTTATACTTTATAAAACATAAAATTAATAAAATTTTAAAAATTTGTTTCTTTTTAGGATGAGGGCGTTTCGGATCGTTGTCCTAGTCCGTCTCTCGACAAAATTTTAAAATTTGTCAATTTAAAGCGCGATTTTAAAAGCAAAGATTTTTGGGTTTTTTAATGTTTTTGGCATACTTTATGTAACGACCCACACTTTTCCGATCGTTCTATACTTATGAGATTAATATTTACATAAATTAAACCTTACCAACATGATAAGCAATCCAAATTGTTGAGACTTATGTTTTTGAAAAGAGTTTTACACAACGTTTGACCGTCTAGTTTGACCGATGATATCACGAACTATACAATATATGATAATTATACATACATATTTAACATGATCTAAGGATGTTTTAATATCTCATTTTGTATTAATAACAAAAAGTCATAAGTATATTTTGAAACTACTAACTTAAGTTTTCAAAACAATAACCTACGTAACGTTATTTGACATAAATACTGATGATTTATAATGTTTATACATATATCGTATAAGTAATGTATTTAATCATTTTTAAAGGGCTTTTATACATAAAACAATATAAGTATATTTACAAAAGATAGTTATATTTGAATTCTCGTTCCGTTTCCTCAATAATCCTATACGTATATCTAGGGTACTATACACAGCTTCTAGAAGTATTTACTATTGGTATATACCAATAGAAATCTTCAATTATTGGAATAATATGTCATTCATGACATAATAAATTTTAACTTATCTTAGATATTTTCACTAAAAACCAAATTTTCAAGCCTATAAATAAGCACCATTTCTAACTCATTTTTACACATTCATTTTCCAAATTTTACTTCCAATTTTCACACACACTTGCAAGAACTCTCTCAACTTTTATTTTACTACTTCTTTCCAGCAACTTTACATTTTAAACTTGAGGTAAAAACTCTACTTCAACTCTTTTTCAATTCATATATTTAAAGCTATATATATAAGAGTTTATAAACTAGAACATAGTTTGAATGATTTCAAACTTGTTCGCAAACTAAATAGATCCTTCTAACTTAACTTTTAAAATACTTCAAGACCTGTAACATATCTTAATTATATGCTAACTTAACAAGGTATAACTTGGTTTTTCAAAGAACACCTTAAAAACTGAATTTACGACGTCGGAGTGCAATCGGGGGCTGTTTTGGGTTGGATAATTAAAAACCATCTTAAACTTTGAATTGGAGGTTTATTTTCTGGAAAAATGATTTTTACTATAAATATGATAACACATAAAAATTTCATGATTTAACTCAAAGTATAAGTATTTTTAGAAAAATAATCATTTGAGGTTGTTTACATGATGGAAAATGATTAACTTCATAAGTTTCACTAAAGTTTGACCTATGCCGTGTGATTTTGAATACAAACTAAGGTATTTACAGTTCATAGTCTTAAAGAGGGACTCGATCCAAGGAGATGGCAAGTTGAATCAACGAAAACGGAGTTGTAACGAAGAAACTATGACCGAAACAAAATCGGATATCCAAGACTAGTTTAGCCACGAAAATAATTGGGAAAAAATTAAATAAATCACATCTTTTTAAGTTAACATGATATTTTATATATATGTACTTATAATTCAATTTTATATGGTTCAGGATCACCCGTAAACAACACGAGAAGATTAATCATAAGATCCCATGATTGTACGCAACACGTCATTTGACAACACCGGTACCATGGGTCAAGATTAATCTCGACCAATACATATACGATGGGGTTTTATTTATTTCGTTGGGGGTTTTATTTATTTCATTGCGGGTATATTAAACATCTAAAAATGAACCATTAAAATTGAATTACTAACAACGAACTGCTAACTACGGACTAAGGAATTATTCAAAGTATTAAAAGTATAACAAGTATATATATGTGACGTTTGTTTAAAAAGAAAAGGTATTGATATATTATATATGGATAGGTTCGTGATATCAACCGGAGACCAAGTCAAATTATATATATATCTTCAAGACGAAAGTGAGTATATAGTCCCACTTTTAAACTCTAAATATTTCGGGATGAGAATACATGTATTTTATGTTTTACGTTATGGACACAAGTAACTGAAAAATATATTCTACGTTGAGTTGTACCACTGGCATACTTCCCTGTAGCTTGGTAACTGTTATTTACAGCGGTATTGTAAACGCGAATCCTGTTGATAGATCTATCGGGCCTGACAACCCCAACCGGACTGGACGACCAGTATTCAACGGTTGCACAGTACTTCGTTTCGTGACTACACTTGGTACGGTGTAGTAAGATTTCATAATAAAGGGAATATGCGACGTGATTAAATGTTAAGTATGGTTACCAAGTGCTCAACCACTTAGAATATTTTTATTAAACTGTTTATATACGAAATCTTGTGGTCTATGTATATATATTGCTGCCGGCATTAAACCTATATCTCACCAACTTTATGTTGACCTTTTAAAACATGTCTATTCTCAGGTGATTACTAAAGCTTCCGCTGCATTATGTTGAATTTGAGCAGGATCTTGCGTACGCATATTTGTGTCAAAAATAAAACTGCATACCCAAGGATTTGTGTTGTAAAATATGCTCGAAATCGTGTTGTTATCATTATATGTAAAGTTTGTAAGTCGAAGATTATCGCTAAACGATAATCATCTTTTTATTGTCTAAAGCTTGTAACAAAAATAATGGTTATGGTTTGTAATGTATAATATATGCAGTTTCTCTTTTAAAAATGTCGCATATAGAGGTCAATATCTCGCAATGAAATCATACGTTATCTAACACGTTCTTATGGTTAAGGACGGGTTATGACACTTTAATTCAATAAGATTAAAAATAATGATAATAAAAGTTCTCGTCCCTCCCTCGGGTAAAGCAATTTCGGTTCAACGACCTAGTCTTCAACTCACGACGAATTTTAAAAATCATATTTTTAACTTAGCGAAATAAAGTAAATTTTTGTTTTTAAATTCACAACAAACTTAAATTTAAAATGCATAAAATTAAAAATTCACACCAAACTTAATTAAAAATTTATATTATAAATTCACACCAAACTTATATTATATTTTTGTTTTTATACATACAAACTTATATTAAAAAGATTAATTTTTTCAAATATTCACAATTTTAAATATATTAATTTTAAAAAGTTTACAATATTATTTTAATTTTTATATATTAATTTTAAAACATGGTAAAAATAAAATTAAAAATCTTTTTGGCTTTTATCCCACTTTAATCAATCAAATATTATCAAAAATATACGCCCCTCTTTTCGGTAAAGTAATTTCGGTTCCATGACCTAATTTAACTCATGACGAATTTTTGAAATATTTTGGGTTGATTGATTAAAGATATTTATACCTTAAGAATAAACGTTAAATTTCGCAGTGATATAATAAATTTTTGTATGATATCAATAATTTCGGTCGCCAAACCTAATTTTATTCAATACCAATTTAATACTTTATAGCGAACAAATTAGCGTTTATTATCAAAAGGTTAAAAATAAAAATAAAAAAAATAAAAACTGTACAGACTTACCTGTGAGATAGTATTCTTAGTGATACGATCTATCCCATTCATAAGATAGTTGGTTTAATTGATTTTCCATGGCTACATAGGCGTAACCTCGAGCATTCAGTGTTTTTTCTTCTAAACATATGAACGGTCCGTCTCTGCATAAAGTAACAAATTCGGTGTTTGAATAGGTTTGATTATTTGAACATTTACCTCCATGTGACCATTTTCCGCATTTGTGACATCTTTCAAGGTGTCGTGCTCTTCTTTTCGCTGCGGATTTTGATTTTCCTTTACCAAATTGTAACTTATTATCTTCGCATCTGGATTCTTTTCTTCTCCGTCCAATCTTTCTCTGATTACTGATACTAGTTCACTCGGAAGTGTGTCATTATTACGTTTAGTGATCAAAGCATGTAGCATTAGACCATGGTTTAGTTCACAGGAAGTCTTCATTTCCTAAATAAAAATAAAAATTCAGAATGGGGGGAGAAGACTAGTTCTTTAGGGTCTGCTAGGGAAAGACCATTCGGGTTCCATTTTCGAGAACTACACGAAAACAGATAATCTAACTCTAACAGAAATACATATTATCCTTTAAAGACTTGATTCTCCCCACACTTAGTTAGCTGTGGTATCGAAATTGTGATTAACTTCATTGTCGATTTCCATTGGACTATCTATGTAATGTTTAACTCTGTGACCATTAACCTTAAATTCAATCCCATTTGAATTTATTAATTCTATCGTTCCGTATGGAAAAACTCTTTTGACTATGAATGGTCCAGACCATCTTGATTTCAATTTTCCAGGAAATAGCTTGAATCGTGAATTGAAAAGAAGAACTCTGTCTCTTTCTTTGAATTCTTTTGAACTTCTGATTCTTTTATCATGTCATTTCTTTGTTCTTTCTTTATAGATTAACGAATTTTCGTATGCTTCATGTCTTAATTCTTCTAATTCGTTTAATTGACTTAACCGTAGACGTCCAGCTTCATGTAAATCAAGATTACATGTCTTCAAAGCCCAAAATGCTTTGTGTTCAATTTCTACTGGAAGATGACATGCTTTTCCATAAACGAGTCTAAAAGGTGTGGTTCCAATTGAAGTTTTGTAGGCTGTTCTAAAAGGCCAGAGTGCATCCTCCAATTTAATGGACCATTCCTTCGGATTTGATCCTACGGTTTTTTCTAGAATACGTTTTAAAGCTCGGTTGGTATTTTCAACTTGTCCACTTGTTTGTGTATGATATGCGGTGGAGATTTTATGAGTTACTCCATATCTTTTGAGAACTTTCTCAAGTTGATTATTACAGAAATGAGTACCCCGATCACTTATTAAAGCTTTCAGTGTTCCAAACCTTGCAAAAAGACGTTTTAAAAAGTTGACTACAACTCGTGCATCGTTAGTTGGGAGAGCTTGTGCTTCCGCCCATTTAGATACATAATCAATGGCTACGAGAATATAGAGATTATTATGAGATTTTGGAAATGGACCCATAAAGTCAATACCCCAAATGTCAAATACTTCACATACTTGAATGACATTTTGTGGCATTTCATCACGTTGACTTATTTTTCCGGCTCTTTGACATGCATCACAGGATTTGCAAAGAAGGTGTGCGTCTTTGTAAATTGTAGGCCAATAGAATCCAGCATCATAAATTTTTCTTGCTGTTAGTTGAGGCCCATAATGCCCTCCTGTTGGTCCTATGTGACAATGGTTTAAAATTTTACTAGCTTCATCTCCGAATACACATCGGCGTATTATTTCATCTGGACAACTTTTAAACAGATGTGGATCTTCCCAGAAATAGTGTTTTATATCACTGAAGAATTTCTTTCGTTTTTGGTACGATAATCCTTTTTCAAGGAATCCACATACTAAATAGTTTGCATAGTCTGCAAACCATGAAATTTCATTATAATCTATTTTCAATAGATATTCATCAGGAAAGTTGTCTTGTATGGTCGATTCATTTAGAACTTCTAATTCAGGATTTTAAAGACGAGAAAGATGATCAGCGGCGAGATTTTCTGCTCCTCTTTTATCTCGGATTTCAATATCGAACTCTTGTAAGAGTAAGATCCAACAGATTAATCTTGGTTTGGCATCTTGTTTCGAAAATAGGTATCTAAGAGCAGAATGGTCGGTATAGACCACCGTTTTTGCTAGAACGAGATATGAACGAAATTTGTCAAAAGCAAAGACAATAGCAAGGAGTACTTTTTCAGTAGTTGTGTAATTCGTTTGTACTCCTTGTAACGTCTTACTAGCATAATATATAGGTTGAAATCGTTTTTCAATCCTTTGTCCTAAAACGGCTCCCATTGCAAAATCACTTGCATCGCACATTAGTTCAAACGGTAAATTCCAATTCGGTGTTATCATGATCGGCGCATTAGTGAGTTTCTCTTTAAGAATATTAAAAGATTTGATGCATTCATCTGAAAAGATGAATGGAGCATCCTTTTCTTGGAGTTTATTCATAGGAGTGGCAATTTTAGAAAAATCTTTTATGAAACGTCGGTAAAAACCGGCATGCCCTAGAAAACTCCTAACTCCTCTAACATTGGTGGGATGTGGAAGTTTAGCAATTACATCTACTTTAGCTCTATCCACTTCAATTCCTTCTTTTAAAATTTTATGTCCAAGAACGATGCCTTCTTTAACCATGAAATGGCATTTCTCCCAATTAAGAACTAGATTTGATTGTTCGCATCTAATAAGCATTCGTTCAAGATTAACTAGACATGATTTAAATGTATCAACGAAGACTGAAAAGTCATCCATGAAAACTTCCATGCATTCTTCTATCATGTCGTGAAAAATCGCCATCATGCACCTTTGAAAGGTTGCAGCGGCGTTGCAAAGTCCAAATGGCATGCGTTTGTAAGCAAAAGTACCATAAGGGCACGTGAACGTGGTTTTCTCTTGATCTTCGGGTGCTATTGGAATTTGAAAATATCCGGAAAATCCATCAAGAAAACAATAGTAACTGTTTCCGGCTAATCTTTCCAACATTTGATCAATAAAAGGTAAGGGAAAGTGATCTTTTCTGGTGGCGTCATTTAATTTTCTATAATCAATACATACACGCCATCCTGTTACAGTCCTAGTAGGAATAAGCTCATTTTTTTCATTTGTAATGACAGTCATGCCACCCTTCTTAGGCACGCATTGAACTGGGCTTACCCATGGACTATCAGAAATTGGATAAATTAAACCTGCATCTAGCAGTTTAATTATTTCTTTTTTAACAACATCTTGCATATTCGGATTTAGTCTTCGTTGACGTTGCACATACGTTTTATGACCTTCTTCCATAAGGATTTTATGTGTGCAATACGAAGGACTTATTCCTTTAATATCATGAATCTTCCATGCAATGGCTGGTTTATGAGCTTTCAACACAGAAATGAGTTGTGATTTTTCATTTTCAGTAAGAGAAGACGATATTATTACAGGTAATTCAGATTCACCATGTAAATAAGCGTATTCCAAATGGTTTGGAAGTGGCTTTAATTCTAATGTCGGTGGTTCTTCTATCGATGATTTATATCGATATCTGTCTTCTTCTTTTAGCATTTGAATTTCTTCTGTTGTTGGTTCATATCCATTAGCTATTAGTGTAGCTAACATTTCAGCTTCATCAATTGGTTCAGTTCCTTCTCCTAAAGAACATTCTCCTGTTCCTTGTAATTCTGGAAATTCTTCTAATAATTCTGCATGTGAATCTATAGTTTGAATATAATAACATGTATCATCTGCAGATTGCGGTTGTTGCATTTCTCTATCAACTGAAAAGGTAACACTCTCATCCTCTATACTTAGGGTCAATTTCTTACCGAACACGTCTATCATTGCTTTAGCCGTGTTTAAGAATGGTCTTCCTAATATGAGAGGAACTTGAGAATCTTCTTCCATGTCCAGAACAACAAAATCTACTGGAAATACTAAAGTACCAACTTTAACTAGCATGTTCTCCATTATCCCTCTAGGATATTTTATTGATCTATCGGCTAGTTGTATACTAATTCTTGTTGGTTTCAATTCTCCAAGGTCTAGTTTAGCGTATAATGAATACGGCATTAAATTTATACTAGCACCTAAGTCTGCCAATGCTTCTATTGAACTAAGACTACCCAGAAAATATGGAATTGTGAAACTTCCTGGATCAGATAATTTTTCTGGTATCTTATTCAACAGCACTGCTGAACAATTAGCATTCATAGTAACAGTCGAGAGTTCTTCCATTTTCTTTCTATTTAAGATTAGATCTTTCAGAAATTTAGCATATCTAGGCATTCCTGAAATCACATCAATGAAAGGAAGATTTACATTTATCTGTTTAAACATATCCAAGAATTTGGATTGCTCGGCTTCAAGTTTCTCTTTTTTCATTTTACTCGGGTAAGGAAGTGGTGGTTGGTATGGTTTAACATAAGGTTTAGCCTTAACTGTATTATCTTCATTAACCTTTTCAACTACCGGTTCTTTTTCCTTATCTTGATCAGGTTGTGGTTCTTGTAGAGTAGGAATAGCTTCATCAGAAGTTACAGGTATTTCAGGTAGTTTAAGTGTTGTACCACTTCTTGTGGTAATGGCTTTAGCTGTTTCATTCCGGGGGTTAGCATTTGTATCACTAGGTAAACTTCCCGGTTTTCTTTCACCTATTAACCTTGCTAGGTTACTTACTTCTTGTTCCAAGTTTTAAATAGAAGCTTGTTGATTTCTAAATGCTTGAGCATTTTGTTCATTAGTTTGTTTTTGAGATGTGAAAAACTGCGTTTGATTTTCAACTAGCTTTGTCATCATATCTTCTAAATTCGGCTTTTTATCATCGGTTTGTGGTGGTTTGTTTTGAAAATTAGGTCTTTGCTGATTGTAAGTATTATTGGATACTTGTTGATTGTTAGGACCTTGTTGGTTGTTGTATGGAATATTTTGATTATAATTCTGGTTTTGATTGTAAATTGGTCTTGGCGGTTGATAATTATTCTGATAATTATTTCCAGGCCTTTGGTTTAGATATGAAACATTCTCTCTTTGTTCCATTGTTAATTCAACACTGAGACAATCTTTTGTCAAATGTGGTCCTCCACACTGCTCACAACTAATTCGTATTGAGTGGATATCTTTAGTCATCTTTTCCATTCGTCTCTCGACAGCATCTATCTTTGCGGAAATGGAATCTAAGTCATGGCTAGAATCGGCTCTAGCTGCTTTAGATGATCTAACGATATCTTTTTCTTGGTGCCACTCATGTGAGTGGGAAGCAGTGTTATCAATAATTTTGTAAGCATCAGTTTCGGTTTTCTTCATAATAGAACCACCAGCTGCTATATCGATGTCTTTTCTTGTAGTGATGTCGCATCCTTGGTAGAATATTTGTACTATTTGACAGGTGTCTAAAGCATGTTGCGGACATCCTCTTAATAACTTTCCAAATCTTGTCCACGCCTCATATAGAGTTTCATTTGGCTTCTGTGTGAACGTAACAATTTCTCCTTGAAGTCTTACGCCTTTAGATGCCGGAAAGAATTGTATAAGAAATTTTTCAACTAAAACGTCCCATGTATCAATCGCCCCTTCAGGTAACGATTCCAACCAATCTTTAGCTTCTCCCTTTAAAGTCCAGGGAAATAACATGAGATATATCTGTTCATCCTCCACTTCTCGGATTTTAAATAGTGTGCAGATCCTATTAAAGGTACGAAGATGTTCATTTGGATCTTCCTTCGGTGCACCACTAAATTGGCATTGATTAGTCACCATGTGTAGAATTTGTCCTTTGATTTCATAATCTGGCGCATTAATGTCTGGATGAGTAATTGCGTGACCTTGGCCAGTGCGTTTAGCTCTCATTCGGTCTTCCATACTTAAAGGTTCCAGATTCTCCATAATTGAATTTGTTTAATCGGAATCACTAGAGGATTCTGATTTAATGGTTCGTTCCTCAACAATCTCTGTTTGAATGATTGGTGGTTCCGGAGGAAAATTTAATGGTTCAGGATCTATGAATCGTCCCTGAATATTCTCCGGATTCTCAATTGTGAGGTCGGGTTCAAAAAATGGATTATCGGAAATTTGAACTGGAGTACTTGGTTGACTGGATGACGATTCTAAAGAAAAATCAACGGCGGTAATATTTGCTAGATGTCTTGATCTAGTTACAGGTGGTGAACGTACAAAAGGTGGTGAACGTCTTGCTCGGTGCATTCACTGAATATCCTATTAGTTTTTAAAAGGAAAGAAAAATTATATAAGTTATCCAATTAATAGACTTTTCTGATTTTGCCCACGTTTCGAATAGCCAAAAGATGCAGCAGAGGGGCAGGATTCGTTTGGTCTCAATATAATTGAGGACTGTTTGGCTCCAATAACCCGGTCCACGTACAAATCCAACTATTACTACGAACCAGAAAATTTTGATGTCTATCAATTTAATCACTTAAAATAAATTTTCGTAATTTTAAGAAGTATAGATAAGAAGTAGAAAAAAAATTCTATGTCCTAAAACTAGAATAGCGAGAAATAAGAAAGAAAAAGAGTGCGTCGAAAAAGAAAAGATCGAAAAAATAAAAGGCGTTGAAAAATAAGAAATAATAAAAAAAATGACTTATAGAACTTAAAAATACTCGACTAACCCAACCTTATTACTATCACTAACTTAAAATTATAATCGCAAATTGAGATTGCTAATTGGAATGATAATTGATACATACGTAAAAGGCGTCTAAAAATATTAAAGCTTACAAGTAAAACTGTATCCCAAATGGCAATATCTTAAAAAGGAACTAAAACTTAAAAATGCGTCACAAAATTCTAAAGCACCTAAATCTTAGTCTAAAGAAAAAGCACTTAAGGGATTTTACGGCAAAGCCTAAAAATCTAGAAATAAAAATAACTATGGCAAAAACTATGTTTAAAAACTAAATACGAACGAAAAATACAAATATTACACTAAAACAATTAAAAAGGGACAAAATATAAAAATATACTAAAATTTGTAAAAAGTACAATTTTTTATAAAAATATTATTTTTATATTATTTATTTAATAAAACTATTAATTTTACAATTTAAATAAACTAATTTAACTAAATATAAAATAAATTAAAAACTAAAATTAAACTAAATAATAAAATATTAAAACCTAATTAGTGTTATAATATATAAATATATATATAAATGGATAGTCAATTATTGATACACAAAAGTAATATTATTGTATTACCTAAACTTGTGATATTTTTGCTATAAATAGCCATGAATGCAAGCATTAAACTTGCACCATTTTCTCACACTTACAAAGTGTTTCTTTCTTTCTCTCCATCATCATCTTTGTTCTTACACTTCATTATTAGCATTCTTAATCAAGAATCAAACCACTAAAGGTAGTTATAAGCCTACTGAATTATAACATCAAGAATCAAACCACTAAAGGTAGTTATAAGCCTACTGAATTATAATACATTATCAGCACAATAATCTTAATACTAATTATGGTTAGCTCTGCCACCTAAATGATATATGGTCGGTTATACCACCTGAATAATATATGGTCGACACTGTCGCCTAATTATCATTTATGTTACTAACATTTATATTTCGATTATCTAACATTTATATGGTCGATACTGTCACCTAATTATCATTTATGTTATATAACATTTATTTATGATTGCTTACATATGGTCGACACTGTCGCCTACTTATCATTTATGTTATATTAAATTTATGTTTAATGTTTATATACTTATGAATATAAATTGACTCTAATTTATCATGTTGTTTGTTTTAATTTTTGATAATAGAAAATGTCGAATCTGGAAAAGCTTAAATTTACTCATTTAGAATCAACGGGAAACAACTACATGCCATGGGTTATAAAAGTAAAAATGCATCTTAAATCAATGGGCATTCTTGAAACCATAAATGAAAACAACACTTGTTCTGAAAAAGAACAAGCAAACGGCATGTTGCTTTATTCATCAACATATTGATGAATGCTTACAAAATAATTATGTGACTGTAGAAGATCCCCATGTTTTATGGGAAGGTCTCAAAAGCAGATTCAATAATCAAAGAGAAATTTTACTTCCAGCTGCTATGGATCAATGGAGAACATTAAGGTTCCAAAACTTTAAGAAAGTAAATGAATACAGCTCAGCTCTGTATAATACAGTCTCACAACTTAAATTTTGTGGACATGAAATAAGTGATGCAGACATGTTGGAGAAAACTTTCTCCACAATAAATGCTGCCAACATCACAGTGCAAAGAAATTTGAGAATGCTAAAGTTCAACACATATCCTGAACTTAATTCATATCTCTTGGTTGCAGAGCAAAATGATGAGCTATTAATGAAAAATCAGCAATCCCGTCCTACTGGTACACTTGCAATCCCTGAAGCAAATACTGCAAATAATTATAAACAAGGACAACGACGCGGGCAAGGTCGTGGTTATAATAACCATCGCCATCATCATGCCAAAAGCCATAACTATGGTAGAAACCATCCTTATGGTAATGGGAATGGGCGTGGACGTGGCCGTGGTGGTCAAAGAAATAATAATCCACGAAAATATAAATATCAACCACAAAACAAGCCCACTAAACAAGATGTTGAAGAAAATTCTTCTAAAAATTCTGAAGAATCTTGTTACAGATGTGGTAGAATGGGCCACTGGGCTAATACTTGCTGAACATCTAAACATCTTGTTAAGATGTATCAGGATTCGCTGAAAGGTAAAGAAAAGGAAGTAAATTTTGTGGATAATATTGATCCAACAGTTACTGAGCAACCATCTGATTTATATGAAGATTTCTTGAATTAAATTAATATATTTTCTTTTATAAATAAAACGATTTAACCTTTGTCATCATGTTTTCTCAAATGTTTCAGTTCTATATGTTTTATCAAATGTTCCAGTTCTATGTTTGATGTTTCAATTCTATGTATGTCAAATGTTTCAGTTTTATCTATTTGTGTGTAATAAATATTTTGTGTAACATTTATATACTTACTGTTTGTTTCTTATATATGAAGTTTAATATGAATTCTGCTGGAACACAACATCAATCAAGTAGTGGAGATCTCTGTATAGCAGATAGTGGTACTACACATACTATACTTAAATCTGAAAAATATTTCATTGATTTGAATCCAACGGAAGGAACTATACATACAATATCAGGTGCTGATAACTTGATAGAAGGGATAGGAAAGGAAAAATTCATATTACCAAACGGTACAACATTTTTAATTATTAATGCCTTATTCTCTCCTAAGTCAAGCAGAAATTTATTGAGTTTTTCTGACATATACCTTAATGGGTATGATTATCAGTCAGTAACGGCAGAAAATGAGAAATATTTAAGTATCACTAACAAGAATCACGTGATTGAAAAACTGCCAAGACTTAATTCTGGATTACATTATACACATATAAATGTACCAGAAGCACATATGGTGATTAAAGAAAAGTATATTGATCCTGGTGTATTTAATTTATGGCATAACAGATTGGGCCATCCAGGATCAACAATGATGAAAAGAATTATTGAATGTACACATGGACATCCACTGAAGGATAGAAAAATCCTTCATGATACAATGGTTCCATGTATATCTTGCTCTCTTGGAAAATTGATAACTAGACCCTCACACCACTTAAGGTTGAGAAAGAATCACCAATGTTTCTTGAAAGAATTCAAGGTGATATTTGTGGACCAATTCATCCACCATGTGGACCATTTAGATATTTCATGGTCCTAATAGACGCATCTAGCAGATGGTCTCATGTTTGTCTGTTATCAAGCCGTAATGTGGCATTTGCAAAATTTCTTGCCGAAATTATTAAATTGAGAGCACATTTTCCTGATTACATCATTAAAAAGGTGAGACTTGATAATGCTGGTGAGTTTACATCTCAAGCATTTAATGACTATTGCATGTCTATAGAAATTGTTGTTGAACATTCTGTTGCTCATGTGCATACACAAAATGGTTTAGCCGAGTCACTGATTAAACGTTTACAGTTAATCGCTAGACCATTGATAATGAGAACAAAACTCCCTGTATCTATATGGGGTCATGCAATTTTACATGCTGCCGCATTGATTCGCGTCAGACCAAGTGCAAGTCATAAATATTCCCCCCTACAACTTGCTTTTGGTCAAGAGCCAAATATTTCCCACCTTAGAACATTTAGTTGTGCAGTATATGTTCCAATTGCGCCACCACAAATGGGTCCTCAAAGGAGGTTGGGAATATATGTTGGATATGAAACATCTTCAATCATAAGGTATATTGAACCTATGACAGGTGATGTTTTTACAGCACGTTTTGCTGATTGTCATTTTAACGAAACATTGTTTCCTAGATTAGGGGGAGAAATAAAAAATAAAGAAAATAATGTTTCATGGTGTGAACCTCAATTAAAGTATCTTGATCCTCGCACAAAAGAATGCGAGACAGAAGTTCAAAAGATAATGCATATACAAGAACTTGCAAATCAATTGCCTGATGCATTCACAGATACAAAAAGGGTGACTAAATCATATATACCAGCAGTTAATACTCCAGCTCGAGTTGAGATTCCAAATCGGAAAACTGATAATGTAGTCACTCAATAATCTATGCCACGTCTGAAACGTGGAAGACCAGTTGGTTCCAAAGATAAAAATCCTCGAAAAAGAAAATCAGCTGATAATAAGGTAAAAGAAAGTGTTCAAAAAGAACCACAAATCAGTACTCCTACTGCAGAGGAGATTGATGATGTCAATACAAAAATTGCAATCAATTATGCACATTCAAAAATATTATGGAACCGAAATGAAATGAAAAATCTTGATGAGAAATTTTCATTTAATGTTGCATATGACATCATGAATAATGATGATGATCTAGAACCAACATCTATGGTTGAATGTCAAAATAGACATGATTGGGCTCAATGGAAAGAAGCAATACGAGCTGAATTAGAATCACTCAATAAAAGAAAAGTTTTCGGATCCATCATTCTCACTCCTAAAGATGTGAAACCTGTAGGATACATATGGATTTTTGTCCGAAAAAGAAATGAGAAAAATGAAGTTACAAGGTATAAAGCTAGACTTGTAGCTCAAGGTTTTTCTCAAAGATCGGGAATTGATTATGAAGAAACTTATTCCCCTGTTATGGATGCAATTACTTTTAGATACTTAATCAGTCTGGCAGTTTCTAAAAATTTAGAAATGCATCTTATGGATGTTGTGACTGCTTATCTATATGGATCACTTGATAGTGATATATATATGAAGATACCTGAAGGATTTAAGGTACCAGAAGCATCAAATGCAAAACCCAAAGAAATGTATTCAATTAAATTACAAAGATCTTTATATGGGTTAAAACAATCGGGACGTATGTGGTATAACCGATTAAGTGATTACTTGATAAGCAAAGGGTATACAAATAACCTTACTTGTCCTTGTGTTTTCATTAAGAAAACAACATCCGGATATGTGATCATAGCTGTTTATGTTGATGATCTTAACATCATAGGTACAAATAAAGAGATCCATGAAGCCATTCAACTTCTAAAGAAAGAATTTGAAATGAAAGATCTCGGAAAAACCAAGTATTGCCTTGGTTTACAAATTGAGCATATGCCTAATGGTTTACTTGTACATCAAACAACATATACTGAAAAGATTCTGAAACGTTTCAATATGGACAAGGCAAAACCATTAAGTACTCCTATGGTTGTTAGATCACTCAATATTGAAACTGATCCATTTCATCCATGTGAAGATCATGAAGATATTCTTGGACCAGAAGTACCATATCTTAGTGCAATTGGAGCTCTTATGTATCTTACAAATTGTACAAGACCTGACATTTCTTTTGCAGTTAATTTGTTGGCAAGGTTCAGCTCTGCTCCTACCAAAAGACACTGGAATGGGATCAAACACATATTTCGATACCTTCGAGGAACTACTGATTTAGGATTATTTTATTCTAACAAATCAAAACAAGATTTGGTTGGTTATGCTGATGCAGGTTATTTATCTGATCCACATAAAGCTAAATCTCAAACTGGATATGTATTCCTAAATGGAGGTACTGTAATATCATGGCGTTCTCAAAAACAAATACTTGTTGCTACATCATCAAATCATGCCGAAGTGATTGCATTACATGAAGCTACTCGGGAATGTTTTTGGTTGAGATCAATGACACAAATCATTACTGATTCTTGTGGACTAGAACGTGATAAAAGTCCAACAATTATCTATGAAGATAATGCAGCTTGCATAGCACAGATGAAAGAAGGGTATATCAAAATTGACCGAACCAAAAACATACCTCCTAGATTCTTCTCATACACCCAAAATCTCATTAAGGACAACGAGATTGAAATGAGATATGTTCAATCCAGCAAAAACTCTGCTGATCTTTTCACGAAAGCACTTCCAACTGCTATTTTCAGAACACACGTTCATAACATTGGTATGAGACATGTTCAAAAGATGTAACAACTGAAGCGATGTCTACTTGAGGGGGAGTCAACTCCATGCTGCACTCTTTTTCCCTTAGCTAAAGTTTTTTTTTCCCACTGGGTTTTCTTTAGCAAGGTTTTTAACGAGGCAGTAACTTACAGTTGATCTTCAACAAACAAAATTGCTATCCAAGGGGGAGTGTTATAATATATAAATATATATATAAATGGATAGTCAATTATTGATACACAAAAGTAATATTATTGTATTACCTAAACTTGTGATATTTTTGCTATAAATAGCCATGAATGCAAGCATTAAACTTGCACCATTTTCTCACACTTACAAAGTGTTTCTTTCTTTCTCTGCATCATCATCTTTGTTCTTACACTTCATTATTAGCATTCTTAATCAAGAATCAAACCACTAAAGGTAGTTATAAGCCTACTGAATTATAACATCAAGAATCAAACCACTAAAGGTAGTTATAAGCCTACTGAATTATAACAATTAGGGTTTATTAAATAATAATAATAATACGCCGTAATTAATGCATTTAGGGTTTCCTGTTGGCGTGTCAGACACTCTCATGGAATCGCATGAGTTTATGCCTTAGGGCTCATGCGATCACATGATCCAGGATTTTGGGCCAGGTTACGGGCTGCTACAGTAGCAGGCCCGAGAGTTTATTTATTTTTTTTATTTTGCTGTGTTTATTTTTTCTGTTTTAAATATTTATATAATATATTTTTATAAATTAAATAAAACTTATATTTTTATAAAATAAATATAAAGAAACTTTTATAGAACTTAAATATTTAACAAACTCTTAAAAATATTTATATTTTTCTTTTTCTTTTTATATTTTCGAATATATTAAAACGTATTTTTACAAAAGCGTATTTTAATAAAAGTAAACTAAAAATAAAAATCTTTTTTTTTATTTAGCGTTGCGCTTCCGGCTTTTAAGCAAGAAAAATCCCCGGCAGCGGCGCCAAAAATACTTGATGTTAAAGCTAAGGGGTATAAAATACTATTAAATTTTACAAGGAAATACTATTAAATACGATACAATTTTACACAAGATATTTATTTATTTAGAGAATGGATATACTTAAACCTTGCTACAACACTTATAGGCAGTGTACTTAATCGTACAGTAGTGTAGTTTTTAGTAAGTCCGGTTCGTTCCACAGGGAATCTTTTAATCAAAGCTTAACGCTATATTAGTTTTATTTTATAAAAATACAAATATATATATAAGTAATATTATTATTATAAAGGGGGGTTTTTACCGTTTAATGACCGGTTTGTCAATTTTAAAAACTTTAGTCGCAGTTAAAACAAAATGTAAAATATTGAATAAATAAAAGACTTAATTTAAAGCATAAAGTAAATAATGATAATGAAATTGCGATAAATAAAAGTGCGATAAAATAAACTTGCGATAATTAAAAAGTACGATAATTAAAAGTGCAATTAAATACAATAACAAAAAATAAAAGTGCGATAATTAGAAGTGCAATTAAATATAAAATAAAGGAAATTAAATATGAAATAAAAGAATTATGCTTATTTAAACTTCCGTAATCATAATGTTTGACGTGTTGATTTTAGTTTTATGCCCATGGGTTAATTGTCCTTTGTCCTGGATTATTTAATATGTCCATCTAGTTTTTGTCCATAACAGTCCATCAGTCATAAATATAAAGTGCGAATGTCCTCGTCAAATTATCCTTATACCCGAAGTTAAATATTCCAACTAATTGGGGACTTAAACTGTAACAAGATTTTAATACTTTGTTTAATAATTACACCAGGATGTCGACTGAGTGTAACCCAAGGTTTTAATACTTTGTTATCAATTATGCCAAGTGTCCTTGTACATAATTTCACCCCTGTTTTAATAATTCTAGTGGCTATTAATCCATTCCCGTGTCCGGTTAAATGAATGATTATTCGTACATATAAATATCCCGCCCATCGTGTCCGATTGAGTATACATGGTTATTTATAGGGACGTCCAATTGTAAATCTTTATATTAAAATTAACAAACTATCATTTAGTTAAACAAATATAAAGCCCATTAATAGCCCATAGTCTAATTTCCACAAGTGTCGTTCTTTTGTCCAAACCCCAATTATGGTACAAAGCCCAATTACCCAATTTTAATAATTAGCCCAACATCATGATTACTTCGTTTTAAATAAGCATAATAATAACTTAGCTACGAGACATTAAATTAAAAAGGTTGAACATAACTTACAATGATTAAAAATAGCGTAGCGTTACACGGACAGAATTTCGACTTACACCCTTACAACATTCGCTAACACACCCTTATTATTATAAATTAAAATTAAAATTATAATATAAATATAAATATTATACGTTGAATGAGGAGAAGAAAAAGATGTGTTTTTGTGGTGCACCAAAGCTCAATTTTTATAGGCATGTGGGCTGGAACTGTGCACCATGCGATCGCATGGATTTATGCCTTCCAGACCATGCGATCGCATGGCCAGCTGGGGAGACTCAAAAGTCTTTATTTTTTTATGCCGACGGTTTTTAAATATAATATAATATACATATTAATTTTAAGAATTAATTATATATTATATTATATTCATGTGCATAGTTGACTTGAAATTTTTAGTCCGTTGCGTCGAGCGTTGAGAGTTGACTCTGGTCCCGGTTCCGGATTTTCGAACGTCCTTGCGAATAATTTAATATCTTGTACTTTGCGTTTTGAATCTTGTACTCTTGTAATTTTGAGACGTTTCTTATCAATAATTGGAACCTTATTGATTGTATTTTGTACTTTTGAGCTTTTTGGTCGTTTGCGTCTTCAATTCGTCGAATCTGTCTTTTGTCTTCACCTTTTATTATTTAAACGAATATCACTTGTAAATGGAACAATTGCAACTAAAAGCTTGTCTTTCTTGAGGAATAATACTATGAAATATATGTTCGTTTTTAGCATTATCAATGGTATCCCAAGATTACATAATATATTAGAATACATGTATAATACAATATAAGTTAGCTAGGATATGATTAATATAGATTTGTTACCAATTTTCACGTTGCTACAACAAGAAAAATTATCCAATCTTGTTTTACCCATAACTTCTTCATTTTAAATCCGTTTTGAGTGAATCAAATTTCTATAGTTTCATATTGAACTCTATTTTATGAATCTAAACAGAAAAAGTATAGGTTTATAGTCGGAAATATAAGTTACAAGTCATTTTTGTAAAGGTAGTCATTTCAGTCGAAAGAACGACGTCTAGATGACCATTTTAGAAAACATACTTCTACTTTGAGTTTAACCATGATTTTTGGATACAGTTTCATGTTCATAAGAAAAATCATTTTCCCAGAAGAATAACTTTTAAATCAAAGTTTATCATAGTTTTTAATTAACTAACCCAAAACAGCCCGCGGTGTTACTACGACGGCGTATGTCCGGTTTTACAGTGTTCTTCGTGTTTCCAGGTTTTAAATCATTAAGTTAGCATATCATATAGATATAGAACATGTGTTTAGTTGATTTTAAAAGTCAAGTTATAAGTATTAACTTTTGTTTGCGAACAAGTTTAGAATTAACTAAACTATGTTCTAGTGATTACAAGTTTAAACCTTCGAATAAAATAGCTTTATATGTATGAATCGAATGATGTTATGAACATCATTACTACCTCAAGTTTTCTGGATAAAGCTACTGGAAATGAGAAAAATGAATCTAGCTTCAAAGGATCCTTGGATGGCTTGAAAGTTCTTGAAGCAGAATCATGACACGAAAAACAAGTTCAAGTAAGATTTCCACTCGAAATAAGATTGTTATAGTTATAAAATTTAAATCAAAGTTTAAATATGAGTATTACCTTGTATTAGAAAGATATCTTACTGTAAATAAGAAAGATTTCTTGAGGTTGGATGATCACTCTACAAGATTGGAAGTAAGCTAGCAAACTTGAAAGTATTCTTGATTTTATGAAACTAGAACTTGTAGAATTTATGAAGAACACTTAGAACTTGAAGATAGAACTTGAGAGAGATCAATTAGATGAAGAAAATTGAAGAATGAAAGTGTTTGTAGGTATTTTTGGTCGTTGGTGTATGGATTAGATATAAAGGAATGTAATTTTATTTTCATGTAAATAAGTCATGAATGATTACTCATATTTTTGTAATTTTATGAGATATTTCATGCTAGTTGCCAAATGATGGTTCCCACATGTGTTAGGTGACTCACATGGGCTGCTAAGAGCTGATCATTGGAGTGTATATACCAATAGTACATACATCTAAAAGCTGTGTATTGTACGAGTACGAATACGGGTGCATACGAGTAGAATTGTTGATGAAACTGAACGAGGATGTAATTGTAAGCATTTTTGTTAAGTAGAAGTATTTTGATAAGTGTATTGAAGTCTTTCAAAAGTGTATGAATACATATTAAAACACTACATGTATATACATTTTAACTGAGTCATTAAGTCATCGTTAGTCGTTACATGTAAGTGTTGTTTTGAAACCTTTAGGTTAACGATCTTGTTAAATGTTGTTAACCCAATATTTATAATATCAAATGAGATGTTAAATTATTATATTATCATGATAATATGATGTATGAATATCTCTTAATATGATATATATACATTAAATGTCGTTACAACGATAATCGTTACATATATGTCTCGTTTCAAAATCATTAAGTTAGTAGTCTTGCTTTTACATATGTAGTTCATTGTTAATATACTTAATGATATGTTTACTTATCATAATATTATGTTAACTTGTAAGACCCTAATCAGTTTGTACAGCAGTGTAAATATGTTACATAGAGTGTGGGTGATGTTGTGCAGTTAAACAGAAGTCACTGAGTGAGCTGAGCCTAGTGCGCGCCGCGCACACTAAAGGGTGCGCGCCGCGCACCCTTACTGTAGTCGGGTTCCAGCTTTTTAAATCAGATATTTTGATGGGTATTTTGGTAAATTCACTTATGGACGGGTTAAATACAGATAGGTCAGTTTGTGGAGCACCATTACTCCATTATCAACAACCTTATCACTTTAACTTAAATTCTAGAGAGAGATTGTGATTTTTGAGAGAGAGAGCTTAAATCCAAGAGGAAGGAGCTTGTTTTGGGTTAAAGTTCAAGCATTAAAGTCGTTCATCTTATCTCTAGCTTCGTTGTGGTAGTTGTGGTATGTTCTAATTTTATTTTCCTTACTTTGATTTAGTGTAAGGGTTAGGGTTTGAGTAAATGATGAACACAAAACCCATTATTTGTGATTTTGGGTGTTTTTGGGTAAAATTGAGTCTTGAATACTAATTGGTGACTAGTCTAGGGTTTCAAAGTATTAAATGATGTTTATGAACCCTAATTGGTGAGTTAATTGCTAACACACCTAGTTATTTAGTAAATGGGTGTTGGTTAGTTAGTGGATGACCCGAAATAGGTGTGTTGTCTTAAAATGGTTATTTGGGTAATAAATTGACCTAGTTTGGAAAGATGGGTATGAATTACCCTAATTATGTATTAGTTGGTGTTGTTGGACCTTAATCACTAGCTTTTAAGTGATTAGTGGTGGTCTTGACTTTAATTGGGCGGTTTTGGTATAAATGGGCGATTTAATACATTAAGTCATTAAATGCTCATGTGTAAGTGTTAGTATTGAGTCCACTTAGCTTGTGTGTTGATCAAGTACTTATTATATTAGGTACTTTGCTTTGAAGCTTGTGGAGGTTGAAATCGTCATCTAATTGTTAAGGTGAGTGGAATAATTATATGCGTATGTATATAATGTATCTATTTGTTGTAGCGTGAAAGGTGTAGTGTCGAGGTGTTAAGACACCACGTTTCACGTGAAGGGTGTAGCATCGAGGTGTTAAGATGCCACTCGGGTGTAGCATCGAGGTGTTAAGATGCCACCTAGGAGTGTAGTGTCGAGGTGTTAAGACACCACTCTGTAAAATAATGAGTGTTGCATCGAGGTGTTAAGATGCCACTCAGGGTGATGTGCCGAGGTGTTAAGGTGCCACCCTAGGGGTTAGTGGTGTGAGGTGTTAAGTGCCCTAATGGATGTTATGAACACCGATGGCGTTTTCGCGAGCGCCGTTCCCTTGTACTATTGGTTAACCATGGTTACTTGTGTTGTAAGCATATTATATCATTTCGAGTTATATTATTATGCGGTTGTTGCTAGCTTGTGGTATTGGAGATTATAGCTTGTTAATGTGACGATAAGCTTATTGTGTTGCTAACATGTTTGCGGTTTGTGTAAGTGTATGCAAGTAGGTATAATTATATATGTATTCGTATAATTATTGCATTCACTAAGCTTTGCTTACCCTCTCATTGTTTACCATTTTATAGGTTCGGTTTTGGACAAGGGTAAGGGCATCGTATTGGACTAGAGATCCCGCTTGATGCTAGGGGACACTTTTGGCTTTAGTAGCTCTTGGAGTTTGACCGGTAGTTGGGTAGTTTAATCCCAAACGCCATGCTCATTGTGTAGTTTGGAACTTAAACTTTTTGGTGGTCGAAACTCTAAACTTGTATTAAACTTGTATTTTGGGTCGTGTGGGCCCCGCTTGTAAAACATCATTTTTTATGTTTGATTCGTGTTAGTTTTACATATATAAGTTTGTTGTGAAAAGCGTTCGGTCTAAAAATGTCGGGAAGTGGTCCATCTTTTTGTGTGTTAAAAACAGTTCGGACAGAAGCTAGAGTGCTCTGTGCGCGCCGCGCACTATAGGGGATGCGCGTCGCGCACTCCCCTGTCCAGCAGCTTTTAAATTTTTTTTTTCTTGGGACTGTTTATGGTAGGTTATCGGGTTGGGTTGTTACAAGTGGTATCAGAGCATGGTCTAAGGGATTTAGGCGACTTGAGATAGGTGCCTAGACTTAGACTTTAATGTGTATGCACTTTTTGCGGGACTTGTAGGAGACGGGTCGGACCGGGGATTTGGTTTGTGCTTAGGTCTATGTGACCTAACCTTGCACTAATCGTTTTGTGTTGTTTTAGCAATCATCAAGCGAGATAGACGTTGTACTAGCAAGTTAATGCGACGTGCTCGTGTAACAATGATTAGCTACCATTGTTACGGGTTCAAGACGTGTCAAACAAGCAATGTACGACGAGTATCAACCAAGATGGGGCGGTGTGGTATATGTATGTCGTTCCTTTTCGTTTCGTTGTTTAATCTATATGCATTCTTTAGAATGAAGACGGAAGATAGAACCGGAACGGACGCGCCTATTCATGAGGGGAAGGATGAGTTAACATTAAGGATTGAGGCGGAGTTCGAACGCTATATCTTGATTTTCGCCAACAAGGTTAAGCAAGTTCTCCAAAAGTCGTTCGAGGGAATAGTGACCGAGATGGTTCGAGACCGAGTGCCTAAGGTCGTGAAGGAAGAGTTAGAAAAGAGGTTTCCTAAACCTCAAGGTGACGGTGACGAAGGAGCAACTATGGGGATTGAATCTCATGCTTCAAAATTTGCTGATCACTCTTTGGGTAAGAGAAAGTTAGAATCAAGAGGTGCTCCTAGTAAAAGGGCGAGAAGTACACCCGGAGGTGTTGTAAAAGTGAAGAAGAGGAGTAAGACAGGTTATGGGCCTACGTGCTTTCGGTGTGGAGGACGAGGTCATTTTGCACGGGATTGTACGAGTGTACCTTTAAGCACGATCAAGTGCTTTATTTGCCAAAAGAAGGGACACCGTAAGTCGGAATGTTCCGAATCGTTTGTAGATCGGGTTAGGAGGTTAGAGCGTGACTATCTGATGATCAGTGGAGCACAAGGGTCCAACGATGATGTTTCAGGTATTTTCGTCTTTGGTACAAATATGCCTTATTATTGTTTATTTGTGCCGATGGATTCGTGTATGTATTAGGGACTTAAACTTTGCTTCGAGATCTATTTAGACTCAAGTGAACTCGGTGAAGATTCGGTTTGTTGATGGTTTTGATGATAGTGCACCAGGGTAGCGCCTGAGTAGTTGACTCGTGGAAACGCGCCCTGGGGACGAATGCATAGTGGTAATACGTAGTATTGATGCGGGTGACATTCCTAATGGAAACACCCTATGATGACATTTGTATTGACGGACGAGGGCGTAAGACTTGGTGCAATCAAGCATTTCTTAGTGATAGGGTAAATGAATCCACTAAGCCATGAGAACGAACTTTGGCGTTAGGTTGTGAGCGCGTGTTCGCGTTTGTAGTGAAGTGGGTGAAACCCTTGAGAGCATGTGTGTATCGTTGATCGGATACTTTCGTAGTGGTAACGGGTAGAAAGGATTTGATAGTTGGAAAAGTCTACCTTGCGGGTAGCGGTAATTTCGTTCTAAAAGGATACGTATTATGTTGACATTGTGTCATCACTTTAGTGGCGCAATCGGGTGACGGTAGACGTTAGTATTTATTATTATCGAATTGAGCTCTCGAGAATTCAGGAAGAGGGACCGACGCCAAGTATGGTCGTGTTCGACGGTAAATGGCGAAATCGTTTAACTTTGTAATCTTGACAATTTGATTTAGGAACGAGGTTCTACGTTGGGAAGTTGGTAGTGTTACATCAAAGAAATTGTGTCGACTTTATTAGGATTTATATTCCTACCGAGGAAGCGTAATGGGATTTGAGAAAGGGTACGATGCCTCATTGTCGTATACTTTGGGTAGTAGTTACAAAATAGCCATTTTGTGTACTACGAGGAAATTAGATATATGTGTTTATTTGGGGTCATCTCTCTGTTGACCGCGTTTGACTTGTGATAGGTGATGAGGAATATCCGAAAGGATTAACTCTTCGTTACCACCCTTGGTTGTGATGGATGGCAAGCGGCTCTCGGGAAGAACCGTTACTTGTATATTTACGATTTTAGTTGCCCGTAGGAATTGTGCACATAGCCGTTTTGTGCACATGGTTGTGAGTAATAGTCGGTTTTACTCACACATTGGTATTAATAGTGCGGTAGCCGTGTTTCACACACATATTATTGGTAGTGTTGCAATAGCCGTTTTTGCGCACTACAGATATATCACGATAGCCGTTTTTGTACACCTTGAGTTTTGTATTGAATAACCTTCTTATTGTTAGTATTGAAAACTACTGGTTGTATACGCCGGTGGTTCGGTCATGAGGACCATGTTGTGTGACTAGTGATACAATAGCCGTGTTCTGATCAAATACTTATGGTAGATGCGTATTAGCCGTGTATGCGTACTAAGAGGGGTGTTAGGTGGAAGGTGTTATCCGTAAGGATTCATTTTTACTTGGCCTTAATCTTTTGGGTTGTTGACATTAGGTTGAGACTTGGTGGTTTTTAGCATTGTACTTGGTAAGGGTACGCTAGGGGATTGATATCTTGGCACGAGATCGGTTAAGTTCTTCCCGATATAAGGGATTGAGCAAACTTTGTACTCGGAATTGTGGACTTTAGTAAATTGCGGGTGACAATTTGGTTATTAATGTTGACTCTTAGAGAATGATTACCTAGAGAAGTTGGAAGAATACGTGACAACTTCGCGTATTCTAAGTGATCATTATAGACTTCGGATGTTGTATGTATTGCACGTTTCGGAATGCGTGCAAGTGTGTATTTAGTTATTGGAATAATCTTCGAATTAATGATTAATTGACGATTCGATTTCAATGGCGGTTTTGTGATTGTGTGGCGAGTGTTGTACGCTCTTGACAGCCACTCTTTTCTTTTATGATTTTGGGGGTGTACGCGGTGTGCCGTTCTAGAGGCATTTCCGTTAATCGCGTTCGTGTGCGAGTAGAGTCTTGGTGGTTAACTATCCTTATGTATTTAGGTAACCGGGTTAATGGTTAGGACCAAGTTGGAAAGGTGTAAGCCTTGGTGTTCCAAGCGCCTCCTTAGTGTTGAGATGGAATATAAGTAGACTAGCTATGCGGCCTAGGTGGATAGTGACTAGCAGGTGCCGCTAGGAAGTCATGGGTGTCGAGCCGTAAGGTTCGTTAGATTTGTGTGACCGCGTGTAGTTAGGTGACTTGTGACATCAGGAGTAGACCCCGTAAGGGTCGAGTCTGGGAGACTCGGTGTTAGTAATCGGAGTTGGATAACACAACGTCAGGTGCCTCCTTATACCTACTAGTGTAACTTTTGACCCCGATGATGCGATTGCTTTGATTTTGGGTACCGGTGAGAAACTCGAATTTACAACGGTGGTATAGTGTGATGTTTAGCGAGCGTTGACACTCAAATGATTTGAAAGACCGAGGTTCGAATATCTTATAGCGAGTCCTTGGAAGGATTATTTAGTATGACCAACGCCGGAGAATGCGGAAAAGTTCCTATCTAGTAGACGTGATGAGCGAACGGGTGTCGCTCATTTAGGAAAGGAAAGCTTCGATGGTCTTTGAAAAAGTCCCAAGTTGGACTTTGGAGTTAATTGCGAAGGTAGTTAGCGACGTGAGACGGTATGGCGAAGTTCCCGATAGAGGGATACGAGAGATTTTCGAAAAGTGTCGGGATGATTCCCGAATATTCCACGATTGATAGGCGTGACGACAATGATTGTCGGTGGATTGTACTACTTTTAGGACGATTGTGGAGTGTAGGGTACGAGTTTGGATACTCGGCGTAAGAGCAAACGGTTGTAGTTATTGGGTCTCGTGGGTTGATTACCCGATATCGTGAAATGATGGAGTGCTATGGCTTTTGGAAAGATATATTATGATGTTTTCACGGTGTATTTTCGAGTGAGTGGTGAGAATTTTGATCGAATGGAAGTGTGAAGTACGGTTGTTGTATTATGATGCGTTAGTGTACGAAGTGAGAACCCTGATGAGTGACTGCTACAAGTGTAATTCCGCATTGGAGACGGAAATGTTCAAGGTAGAGTGCTTAACTTCTAGTATTTGGTGCGGATCACGAGGACGTGATCCAATCTAAGTGGGGGAGAGTTGTAAGACCCTAATCAGTTTGTACAGCAGTGTAAATATGTTACATAGAGTGTGGGTGATGTTGTGCAGTTAAACAGAAGTCACTGAGTGAGCTAAGCCTAGTGCCCACCGCGCACACTAAAGGGAGCGCGCCGCGCACCCTTACTGTAGCCGGGTTCCAGCTTTTTAAATCAGATATTTTGATGGGCATTTTGGTAAATTCACTTATGGACTGGTTAAATACAGATAGGTCAGTTTGTGGAGCACCATTACTCCATTATCAACAACCTTATCACTTTAACTTAAATTCTAGAGAGAGATTGTGATTTTTGAGAGAGAGAGCTTAAATCCAAGAGGAAGGAGCTTGTTTTGGGTTAAAGTTCAAGCATTAAAGTCGTTCATCTTATCTCTAGCTTCGTTGTGGTAGTTGTGGTATGTTCTAATTTTATTTTCCTTACTTTGATTTAGTGTAAGGGTTAGGGTTTGAGTAAATGATGAACACAAAACCCATTATTGGTGATTTTGGGTGTTCTTGGGTAAAATTGAGTCTTGAATACTAATTGGTGACTAGTCTAGGATTTCAAAGTATTAAATGATGTTTATGAACCCTAATTGGTGAGTTAATTGCTAACACACCTAGTTATTTAGTAAATGGGTGTTGGTTAGTTAGTGGATGACCCGCAATGGGTGTGTTGTCTTAAAATGGTTATTTGGGTAATAAATTGACCTAGTTTGGAAAGATGGGTATGAATTACCCTAATTATGTATTAGTTGGTGTTGTTGGACCTTAATCACTAGCTTTTAAGTGATTAGTGGTGGTCTTGACTTTAATTGGGCGGTTTTGGTATAAATGGGCGATTTAATACATTAAGTCATTAAATGCTCATGTGTAAGTGTTAGTATTGAGTCCACTTAGCTTGTGTGTTGATCAAGTACTTATTATATTAGGTACTTTGCTTTGAAGCTTGTGGAGGTTGAAATCGTCATCTAATTGTTAAGGTGAGTGGAATAATTATATGCGTATGTATATAATGTATCTATTTGTTGTAGCGTGAAAGGTGTAGTGTCGAGGTGTTAAGACACCACGTTTCACGTGAAGGGTGTAGCATCGAGGTGTTAAGATGCCACTCGGGTGTAGCATCGAGGTGTTAAGATGCCACCTAGGAGTGTAGTGTCGAGGTGTTAAGACACCACTCTGTAAAATAATGAGTGTTGCATCGAGGTGTTAAGATGCCACTCGGGGTGATGTGCCGAGGTGTTAAGGTGCCACCCTAGGGGTTAGTGGTGTGAGGTGTTAAGTGCCCTAATGGATGTTATGAACACCGATGGCGTTTTCGCGAGCGCCGTTCCCTTGTACTATTGGTTAACCATGGTTACTTGTGTTGTAAGCATATTATATCATTTCGAGTTATATTATTATGCGGTTGTTGCTAGCTTGTGGTATTGGAGATTATAGCTTGTTAATGTGACGATAAGCTAATTGTGTTGCTAGCATGTTTGCGGTTTGTGTAAGTGTATGCAAGTAGGTATAATTATATATGTATTCGTATAATTATTGCATTCACTAAGCTTTGCTTACCCTCTCGTTGTTTACCATTTTATAGGTTCGGTTTTGGACAAGGGTAAGGGCATCGTATTGGACTAGAGATCCCGCTTGATGCTAGGGGACGTTTTTGGCTTTAGTAGCTCTTGGAGTTTGACCGGTAGTTGGGTAGTTTAATCCCAAACGCCATGCTCATTGTGTAGTTTGGAACTTAAACTTTTTGGTGGTCGAAACTCTAAACTTGTATTAAACTTGTATTTTGGGTCGTGTGGGCCCCGCTTGTAAAGCATCATTTTTTATGTTTGATTCGTGTTAGTTTTACATATATAATTTTGTTGTGAAAAGCGTTCGGTCTAAAAATGTCAGGAAGTGGTCCATCTTTTTGTGTGTTAAAAACAGTTCGGACAGAAGCTGGAGTGCTCTGTGCGTGCCGCGTACTACAGGGGATGCGCGCCGCGCACTCCCCTGTCCAGCAGCCTTTAATTTTTTTTTTCTTGGGACTGTTTATGGTAGGTTATCGGGTTGGGTTGTTACATAACTATATATATATATATATATATCCATATATATGTCATCATATAGTTTTTACAAGTTTTAACGTTCGTGAATCACCGGTCAACTTGGGTGATCAATTGTCTATATGAAACCTATTTCAGTTAATCAAGTCTTAACAAGTTTGATTGCTTAACATGTTGGAAACACTTAATCATATAAATAACAATTTCATTTAATATATATATATATATATATATATATATATATATATATATATATATATATATATATATATATATATATATATATATATATATATATATATATATATATAACATGGAAAAGTTCGGGTCACTACAACAGTATGGTTATAATTATGCTCAATATCTAGTATATCATACTTATCTTATATTCATAAATTTAAAACTTATACATATATATTATTATTATTAATATATATTATAAAGTAATATTAATTAAACTATTAAAACATTTATATAATTATTACTATAAGTATATTAAATATATGTTATTATACAAAGTAACTTATTAACGTGTTGTATTCCTATATACACGCAACAAGTGAAAGCTATAATCATAACGATAAACGTATGACTTATACAAACTTCACCACTACTTACGGTCATGTGGATGATGTCTCAGCTGCTTATGGGAATAAGGTTTTGGATTAAACGAAAGGTTGTAGACTTAGTCTAGCCGAAAGTTCCTTACCCCCGCATCTGGTCATCTCTTGACTTACTTGATAGCACCGAGGTTTGGGCAAGGTTGTACAACATCTAAACATGATTATAGTGGACACACAAACATGTTTAAAAACTTAACAACTCATAAGTTTACTTATGAACTTTTACTTGGTTGAACAAACTAATGACCTAACTTATATCTCTAGGTTGTTAAACATGTTTAACAACTTAACAACTCATAAGTTTACTTATGAACTTTTACTTGTTGGTTGAACAAACTAATGACCTAACTTATATCTCTAGGTTGAGATCTCGGTCATTTACGTTCATTCATTACTTTTGTGGAATAACTTCATCTGCTATTAATGTGAACTTCATAGCCTCACCTTTTACTATTTCGTAATTGTTTTACAAACTTTTGGGGTGCGACACATGATTGCTTTTAAACTGTTTTACACTTTAGACACAAGTATACAAACTATAACTATGTGGTAGACTTTGTTTAGTCTCGATATCATACACCACATCATTACTTTGAACTGATATGTCTATATCAAAGCTTTAGAAACTAAATCTTGTGGTCTAAAAACTTGGTTACTATTGATAAAAATATAAGCTTCATCAACCTTTTTGGTTGACACTTTTAAGAATGTGTTGTCTCAGGTGACTGCTAGCTTTTGTGCTACTCGGTGAATTGATTGATGCCTACTTGGTGTCCTCATTTTACCTTGCATTAAACATTTACATTTTGAATAACGATGTAAACAATTATTTATTTCCGCTGCAATACAATTTATATAAAACGTCTTATTTAGAGTCGTTCTCGTTTATTACACTTGTATTTTGGTATTGGTTGGTCACATTTACCCTCGATCGCATTTAGGGGTTGTGACATGATGTTTTCATGATTATGAAACATGGAAAATGGATGTAAAAACCGCTTTCCTAAATGACGACCTAAGCGAGGACGTAAAATGGTTCAGTCGGAAGGGTTTGTGAATCCTAAGCATCCTAGTAAAGCATGCAAGCTTCTTAATTCCATTTATGGATTAAAGCAAGTATAATGGAACTAGAATATTAGGTTTGATGAGAAAATCAAAGAGTTTGTTTTTTTTCCTCAAAACCAAGATGAGCTATGTATTTACATTAAATCTAGTGGGAGCAAAGTAGTCTTCTTGATCTTGTATGTTGATGACATACTGCTTATTAGAAATAACATTTCAACTTGCAAGATGTCAGGCTTGGCTTGAAAAATGTTTTTCCATAAAGGATCTTGGAGAAGCTACTTATGTACTTGGAATCATGATCTATAGAAATAGATTTGAATGACTTATTGGTTTGAATCAAGGTACATACATTATCTTGCAGATATTTAGCATGCATAACTCCAAATATGGAGCTTTGGCAATGCAAAATGGCATAACCTTGAGCAAATCTCAAAGTCCTATCACACCTAATGAGATAAGACGAATGAAATGAATCTTATACGCTTCGGCTATAGGATCCTATATATATGCCATGTTATGTACAAAAATAATGTCTTGTTATCTTTAAGTTAGACGAGTCGTTCTCAACAAAATCCAGGTGAGTAAATTTGGATTATTGTTAAGAATATTCTTAAGTATTTGAATAATACTAAAGATACATTCTTGGTTTACGGTAGTTTGAAAGAAGAGTTGAGTATTAAGTTTTATGCTAAACTGATCAAGATGATTCTCGATCCAGTCACGTTGTTTCTTTGTCATGATGGGCAAGACAGTTGATTGGAAGAGCTCTAAGAATAGCACGATTGAACAATATACAACAAAACAGAATACATTGTTGCATGAGAAGCTACTCAGGAAGCTGTCAGGATAAGAAAGTTTGTTTTGGAACTCAGAGTAGTACCTAACACTTAATCTTCTATAATTTGTGTACTGTGATAGTTTGAGTGTTATATACTTTTGAAAGAATCACATGTACATAAAAGTATCTGACACATTCTTCGAAAGTTTGAATACATTCGTGAAGTCGCGAGGAGTAAAATAAGTATTCTTAAGGTTCATACAGATGATATCGTGGCTAAATCGCTCACGAAGCCCGTGATGTACAACTAGTATGATGATCATTCTAGTAATATTGGACTTTGGTAAGCTACTAATCTTTTTCATTTGTAATTTAGTATTTGGATATTTCTGGAACATTAAACAGTTTTATCTTAATGAATTGAGATACTCGGTATGGTCGTTTTCAATTATATATCTGTGTTCTATATTAGCATGTTTAATCCATAAAATATTGTTGATTATTCTAAATCTCCATAATCGCTCATGTTATGGGAATAACATGAAGTAAGATTATTATGAAGTTTTGGTTTTATTCACCGATGATGAATAGTTAACTTGTTAAGACCAAAATTCATATGTATTCACTGATGATGAATATTGAAATGACCCAATCATGAGATGTCACTACATGGATCATCGTCAATAGTGAATCTCATAATGGTTTTGTCTATGTGTCCTTAGACCTGAAATGTATATGTTGGTTTTTGATTGTATGGCATATTATACTTTGATATGGTTAAACGATGTCCTGAACAATGTAGTTATAAAGGTCATCATTGGGTATGATGTGAAGTACATGACGAACACAAATAATCAAAATGGGATTTATTCCACTATCTGAGAGTATGATATCACTGGGCCTCTCGATGAAAGTGAATGGATATTTACACGGCCGTGTCCAAGCTATATTGATTGTAGATCAATTCTAACTTGGTGATTGCATTCAACTATTCTAGATCGAGAAACAGAAATGGTTGACAAATGAGAATGACTAGATCCATATCTTATGTCAACTCGGTATCGGTAATAAAGGGACGATAGATAATTAATCATTAAATTATTTTCTAATAATAATGATAGTTCGTTTAGCTGAAACAAACACTTGTATATATTTGGGGCATTGACATGTTGCTAGACGCCAATATATGTCTGTATACTTTTCTAGATGTTATGGCATGCACAAGTGGGAGTTTGTTGATTTAGTGTGCACATCATAACACAAATCTATACTATCGCTTATATACAGGTCTATGTGGTCATACATTTTTGCATTTAGACATCAATTATTATATATTGTTGATATATAATTATAATCTATAGTTCGAAAAATATAATTTAATTAAATATGATTTAATTAAATACTCCATATAAAAGACTTAACGGGCCGTGAAACTACAAACTAATTGAATGGGCTTACTTCGTTTAGGGTTAAATATATAGATATATTTAAATTTAAATGCCATTTGGTTTTGGAATTTGTCGGTAGATTGTAAAAATTCTAGCCGTCATCCTTTTTGTGATATTTCGTTTTGCGAAAATAAAAGATAAAAAAAAACGTGGTTGTGGTAACGACGGCTAATAAATAAATTGGTACAAGGGTTGTTATCACTTTGATAATTTTTGTGGCAATAAACGTGAGCACAAACAGGGGCGGATTTTAATGGAATTCAAAGGGGGTATCCGCTTCACCTGGATTTAACGGATAAAAAAATTTTACACTAAAAATTATTTTTTTTACTAAAAAATAAGGTTTTTATTAGTGTTTACCCCCGCTGAAAATAAAAAATTTATTAAATTTTTGCATCCGCCCCACCTGTCTTTGAGTTCAAGTTCCGCCACCGAGCACAACAAAAGGGTTGATATCCCTTCTTGTTGTGAGACAGATTAACGAAACAAATATTGGAGCAAGGGTTACGGAGCCGTAAGCAAGAACAAAAAGAAACAAAATTATTTTCTAACTCTTATTTTTGGTTCTTCTTTAATTATTTTAATAATCATCCTGATTATTCGATAACTTCTCGTTGGTGTTGCTAGCTAGAGGCAAACATAAGAATACAAAAGATAATTTTAAATTTGGTCTTGCTTTTCAAGTCACAAAAGAATATTTGATATTGTTTTTGGGTTATATACGGACTAGCATCTGGTTGGTGTTGTTTGACGTGCTTACGTGCTTGTGGATCAACCATAGAGATATTCATACACTTTGAATATATGTCTCAACCTAGACGTGGACAATTGTTTCTACCGCTCTTTTATCGCTCGATAAAGGTACATCTAAACTCATCTTTGTGAATTTATTATTTGACAATTATTAGTGGTGTAATTGGATCCGTTAATCGTGTGAATGTTTAATTGAAGGTTTATAATAAAATAAATGATGTTTATTTTAATGTTAATAAAAGATGTTTATTTTAATCGTTCCGTTGCGTCATAAAATTTTAAAAGTAGACACGATTTTCCTTCAATCACAAAAAATGCATTTTAAATTATGCATTTTAAAGGTTGAGTTTATATGTTCACAAATAAAAATTTTACATTTGAACAATAAAATGAATTTAATTTTAACTGTGACTTTGAAGTTTTTTATAATAATTTTGATTATATATATGTGTGTGTAATTCAATTCCTAGCTCCTGATCGAAAATCAATAGAAAAATAACCTTTTAGGGACTAAGAGACAAATCCAGTAGTTGAAAACGAAATATATAGCATGTAGTAAATTTGATAGTCTACAAAGATGTGTGTGATAGTGATTTACAACAAACACATACTGCTATGAGTTAGTAATTCGATCTATTTGTTCAAGTACAATTGGGTAGTTTCAAATGATCGCAAGTTACTTTCATAAATAAGTCCATATAACAATCAACTTAAACAACCTATCATACAAATAGTAAATGGGAAGAGATTTTTCTTTTCGTGTTATCCGGTGATGCTGAATATTTTTGTAACAAATGTATCCGTTATCCCGTGATTTGTTTAACCATTTCACTTAGACCAAATATAATGGGGCATCACCCACCACCTCTCACGCCCCAAAAATCTAGGTGGCATCCCACTTGTCAAGGCCCTGACGCCCCTGACGCCCATAATGGGGCGTCACCCGTGACGCTTTAGGGGCGTCAGTCAAGAATCTGACGGAAAAAAAGGTAAGCGTCAGAAAATTTTGGACCAATCAAATTTCTCCATTAATTTTTATATATTATTAAATTATATATTTTATACCCAACTTCCAATAATATTTTACCACATCACCCATCACAAATTTAACACTCAAATTTAACACTCCCCATTAAAAAAACTTCACTTCTTGACATTGCCACATCACCACATTTGCTTTTGACATCAAAGTGAGGGTTATATATGGTCTTATCACCTCAAGATGAATTGTTAGTGAAATTTAAACTAAAATTTAGGACCGTCTCAATAATTTAGAAGACCGAAAATAAAAATGAACTCTTATGCACGTAAAATTTTTTAATACAGACAACAACATTTTACTAAAATTTATCAATACGAAAGAAGTTTTAAAAACATTCGTATCAAATTGTTTTATTATCAAATATTTATTTGACAATTTTTCATTTAAATTAGTTAACTATTTGACATTGTTTTATTATTAAATAAATATTTAAAATTGTGGGTCATTATAAATTTATGGGCCCTGAACGTTTGTCCATATTACCCATGCTCGAAGACGTGTCAGACGAAACTTTTGAAAAATATTAAAAATGAAAAATCAATCATATCCTACTCAATTATATACTCATCATCATCATGTTGGTTATTAATGCCCAAGACACAACTTATGTTTATACTACTAATAACACTTGAACCTATATGGTCACATACAATGAGCAAATAAATATCAATTACATATTTGAATATGATTCTTATATTACAACCTTATTATACATGTTGTGACATTATTATTTAATTGAAATAATAATACTACAATTGTATATAAATGAATATCTATACATATGTATAAACATGTATATATGTAAGTAACAAGTATATTAGTTACTTGTTTATATCTTGTTAATTATTGATTATATATAATATAATGTAAAAGTGGAATTCATGATAACCTTGCACTATATTAGTGGGAGAAAAGTAAAAGAGAAATGATGAAGCATTACCTTTCATGATTAATTGTTTAAAGTGAAATGATTAAGCATTACCTTCTATGACTTGTTTGTGTTTCTTTAAAATGTATGAGAACATACATTTGCAAAACATACGGAGATACACAATTGAAAAGAAAGGCTTCCATGTGCTTTCATTTTCTCTCATGAAAATAACTTTTAAGAAAGTCTTTTAGTAAGTAAAAGAGTTAGTAGTTAAAATTAAGTTTTCAAGGGTTGTGAAGGACTAACATCAGGTTGATATTGGAGTTTGCTTTCGTGTGGATTACCGATAGATGGAGACTACTTTGGCTCCTATATTCTTAGCATCCATAACTTCTCAAGTTCAAAGTCTTCAAAGGTTGTAGTCTTTAAACTCACTATTTATTATTTAGTTTTCTTAACAACATGCAATTGGATCCTTGGTGGGGAGTTTTTGAAAGGTTTAAAAATTGTTGTACATGCTTCCACTGCTAAATAGTTTTATGAAAAATCATACAAACCCCTACAGTGGTATCAGAGCCGCTTTTGCATGTGTTAAGAAACTTATGTTATATACAATAAGAACTTGTTCTTATTATTAGAAATGAACAACTTTTTTTTCTCTAAAAAAAGAAAAAGTTGTAGATTTCTAAAATGCAACTTAGTTATTTTATTTGCTACAACCATTCCTTTTACATGCATGTATGGTTGTAGAAGTTGCTATTTATATATATATACTAGTTGATATATTAAGTTGCATGGTGCATAGAAAGCCTTTAGACCATTTTGTGATGTTTGGTTGTGTTGAAATTCGATTGGGTTGTAAATTATTCTTTCATTTATAATGGTTTGTAATAATTTTATTTTTCATGTTTTGTTTAATTTTGAAATGTAAAAGTATTAGTGTAGACTTGTATATTTTATCTATAAAAATGTAACAAGACATGAAGAAAATTCAAGATGGAGTTCTAAGCAATTTTGGAGCCATTTGCAACATCAAATGTTGACTAGGCAAGTGGGAGCTTCAAGACATCACAATGGAGCATGGATATTTGTTATGTCCTTAGATTGACCCGGTCCCTTCGTTTGGCTCACGAAAACCGATTAGAAAAAGGCTTGGCTATGCACCTATTAATTGTTATGTTTATGTTTGTATGTTGCATGTTTGAATATAGGATATTTGCATGCTAGAAAATAATTGTTATTATGTACCTAGTCTAACTAGGAACATTATTTCAGCTGCACATTTGTATGAATCTGAATACTCGTATGCTTTTCCTAATGGTAATATTTCAGTTTTCAATAAAGATGTTTTTTATTTTGAGGCACGACCTCACAATGGCATATATGAAGTTGACATACAAGATTCATCCAATAATAGTTCTATGTATAACATAAACACCAAAAGATCCAAGCATGACTTGAATCAAACTTATCGATGGCATTGTCGTCTTGGTCACATAAACAAGAAACGCATAACCAAACTCCAATCTGATGGAATTTTAAAATCAACTAACTCTGAGTCATTTGATGTATGCGAATCTTGTTTAAGCGGGAAGATGACAAAGGCACCTTTCTCCGATTCCGGAGAAAGAGCAAAGGATCTTTTGGGACTTATACATTCCGATGTATGCGGTCCTTTTAGAACTATGTCAAGAAATGGTGAAAGATACTTCATTACATTTACTGATGATTTTAGTAGATTTGGTTATGTTTACTTATTGAAACATAAACATGAGGCATTTGAAACGTTCAAAGTGTTTCAAAATGAGGTTCAAAAGCAGCTAGGCAAAACGATAAAGTTTCTTCGATCGGATCGAGGAGGTGAGTACTTGTGTCAAGAGTTTGACGATCATCTAAAGAATTGTGGAATTATTTCACAACGCACTCCACCCGGAACACCACAACATAATGGTGTTTCTGAGGGGAGGAATCGAACCCTACTTGATATGGTTCGATCTATGATGAATCATACTTCACTTCCTCCATCCTTCTGGACCTATGCCTTATTATCTGCTGCTCGCATATTAAATATGGTATCAACCAAAAAGGTTAATAAGACACCATACGAGTTATGGCATGGAAAGGTTCCAAATTTATCTTATTTGAAAGTTTGGGGTTGCGAAGCTCATGTTCGACAAGAAACTTCCAACAAACTTGATCCCAGATCTATCAATTGCATTTTAGTGGGATACCCAAAGGATTCTATGGGATATTATTTCTACAATCCTACCGAGAACAAAGTGTTTGTTTCTAGACACGCTACTTTTCTAGAAAAAGAGTTTCTATTAAATAAAACAAATGGGAGTAATGTAGAACTTGAAGAAATTCAAGAACCACAAAATGTCACACCTGAGGTTGGCACTAGCTATCAAAAAACTGTTGAAGAACCTGAACAATTGGTTGCTCAGGAACCTGAAGTAACACAAGACATTCGTAGATCTAGTAGACCTCGTCATAGTCCCGAAAGATATGATGAAATTTTCTTGGTGGATGAAAGTGAGCCCACTAACTACAAAGATGCTACATTAGATCCTGAATCTAGAAAATGGCATGAAGCCATGAATGACGAGATGCAGTCCATGTATGATAACGAAGTATGGGACTTAGTTGATCTACCTACTGAAAGCAAGGCTGTTGGGAGCAAATGGATTTTCAAGAAGAAAACCGATATGGACGGAAATGTACATACATTTAAGGCAAGACTAGTGGTGAAAGGTTTCACTCAAACTCATGGTATTGACTACGACGAAACTTTCTCTCCAGTAGCCATGCTAAAATCAATTAGAATACTCATTGCCATAGCCGCATATTATGACTATGAGATATGGCAAATGGATGTCAAAACCGCATTCCTTAATGGACACTTAAGTGAAGATGTCTATATGGAACAACCAGAAGGTTTTGTAAATCCTAAGTATCCTAATAAAGTGTGTAAGCTTAAAAGAGCCATTTACGGATTAAAGCAAGCATCTAGAAGCTGGAATATTCGTTTTGATGAGAAAATAAAAAAGTTTGATTTTATCAAAAATGAAGATGATCCATGTGTTTACAAAAGGGCTAGTGGGAGCATAGTAGTATTTTTAATCTTATATGTAGATGATATACTACTTATTGGAAATGACATCCCAACTTTACAAAAGGTAAAGTCTTGGCTTGGAAAGTGTTTTCAAATGAAAGACCTTGGCGATGCTGCTTATATTCTAGGAATAAAAATTCATAGAGATAGATCAAAGCGGCTAATCGGCTTGAGCCAAAGTGTATATATTGAAAAGATTCTAAAAAGATTGAAGATGCAAGATTCCAAACGCGGATTTTTGCTAATGTCACATGGTACAATATTGAGCAATTCTCAAAGTTCTAGTACAAATGATGAGCTTAGACAAATGAATGAAATTCCATATGCTTCTGCAATTGGATCCATTATGTATGCCATGTTATGCACAAGACCAGACGTATCGTATGCTTTGAGCATGACGAGTAGATACCAACAAAATCTGGGAAAAAGCCACTGGATAGCTGTCAAGAACATCCTAAAGTACTTAATAAGGACTAAAGATATGTTCTTGATTTATGGTAGTGTGGAAGAAGATCTTACTGTAAAGTGCTACACAGATGCTAGCTTACAAACTGATAGAGATGATTCAAGATCACAATCTGGATATGTCTTTATCTTGAATGGATGAGCTATAACTTGGAAAAGTTCTAAGCAGAAAGTAGTTGCACAATCTACTACAGAAGCTGAATACATTGCTACATCGGAGGCAGCACAAAAGGCTGCGTGGATGAAAAAGTTCATTGCTGATTTAGGGGTGATGCCAAGCATAGAAGACCCATAGAAATATTTTGCGACAACAATGGTGCTATTGCTCAAGCAAAAGAACCTAGATCGCATCACAGCACCAAACATATCCTTAGGAGATTCCACTACATACGTCACATAGTGGGAAACGGAGATGTTTGTATTCGCAAAGTTCACACAGATCAAAACCTTGCTGATCCTTTTACAAAGGCTTTGGCACAATCAAAACACGAGGGTCATGCTCGGTGCATAGGGCTTCGTAATGTTAATGATTGGAATGATTTATAATTTACTATTATGATATTTTGAAACATTTATGCAACATTTATATTAAATGATATGATGTATTTGGAGATAATCATGCTCATTAATAATTATTGTGTTCTTTATTAGTATGTTTAAATCCTTGAATAACATTGTTATTCTAAAACGTCCATAGTCAATCACACCTATGGGAATAGTTATGAATTAAGACTAATGTGAATAAGTTGGTTGACTTTCATGAAGATGAAAGTAGAGCAAGGGAGTTGCAACCAAATTCACCTATGTTTATTAGAGAATAAACATTGGACATGACCCACTTTCAAGATCACTTCATGGATCAATGTCATAAGTGATTCTTGAAAATGGTAATATCTTTATATCCTTAGACCGTAGATACATATTGGGTCTTAAGTGTGAGGATTGTTATACTTTGACATAGTCAAACGTTGTTCTTTAGCCAGGCAATCATAAAAGCTATTGTTAAGTATAATATGAGACACATGAGAGACGTGTGTAGTCTAGACGGGATTTGTTCCTCTCATCTGGATAAGAGATTGACATCTATGGGCCCCTCGATGATTTAAATTGATTAAGATGCGTGGCCACGCTCAAACTATATTGATGTATTCAATGGTGTTTGTTTTATCATTTCCAATCTTGATCGAGTAACATAATGTATGAGCTAAATATGAGATTGATTGCTATCCATGTCTCATGCTCAACGTGATGTCAGTAACAAAGGGATAACTGATACCTTACCTATATATTGATTTGAAGTTTTAGCTTGAGAATCAATGGATGCTCAGAATATATGACACATTTTCATGTGTTGTTAGGGGCAGTGGCATGTTGCTAGACGTTTACCACTGTCTGTGTTGACATATGTTGAATCTTGTGCAAGTGGGAAATTGTTGGTTATTAATGCCCAAGACACAACTTATGTTTATACTACTAATAACACTTGAACCTATAGGGTCACACACAATGAGCAAATAAATATCAATTACATATTTGAATATGATTATTATATTACAACCTTATTATACATGTTGTGACATTGTTATTTAATTGAAATAATAATACTACAATTGTATATAAATGAATATCCATACATATGTATAAACATGTATATATGTAAGTAACAAGTATATTAGTTACTTGTTTATATCTTGTTAATTATTGATTATATATAATGTAAAAGTATACATTGTATAACTATATTACTATATTATAGAATTATAGTGGAATTCATGATAACATTGCACTATATTAGTGGGAGAAAAGTAAAAGAGAAATGATGAAGCATTACCTTTCATGATTAATTGTTTAAAGTGAAATGATTAAGCATTACCTTTTTTTTTGGCAAAAATATTAATATGTATATATATAATAGAACCGAAGTTCAGGTGAAGCAACATTAGCAGTACTTGGTCACAAACGACCAAAACTCAATAAAACACACTATCTTCGTTCTAAACATGAACAACAATATAGAGCACAATAATGAATAACAATAGAAAAGTCAACAACACAAAATCACCAACCCTAGGCCTAAACAACATACACATAACCCGACCCCGTATCCAACCTCGCATCTTCACTCCTCAGAAGCCGCCAATCCAAACCATTCACCGGGCAACCCAAGAACACCTAACCCGAGGCCTATTTACCGAAGTTAACAAAGTCAACAACGCTGGCAACAACATCAAACCCACAGAAGGCCCGACGACGAGAAAAATGGAATGGATGACCAAACAAGCCGCAACAGAACAGTACCAAATGCAAAATCAAACCTTAGGAACCAGTCATCTTCACCAAGTTTTCTAAGGACGTTTACAAATCCCCGGATTCAAACAGTCATAGCTTCAAGCAGTCGGCCAATAACAGCTAGCTACCGACAGCAGCCACCAGCCGCAGCCGGCGACCGCCATCGGCATCCAACCACCACTAGCATTACCTTCTATGACTTGTTTGTGTTTCTTTAAAATGTATGAGAACATACATTTGCAAAACTTACGGAGATACACAATTGAAAAGAAAGGCTTCCATGTGCTTTCATTTTCTCTCATGAAAATAACTTCTAAGAAAGTCTTTTAGTAAGTAAAAGAGTTAGTAGTTAAAATTATGTTTTCAAGGGTTGTGAAGGACTAGCATCCGGTTGATATTGGAGTTTGCTTTCGTGTGGATTACCGATAGAGGGAGACTACTTTGGCTCCTATATTCTTAGCATCCATAACTTCTCAAGTTCAAAGTCTTCAAAGGTTGTAGTCTTTAAACTCACTATTTATTATTTAGTTTTCTTAACAACATGCAATTGGATCCTTGGTGGGGAGTTTTTGAAAGGTTTAAAAATTGTTGTACATGCTTCCGCTGCTAAATAGTTTTATGAAAAATCATACAAACCCCTACACATCATCATCATCATCATCATCATCATCATCTACTTTCAATAGATAGGTGCTAGTTTTGGACCATAATTTGATGACTACTAGACTTTATATGACTTCTTATCCAAATGTACGAGATACATTCAAGAAAAATATGGACACTAAAGAAAATTCAATATTTTTAACTTACATTAAATTTACATAAAACACTGTGTTTATACAAAGTCTCGATATATAATCAGCATATTTATGCACTAAGACATCAAATTTTATGTAATACTCCGTAATTCTCAAACCAAAATACGTAGTATATAAATGTTGTAAACATTTTTCCATAACCACATTAACACTGCAAATAGATAAAGATTTAGTGTTTCAATGTAAACTAAGTAAACTTGAGGGGGTCAAAATGTAAATTAGATTCAACTCAATAACTCCCACACCCCATGTGTTGTGGAGTTCACATAGAACTCTCCGTAACGCGCTATCAAAAACTCCATCTCGCAGTTTCATCAAATCCGTTTCATGGATTCGGATCCTTCGTCTGATCGATCGGTTAGTCTAAAATATTTTCAATCTATTTTACAGATCTCGTAATTTTATGTGTTTCTTCCAGCAATCAGAAGGATTTTATAGTTATACGATCTGTTTATGTTCGATTTGATCTATATCTTTCCCTTGCTTTAACCTAGGGTTTGTAGCTTATATCCATAGATGATTACATCAGTCGTTTATATTTGTTCGAATTGAGTCCTTTTTGTATCAACAATTGATTTCTTTTTTCACGTGTTATGTAATTGTTTGTAGTTTAGGTAATTTGATCTGTGAAAGCATGATTTATGTCTCTATGATTATGAAATTGAGCATATATAGCCCAAATTGAAGTAAAATTGAGGCCTTATTTTTAATAGTTACTGATTACACATAATATATTTGCAAACTGATTTTTGTGATTTTTATGTTTACTAATGTTTTAAAATTTAACTGAAATGCCTAAATAGTCTGCTTGTTAGGTAGCTACTTAGATATAGAACAAAGAAATAATGCTAACTCACAAAAATAAGGACCTTCTTAAAATACTGCGATCATTAATAGCAAAATTTAGAGATAGTTATTCATTAGTCTGCAATTGCTTCTACACAGTCTTGAATAACCTTATTTATTCTAATGTTAATTTATGTTTAGTGTGGTTATCGTTTTCATGTAGCTCTTAATGAGTTTCTAAAACATCATATCAACTCACCCGTTCTAATTTTACCAATACCAGCAGCAATTCAAGGATGCAAAAGCCACAGGATTCAACCCAGGATTGATTGTTTTGTTGGTTGTTGGCGGGCTACTGATTACATTCCTTGTTGGCAACTATGCGTTGTACATGTACGCTCAGAAGACGTTACCGCCCAGGAAAAAGAAGCCAGTCAGTAAGAAGAAGTTGAAGAGGGAGAAACTTAAACAAGGTGTTGCAGTACCCGGAGAATAGACTGTCAAAAAACGGAGCATAAATTTGTGTTAATGTTCAGTACCGTCTTGTTCTGTGATGATTTTAGTGTCTTTAGTTTTGTACCTGTTTATCTAATCGTGAGTGCTAGTTTAAATTGATCCGGTATTGTTAAGTGGTAACTTAGTGTACTAGCAGCCCAAGGGTTCTCCAAGTATGATTAATGGTAATAATCACCTTGGCTTAGTTCGTGTTCCATCAGGCTTTAATTATCCTTTTTCGTGGGTGTTTTACTTCCATCGTTTCAGAGGTGTCAAAATGGGTATGTGGGATGAGTTGGGGAAATGGTAAAACTTTGCTCAGTTCAGAGTTGTTAGACCCAAAACAGTTTTATGTCTAAATTATAAACATTTTCTTTTACATTAAATTCATCGAATATGCCTATAAATATATAAACAGTCACTTTTTTATTCCAAATGATTACAACACATCGAATGACTTTTCACTTGTTTGGCCACTTTAACGATTTCAATGTGTTATAGCTCGGTTTCTGTTTCATCATAAGCGGTCACAAATCTTCATAAATTAAAAGGAACCACTTGGTGACACTTGATTTTGGTGTGGTCGTTAGTTTATAATGACGTGCTTGGTTTTTATCACCCGGTGCGTAAACTTTTGAATGTCCTTTTAGAGCATTTTCAATGGTTAGTTAATAGAATGTCAATTCATTGTTAATCCATTGGCATCATTAGGAATGCTTAGTCAATCCATTGTCAATCCATTTATGTCTTCCATTTAGTGAATCTTAAGCATTTTGCATCACATATGAAATTGTTGTAAACATTTGTACAATTTGCTTTTAGATTTGTACCATAATTTAATTAATTTATTTTTAGTGGTTGAAGAATGATGTGATGGTTGGGAGTGATATGTGATGAGTTAGTGATGGGAAAGATATGAGAAAGAAACGGTAATGTGGCGCTGATGTGGCAGTGTGTTAATATGAAGAAGGGTGTCATGAATGGGAATGCTCTTACTAAACATTTGCATAACACTAACCGAATATGCTATTAACGTAATTTATCTTTTCATTGCTGTCAAAATTATTGTCCCATGATTAGATGTTGCATCTTTAGTAAAGAAGCTTGCTCTTTCTTTCTAAAACTGAAAGGGGGAAAAAGATATACGAAAAACCCTCTTTTTATAAAGATTAACAATTAACAATTGTAACAAATAATTAATAACCAACAACTTGTGGTTCAATGGCACCAGTCCCTATGAAGCTGGGGCCCCATGTGTGGAAGCTTGAAAGAACAACATACGCAAGTTTGAATCCTCGGGGGATCATGATTTATCTTTGACTCTCGGGTATGCCTTCGTGGCGCTGCATCAGCTTGCATTACGCATATGCTGATGCCCTTGTACGTTGGGTCTATCACGTGCCCTTGGAGGATGTCTTCGGGCTAGACTCTTGCCTATCACACATGGGATTCCTTGGTGGAGGTGATTTACAGGCATCCGACTCTTACGGGGTAGGTTGCTAAAGGCAACACAGAGTTTGTAACAGATAGCTATGGCCACCAAGTCAAACATGGGTAGTCGCCTGTATAAAGAATACACAACAATAACACCCTTTTTTTTTTTTTTTTTTTTGTGGATAAAGAAAAACAATACTTAATCCTGCAAATGTGGAGTACGAGGATGTAAGAATAGATAGACATTAATCCACCTATGGAGAGACTCGTTCTTATACTTTTCACATAGAGAAGTCATTCTCAATCCAAATGTACCATAAATAAATCGGTTATTTATAAGACAAAATTGCATAGGGGATCCCTGTGGTTTGTTCGATACAACAAGTGGAGTCCAAAAGAATTTTTTCACCTTGGGGGGTCACTGTGGTTTGCAATAGTTTCACCAGGGGTCCAATGTCCTAACGTCTGTCAATATTTAACAGTTTTGGGCCTCACATGACTTGCACTTGAGGGTAGTTTCGTCTTTTTAATTAACCCTCCAGCTTTTTTTTTATTTTATTTTCTCTTTTCTATTTCTCTCTAGCATTAGAAGTATGCCAAACTCGAGGTTGCTTCAATCAACCTGACCAAAACCTTCAATACCAAACTCTAATTAAAATCAAACAACGAGCGAAGATCTGCATTTAAAATTTATGAAATCAGGGTTCAAATGAAGAACAGTGAAAAAACCATTGTTGAAGGCTTCAAAATCAAACTCGAGATTTAGAAACTATTAGGCATTGATTCCTTCACAAATAATGCTCCAAATCAAATCTCTAACGGTCGACATTCATAAAATAAACCTGAGTCACAACAGAATTTTTGAATTTTATGAATGAAACTCATGTTGACCATTTACTCCGAAGTTTGACTCTTCGAATTAGATCTGAATTCTTCAAGTTAGACCTTTCAAATTCTGCAGACACATTCACGATAACATAAGGAACGAATCTGCTTTTTTAATTTACTCTCTAACATCTCCAATTGATCCAGAGATTAGATCGGTGACGTTTTTAACTAACCGAAGAACATGGATCAAATCATCATGAATCAATTAATGTAAATCAGTTGTGATGATGCACGAAGTGTAGGATATCGATCGAGATCAGTTTTCTAACTTCGATTTTGCTGAATGAAACATCAATGAAAGATTTCAATCTTTAAACGATGAACAGTGACGAGCATGTAATGTAGCAATAATATGTTTTTTGATATTTTGAATTTGATAATAATCAGCTGTTGTTGAATCTTTAATATGAAATATGTTGATGATAATCAGCTTGTATTTGAGTTTGGGTTTTGAAAAGAAATTTATGAATCAGGGTTTAAAATTATTGTTCATACATTTTTTGAACACCATTTCTAACCAGGTTTTAATTAAAAGACAATAATACTCTCATGTGCAGGTCATGTGAGGTCTCAAAAACGTTAAAATTAGACAGACGTTATGGTGTTGGACCTCCCGTGAAACATCTGCAAATCATAGTGACCCCCAAGGTGAAAAAAATCTTTTGAACTCCACTTGTTGTATTGAACAAACCACGGGGACCCCCCATGCAATTTTGTCTATTTATAATGACGAACTTACAATCCTTCCGACAAACTAGAGACACGTGAAAGAGTATTTAACAAAGATGAATATCTACAAATCTTCAGTTGAATTAAAAACATATCAAAGAATGACAAAATAGAACAAAAATGAAAATACTTTATCTATGCTCTATGTAGAGTTGGAGGATCTGGGTTGGCATAACAGGTTGGTGTTAGCTTGAGCTTATAAACAACTTGTCACTTTAATCGCAGAAGTTGGCAAAGAAAACTCGAGTTTAAAAGCAATCAATCAGAGTTTATTAAAGATGACACAAAACATTATCAAGTGTTGATACAAAATGCTGGTAATTGTCTATGCCTAAAAAGAGGAAATCTTTGAGGTTGTTGATATGGTCATCGTGTGTCAAGTTAGTTTTCTGCTTTAACCGAAACCAAAGCAACATCGATAGATTTAAATATATGTAGGTGTGGCTGGTGTATAAAAAATATCTAACAGGTGAGATTCACCTGTTTAATGTCATCATTATACGAAGATATATTTGCCGGACCCCCTAAAGTAGATATATACCATAATCAGATTTTGTAACAGGAGACTATGAACTTCACTGACATTGCAATTTGAATTACTTGATTCATTTGGAACAAAATCTTCACAACAAAGCGTACACACACAACTGGTTGTAACTTTATGTACACGCATATTACCATATATGTATATGTTCCAAAAACATATTAAAACAGCTCTCTAACTCCCTCTGTAATCAATTGCAAAATACTTTCAGGCTCCATTACGACCCATGGTCTGCTCCCCAGGAGGAATCATAACCAACATCGGTTGGGCCCCAAATCCCGGATGAGGAAGCCTACGGCGAATCTCACGGCCTTCTTGGCAAAGAGCACACGGGTGGCAGCAAACATGAGTTGCAAAATCACCTGCCACCTCAGCCTGGTCCAATTGTTCTTCATCCATATCACAACATCCACCGCATGATTTTCTCATTGACTCCCAGTTACCCTGTCAAACCCATACATTTAACGAGCATCATTAAAATGACACTGCTTTAGAGGTGGCAAAATGGGTGGGGCAAAATTGTTGCATGTAATTAAGTAGGGTCGGGTATGTTTGGGTTTGCCTGAAGCAATATATGATTCTGTCCAAAAGTTCAATTCTTCCAATAAAAGTTTCGAGTGCCACACACACAAACCACCTTATTACAATAAGAATCTAACATTTTGATTATAACGATTTACGTCGACATTCTAGTTCTGTTTTCCTACAGAATGGGTAGGATTTCGTTTCTCTAGGAAACGAATAAAAATTTGAAAATGTTTTGAACAGCAAAACATGTACTTTTTATTTTCCATAAAGGATGATGTACAAAGACATAAACGAAATATTATACTTACAAAAGGGAAAACGGGGATTTTTGTTTTCTGAAAAAACTTCTCCATAAAACACAAAACTTGAAAAATCTTTTAATCTTCAGTTTACTGTTTATATAGAAACTTTTACTGGGAAATTCAAAATTGTGTTTCCTACAACTAAATGCAGACTAAGAAATGATATGTAAAAGAACTACAATATTTGTAAAGAGGCCAACATTTTGAAGTCAAAAGCTGAGGAATAGAACTCTTCCTCCAAAAAGGCAACAAGTTAAGCTAACCACAGGCTAAAATCAAGCTAAAGTATCCAAATATCCTGATTATCAATAATCAATAATAGATATCTCGAGAAAAAGGTAATTAAGTAATTTAATATTAGGGGGAAAACTTACAGACTTCAAGATCGCTGCTACAGAATTCATCATTACGACCTAAACAAGCAAATATGCCTGAATCCCAATGAGCCCTAGGTAACGGTTCTCCCATGACGTTAACAATGCCGTTAGTTAACGGCAATCCGTCAGCAGTCCAACCAGAGGCGAAACTAGGATTTTTTTTCACTGGGCCAAATTTTTTTTTTAAACCGTAACAATTTTTTGAACAAAATTTGAAGATTTTGAGGCAAAAGTTTGAGAATTTGGGGTAAAATTTGAAGGTTTTGGGGCAAAATTTGTAGTTTTGGGGGAAAAAAAAAATCAAACGGGTCAAAGTCGAAAAATCCAAAATTTTTACCGTGAAAAAAACTCCACTGGGGCGGCCGCCCCCCTCTGCCCCTACACACTTTCGCCCCTGAGTCCAACCATAAACAGCTGCACGATGAGTAAAGCCTTCTGGAACTGTAGCTTGTTTCAACTCTGGATTGCACATCAAGTGACTTTGAATTGGGGATAAGGGTTTTGGTGGTGTTGTTTTCATCGGTGATTGCTGGGTTTGATTGTTGATTGTTGTCGTTATTAATTTGAAAAAGAGATTGATTTGATAAAAGAGGGCTTGATTACTCGTTAATTGTCATGATTTTTGATGAAAAGTTGATACTAGTAGGGTCTGTGTTCCATAGATATTGTGTAGAAGAAATGAAATGAGATGAAAGAGGAACGAAGGGAAGGGATTGTGAATCCTTCCAATTTGATGGCCATTAGGGCTCCCTGTGAAGTGCGAGGTCACGGGTTCGAATCTTGCCATAGGCAGACGAATTTAATAGTAGCCCCTGACAAGAGGGTGCTTTTCCTGGCACAGGTGATACCTGGGTTGCCTGCTGCCTCAAGGTTTACGCGCTGCGCGGAGGCCAATGTGCCTATTCGTAGTAGTGGTTCCTCGGTTACCAAAAAAAAAAAAAAAAAAAAATACACTGAATTCTCCTTCCCTTTCATTTCATTTCTCTCTCAAACTAAACTCTGGAACATCAATTTCATTTAGCTTATTTCCCTTTCATCTTCCTTCTCTCTAAAATTACACTCTGGAACAGACCCGTAAAGTAGGAATAAGATAATTTGGGGAAAGAGTTTTGTTTAATTTTTAAAGAATGAATGAATGAATTACTCCATATGGATTGGTTTAAGTTATGTATATGGGCGATAATATGTACACAACCACTTTTTACACATACACAATCAAAAAAGCTTTACAGTGTTGTACAGTACAACACTATAAAACGTGTTTGATTGTGTATGTGTAAAAAATGGTTGTGTACATATCACTTCCCTATGTATATCTTTAGCTCAAATTTTATAAAAAAATATTTTCATCACATAGCACAAAGAAGGTTATCAGTCATATTATTATTTTATTTTACAGTTAGACCATCTTTAACGCGCCCGACAGACACCCAATGTGCAGCCAACACATCGAAAGCACGCTGCTAACGCAATGTGCTGGTGAGATGAGGCAGGGGCGTGTTGGAACTAGGCATGGAGAAGATGAAGACGTGCATGATTGGTTTTGTCAACGTGGTGGCTTGTGATTTGTGAAAAGATGCAACAGATATATGAATATATGATATTGAACGTTCGATCGATAATTTAATAAATAAATAAATAAATAATAACTTTATTCATCTATAATAACTCTTTCAATTTCTAACAAAACATTATTCAAAATGGATGCTTATTGAACTATTGCCGATGATTCATCGGGCGACAAGTTATTGTTAAATGTTATGCATTCGTATGCCGAAGAGCTAGACCGAGAAGTTGATGAAAGCTCAAGTCAGAGACCTCCACGAGCACCCCGAATGTATCTTCGTAGGGATCGCGAAGGTGCGAGCAGAATGTCTATGGAAAGATATTTTTCTGATGATCCTACGTTTCCTCTTCATAAATGTAAAAGACGTTTTTAAATGCGATCGCAATTATTCCTACGTATCATACAAGGTATATCCGAATGATCTCTTAATCATTTGCCCGCGCACTTTGAATTTTTTAAACAAAAAACCGACGCTATTGGTCATCAAAGTTTTAATATATATCAAAAGTGCGCATCTGTGTTGCGACAATTGGCCTACGGTACATTGGGTGATATGTTTGACGAATATTTGCGTATGAGTGAGCAAAAATCATTAATGTGTTTAAAAAACTTTCGTTTGTGTGTTACTGATTTGTATGAAAGAGAGTATCTTCAAAAACCAATAACACACGATATTCAGCGATTATACGCATCGCACGAAGGAAAACATAGTTTTAAAGGGATGCTTGGAAGCATCGATAGCACGCACTGGTAATGAAAGAATTGTTCTGTCGCATGGCAAGGTCAGTACACAAGTGGTCATAAAAAACCGTCTCTTATACTCGAAGTTGTAGCTTCGTATGATATGTGGATATGGCACGCCTATTTTGGTGTTGCAGGTTCCAACAATGATATTGATGTGTTAAACCGATCACCATTGTTTGATTCTATTAAGAATGGTACAGCTCCACCTAAACCATTTACCGTAAATGGTCGTGATTACACACATGGTTATTATCTCGCTGATGGTATTTACCCGGTTTGGGATACACTTATTAAGGCTTTTTCATCCCCAACTGACGAGCTACATACAAAGTTTACACGCTTTCAAGAAAGTGCAAGAAAGGAGGTCGAGCACACATTCGGTGTTATTCAAGGTAGATTCAATATATTACGTCTGCCTGGACGAGCTTGGAAAGCAAAAAAATATGTCCCGCATCTTATACACTTGTATACTATTGCACAATATGATCCAAGAGGATAACGGTTTTTGCTATAAATTCACTCAACAAAGAGTATCTAAGAGATCCAGATAACCAACCTGTTTTGTTAGGAGTCAAAATTGTAGTCATGTAACACGAGATAGGGAACAAAGATGTGCATAATCACTTCGGACAGACTTAACCGAGCATGTATGGAATCTCCCACCAAATTTATGCCCCACCAACTATTTTTTTTTTATATTATTGTATTTGTAGGACTAATAAATTATTGTAATATTTTATTTTTAGGATCTTTTATTAATGTAATCATATTATTCATTTTAATTTTAGTGTGGTTTAGTATATTAACTAGTGTGTAATGCTCGTGCTTTGCACGTCATAGAGCGTTCATTGTTGGTACAGTTCTTTGCATGTCATTGAGTGTTCATTGTCAGTACATGGTGAGCTGATATTCTATGATTTAAACAATAATAAAAGCTAAGAGTGGACATCAATGCAAGTGTCGGTAAATGTTTTTTATATAGCAACAATATGAGTAAAAAATAATGGATAGAGGCATATGATTCATGATAATAGAGGTGTCTTATTGGCAAAAGGCACAGGAGCATTTTTTTTTTTTTGATACTGAAACTTGTTGAAGTAGCCCTTCTGTGCAATTGATGCGAGATGCAGGCTTGGCTGTCCAAATAACTGTTTAAAAAGTAGTTGTTAGTCAGGTGGAATAAATTGTAATACGACAGGGGGCGTAGTGTATGTAGGATGTTCGTGTTAAAATATATGTTGGTGGTAGAATAAGATACCTGATACAATAATGACCTGTAAATGGGGTGATGAATCGAAACAAATGTACAGTGACCAGGCTCCCTGTATCATTAACCTGTTGTTTTCAAAGGATAAGCAAATGCAGTGTAACTAATCTGGTGAAATATAAGATGAAAATAAGAGGTTTACTTGTTCGTTACAGGGGCAGCTTTGTACCTGCGCTATATTAGCTAAAATAGGTTGCTGAAGGTCTCCTTGTAAACAACATTTCGTGTGTGGCGGTTGAACTCATCATCAGTGTCATTTATGATGGAAATTTTAAGACCAGTCGGGTTCGTAACTCGTGAAAGGGCAACGTATAGTTGCCCATGGCTGAAAACGGGTTTAGGAAAATATAGACCTACGAATTGGAGAGACTGGCCTTGGCTTTTGTTGATGGTCATTGCATAGCATGGTTTTACAGAGAATTGTATTCTTTGCATTACAAACGGCCACTTTGTTTATGTAGAAGTTAGTACTATCCTGGGTATTATGACCATATTTCCAATATGTGATCCGGTGATGATTCGAGCTTGGATAACAAATTTCTGGAAATCAGTTATAATCAGCCGAGTTCCGTTACACACTCCCGCACTTGGATATACATTTCGTAACAACATTATGGGTTGTCCTATTTTGAGTTTCAGCTTGTGAGGAGGAACACCTGGGAAATTCTACTTGGCCTCAACAATCGTCTTCCCATCATCCGAGTCTGAGCTTTCAACCACAAACCTATAGGCAAGAGTAATGCATAACTATATAAGATTGGGTAGGAGGCTGTGTATATATAGATGTATATATATACATACGTATGCATATAGAGACTAAAATACTTACTTGTGACTCCTGGGGCGCTCTAATTCCTTGGCTGGAGTAGCCACATGAAGGTTTCGTTTCTGACCTGTCGGGGTGGAGCTCTTCACTTCAGTGGTTTTAGCAAGGGAACTGGTTGCCGGGGCTGCTGCTGCATCGCCTTATGTCACACCCTCAAATAGGGCCTGGGGTATTTGTGACTAATTATATCAAATCATAATTGTATAAACGAGAACGACTCTATATGAGACGTTTGATTGAGTTTTACAGCGGAAGATAAATAGATTACTTTGTATTTAATAAACAACGCATTAAATGTCTTTAACTGATATGATATGTAATGAAGACTCCAAGCATAGCAAGCAATCATCATCAAATTAGCAAATGCAAGTCCTTCAAATTATCCATGAATGACTTGTTGAAATGTTGCTTTCAATTAGCAAATACACAGCGGAAGCATTATGTAAGACCTGAGAATAAACATGCTAAATAGTGTCAACCAAAAGGTTGGTGAGTTCATAGGTTTATCATAAATATGATTTCAATAATAGTGTTAGACCACAAGATTTAATAAAGTTGATATAGAAATATCAATATAAAGTGTTGATTGATATAGAAATATCAATCTAAAAGTAATGCTGAGTTTGTAATATCGCGACTAAACAAAAATTACCCCATGACACTTGTTATTCGTGTCGTTGAATCATTATTATGTAGTCAAAGACCAACGGTCAACTGACTAGAGACGTCACTCTCAGTAGCGCTACTCAAAATAACTAAGTTTGTATCTTATACCTCAGCAATTAACGATATTACGGCAGGGATTTAGCATGACAAAGCATGTATATAGCATAAAAGTTTGAATACTTGTGTCTAAATGTAAAACAGTTATAAAAGTTGCGCATGTATTCTCAGCCCAAAAATATATAAAAAGGGAGCTATGAAAACTCACGATACTGTATTTCGTATTTTACGAGTATGATGGCACTTGAACAAGTACGGAGTTGTCCTCGGATTCACGAACCTATATCAAGTATATATATTAACACATATACTTGTGATCGAATAAGTTTATATATATTATTTCAATTGTTATATATTTCTGTATATATATACTTGTATATATATATATATATATATATATATATATATATATATATATATATATATATATATATATATATATATATATATATATATATATATATATATTCCATATATAAGTATTTGTTTGATGAAATTATATTAATAATGATAATAAATAATAAGTTGTATTATTTTGTAATAACAATAATAATACTAGTAATAAAATGATAATAATCATAATAAGGTGTGAAAATAATAATTATAATTATAATAATAGTAAAAGTGAAAGTTCTTATAATAATTAAAATGTTATATGTTTACAGTAGTAATGATATTAATAATTTTTTAATATCTACAATAATAATCATAGTAATAGTAATAATAAGAATGATATTAGTAATAAAAATAATAATTTTTGTAAAAATGATAGTAATGATAATACTTTTTAATAATAACAATAGTAATACTCATAGTGATAATATTAATAATAGTATTTATGGTAAAAATAATCTTAATATTTAGGAAATGATACTAATACTAATATTTATGAAAATAATAGTAAGTTGTTTTGTTTTTATAATAATAATAACAATAATAATAATAATAATAATAATAATAATAATAATAATAATAATAATAATAATAATAATAATAATAATAAACTGGTAACTAATACTTTTATTAGTATTAATACCAGTAATAACTATAATACTAGTGATAATAACAAAATTTAATTGTAACAATAATAACAATAACAATAACAATAACAATAATAATAATAATAATAATAATAATAATAATAATAATAATATTAGAGATGGAACTAGCTTAGAAGCTTTTCTAAAAAAATATGCCCAAGACCGGGCTCGAACCCGAGACCTCTCGAAACCCGTTAACACCCTAAACCATCCTTCCAAATCTGTTTGTCTGATTTTTATTTCCAACTTAATTTATCTATCTATTGTTTCTGTTTCTCCTTCTTCTTCGACCCAAGACCAGAACCAAATCAAAATCATAACAGCTATCACTAATTTGGATTTAGACTTGAATTAGAAACAGAGATAATCGACCTTAGGTATTTATGATTAACAGAAGAAAAGTAAAAAAAATTTATAAATTGTAACAGCAGAAAAAAAAAATCACGATAACAACTCTAATCTTGATTTTGAGTTTAAGGCTGTTTTAGGTTATGATTCCTTCACAAAATAAGTTTCAATTCCATCCTAGAAACTTTCTAAATCCTTAATTTTAACAGAAACGACTTCTATAGCTCCAATTTGATCTTAGAACACCCGGTTGAATTTTTAAACCAAAACTTTGACTTCATAATTAGAATTCGATAGGAAAAATTGGTGTTTGATACTTTGCAGATAGTTTGAGTGAGGGATTTCTGACAAAACTACATTTATAGATTTTGAAAAATGTTTCGAAATCGAGTTTTGGGAAATATGACCAAGAACAGAAGTATCGAGTCTGTATTTTTAAAAATAAAATTTGTTTTTGATTCTTTGGATTGGAGATGTAAAGGATTATATAGCGTATTGATTAATGGAGCAGTTGATAACAATCAGTAGCAGCAATAAAATAATTAATCACGATCATATATAAAAATTTAAAAGCTGGAGCAGAAACAAAATCGTGGTAGTTGCTGAAAAAAAAATTATAATGCAGATCATAAAAAATAAAAGCAGTTTCCGGATCACGATAAAAAACAGATATGATTTTAAATATAAAAATCAAAAGCTGCTAGTTCATGATTTTTGACTTTTTATTTTTATTTTTATTTGATATTAGTAATTAATAATAATAATAATAATACTAATAATAATAATTATATTAATAATAATAATAATACTTTTAATATTATGAATAATAAAAAAAATAACATTAGTAATAACAAAAGTAAAGCTAATTATCAAAAATAATGTTGATAATACTAATGTTATTTATAATAATTTTTATAATTTTAGTAATAATGATAATACTAATAATGTTAATAATGATATTAGTAAGCAATTAATTATAGTAATATTCTAACAATAATGATAATAATCGTTATAAAATGTTATTAATAATAATGATATTTCATTATATTAATTTAAATGTTAAGTATTAATAATAATGTTATTAATATTAATAGAATATTAGTAATTATATTAATGATAATGATGATATGTATAACTATACTAATATTAATATTAGTAATAATAATATTAATAATAATAATAATCAAATTCATATTAATAAAAAATGATAATACTGATAATAATAATAATGATTGTAAATGATGTATATATACACACATATATATTTACATATCTTTTTATAATCGCTTGTTCGTGAATCGTCGGAATTAGTCAAAGATAATTGAAATCATGTAAAGAATTTGTTTAAATTTTATCAGAAATTTCCGGGTTGTTATAGTACCTACACATTAAAAGAAATTTCCTCCCGAAATTTAGTTGTTGCCATCAATCGGCGTTGTTCGTACATAGACGAGGATATTTACGTTTTATTTGGTCTTCACGTTCCCAGGTATGCTCGGGGCCTTTCGTGAATTCCAAAGGATAGAATATTATTTTGTTTCAAGCGTTTAAATCATACGAACCATAAATTCTACAGGTTCTTCGATGAAGTGCATTTTATTATTAATGCAGAGATCATTCAAAATGATGATGTTATACAAGTCATTTTAGTAAATTGGATAAATGAAATGTGTTATGAATAGTGTTGAGCTCATTTAAAACCTTGAGCGTTTATGCCACAATATTAGGGCAGACAAATAGAGAGGTGTTCATGAAAATCATAGTCATGAAGTTTGATAGAGATCGTCATTCTTTACAACAAGAATGATGAATATGAGTTTAAAAATAAAGTTTTATATCTATTGAATAATATGGATAAACGATTCGATTATAGGAAGCGTATAAACGAAGCTATCGTAAACGAGTGAATGAGAAAATTAAATGTTCGCCTTAACTTTTGACGTAGTCACGATTGATTTCCGGAATTTAAGGGATTTAAAGAAATCTTCATAATCTTTATAAGATTTGATTCTCCGGTAATTAAGGAAATTAGGATTTTCTTTAATTAAATGCGGTGAATTGCCTCGATTGATGTGTCTGGAAATTTGCTATAAATTAGCTTCTTCCGTTTCATTATCTTCACCACTTTTATACTTTCTTCCTCAATTCATACTTCTAAAAGATTTATTAATATGCTCAATCCAGTATTGTTACTTGTTATTAGATTGACCATATATGCAGTCATTCTTCTTTTTCATTTACCACAAGAGGAATCTGTTTACTTCTACTATTGTGAGGACCCGTCCTAATCCATCTGGACGAAGTCATCAACATCTGGTCCCATTGCGATGATCGACTCCAAATAATATCTTTAAAATGAGCAAATGCACAGCGGAAGGCTTAATTCGTACCTGAGAATAAACATGCTTAAAAGTGTCAACCAAAGGGTTGGTGAGTTCATAGGTTTATCATAACAATCATTTCCATATATTAATAGACCACAAGATTTTTGTTACTTAAACGTTTTAATAAAAATATTCTAAGTGGTTGAGCACTTGGTAACAATACTTAACATTTAATCAACGTCGCATATTCCCTTTATTATGAAATCTCACTACACTGTACCAAGTGTAGTCACTGAAACGAAGTAATGTGCAACCGTTGAATAGTGGTCGTCCAGTCCGGTTGGGGTTGTCAGGCCCGATAGATCTATCAACAGGATTCGCATTTACAATACCACATGTAAATAGTAGTTACCAAGCTACAGGGAAGTATGCCAGTGGTACAACTCAACGTAGAATATATTTTAAGTACTTGTGTCTATTTCGTAAACATTTATAAAAGCAGCGCATGTATTCTCAGCCTAAAAATGTATTGCAACAGCAATTAAAAAGGGAGCAAATGAAACTCACCTAATGTATTTTGTAGTAAAAATACATATGACGACATTTAACAAGTGTAGGGTTGGCCTTGGATTCACGAACCTATATCATTTGTATATATATTAAAACATATAATAACATTTAAGCAAGTTGATATTATTAATATACTAGTTTTATTAATGATTTATATGTTACTTTAAATAAATATATTAATTATATCTATTTTATATATTTTAATTACATAATTAATATTTATATATATATATATATATCGAATTCTTATTAAAGTATTTTAATTAAAACATATATGATATGTTAAAATTTATATATAAGATTATATATTAAAATATATTTATATCGTATATGTAATTTAATTAATAATAAATAATAATATTTTATTTTGAAAACAAAATAGTTTGTAAGATTAGCATAGGTATTTTATATGTGTTAGGTACATATTTATGTAAGTAATATATGTTGTAATAATAGTAATGAAAATAATAAATAACTAATAATAATAATAATACTTTTACTAATTGATATTTGTAAAAATGATATTTTTAATACTAATGATAACAATAATAATATTAATGATGTTAATAATAATAATAATTGTAATAATAATAATAACAATAATAATAATAATAATTATAATAATAAAAGAGTAATAAGTAAACTACCTCAAAGAAGTAGCCCCTAAAAAAAAAACGCCCAAGTCCGGGTTTGAACCCGTGACGTCCCGCTAACCCGATAACACCTTTAACCATTCATCATCTAACCCATTTATCATCATCATTCTAAACCATTATTGTATACATCACATGATCATCATAATCATTTAACATGATTATAATATCATTACCATAATAACCTTTATCATCTCATCAATATCTTGTTATTATTACTTACGAACCATCATCATTATATTAACCTCATAACCGTATATCATCTTATTCGAAATTTATTATCATCGTCATTAACTTATCATTATCACCAACTTATCATCATCATTCTCAACTATTATCTATATCATCATCATCACTTATTATACTATCATATTCATATTATATAATCATACTACAACCCGTTCATCATCTTTATTATCATCATAAATTCTTACGTATATCACTATCAACCCCAAGTATCATCATCATCGTAATATATTTTATCAATATATTTATCATTCTCAATCATCACCAATATAATGATGTATTCATAACCTTCGTGGCCCAATTCAGAAACATAAACAAGATCACAGCCCACGGCCCATTCATGCATAAACTAGTCCATTTATTAATCGGCCCAAAAAAAAAAACAAGGAATTAAGATGACCGATCAGTAGGCCATCATGGTAGGGTTCGTTTTCTTTATTTTTTTTATAAAAAGGAAATTAGTGGATGTATGAGTGGTTGTCGGCTCAACTGTAAACCAAGAAACAAAATATCACGCATCAATCATCTCCCTAATTCTCGTCATCATGTATCATCTCATATGTACATCAATAAAACAATAGCAGCTGCAGCAATTAATATAGAAAACAGGAAAGTTTAAGCGTAGCAGTTGAAGCAGAAATACAGTAGCAGCTAAACAATGATTTGCAGGTGTTGGTTGCGATGGTTGATCAGAAAAATAGAGAAAAAGAAAATAGCGACAACAATTGGGTGTTTGGTTTGGTGATCTTTTCGATTGGAACAAGAAACAGAAACGTAAATTGTAGCAGTAGCAAGAAAAGGGTTTGTAGACTTGATTAACCGTGATGTTTTGTTTTGTAAGTGGGTTTCGAACAGAAGTAGATTGGCAGACGACCTGTGGTGTGATTCTTTGAAAACTGAAACAAGTGAGAGAGTGACATAGAGAGAGAAAAGAATGGTGATGGATTAAGGTTCAAGGTGGTGTAAGGTTGTTAAAGAAGGAGAAGAAGAAAGCCGATGGTGGTTCAATCGAAGGTGATGAAGGTGGTGACGATTTTGTGGTTTGATGAAGATGACAATTGTTGGTTTGCTTGGTAGTTCACGGTGATCATTGTGGTGGTGATGAACCGAAAATAAAAGTGTCGTGAAGGTGGTTTGTGATGAGTGTGTCAATGATGAAGTGGTGTTAACGTATGTCGAACAAACAAGAACAAAAACAATTGGTTTGCAATAGTGATGGGTTTAAGAAAAGTGGTGGTTTTCGATGGTTTCTTGTTACGGTTTGATGGTGACCGATGGTGGGTTGTTTTGGAGGGTGACGTTGGTGTTCGTGGATGACATGGTGATCAACGAAAGGAACATAAAACTTAAGTATTCGTTTACGGTTGTGATGTTGAGCGATGGTGGTGATCATCCATGGTGTCTTGATGGTGAAGGTTCAATAAGTGGCGAGGGTTTATGGTGGTCACGGTGGTTTATAGCGGTTGAGGGTGGTGGCTAGTAATTGTTGAATGGTTACCGGGTTAAAGGAAAACAAGAAGGAAGAAGATGATTTATGTGTGATCTATCCTTATGTACATGTATTTATAAATTAGGTTATATAATATATATAATTTAATAATAATTATAATATAATTTTCCTAATAATTAAAACATGTGAAAAGAAAACACAGTGAAGTCACCATATTTGATTCGTTGTGCCGACACTTTACACGGATAATATATCGTGGTCCATTGCTAAACAGTTAAAATAAAAAAGTGTTCCTAAAAATCCCATATTTTTAGATTAAATATATTTAATTATTTCACTCATTAACTGTTTGAAACCTGATCAAAAAGGTTCGATAATTATTTATTTTCTGTTCCAATTTATATGTACGGAGTACTAATATTTAAACTTTAAAAGGTAAAAATATTTTTATCAAATCTAAAATCTTCGTAATCGATTTACAATCCAACTTTTATTTTAAATCTTCATGAACTCGTTTTATATCTATATTAAAACTAATGAAACGTCAACTGAGTGTCACTGACGTCTATTAATTAGACTCGAAATCATTCATTTTCCATTTACTCTCTCTTTATATATAATCAGTTTTAAATAACAAGTTTTATCACATAAATATATATCATATATTTTTAAACAAATAAATTTAATATTATTTTATATATTTAGAAGTAGTGTGTGTGTGTATATATATATATATATATATATATATATATATATATATATATATATATATATTTATTTATTTATTTATTTATTTATTTATTTATATTTAGTTGTTCGTGAATCGTCGAGAACAGTTGAAGGGTAATTGCATTCATAAAAATAGTTCAAAATCTTTAAGACTCAACCTAACAAACTTTGCTTATCGTGTCAAAAATACAATATCGTATCGAGAGTTGGTTCAAAATTAATCGAAATTTTCCGGGTCGTGACAGTACCTACCCGTTAAAGAAATTTCGTCCCGAAATTTGAGTGAGGTGGTCATGGCTAACAATAAATATGTTTTCATGATGAATATGAGTTGATTAAAAATAGTTTTATCATCATTGAGTAATAAGGATAAATCAATTCGATTACTCGAAGAGTATGAGTGAAGCTATCGCAAAAGAGTGAAATGAAGTAAATAGAGATTCGTCTTAACTTTTGACGTAGTCACGGATGATTTTTGGAATTCATGGAATTTAAAGAAATCTTCTAATCAGAAAGAAAATGTTATCGCACGATTTATTAGCAGATTGTCGGAGTTACGGAAGAACATAAATATCAAAGGAAATATTTCCGTGATATGCTTAGAGATTAAGTAGAGTGAAAGAGTTGTGTAACATGGCACATGATGATGGTACTGAGAATCATCACGTTTCATTAGAAACTCAGCATGACTTACTGTAATATAATCACGTTGGCCGGGCGTCATTATATTATACTAATCCATGCTTCAGTTCCCAACACTTCTCTAGAAAATCATTCATAATTTAACTTGAATTTTAAAGAATATAGAAACTAAAATAGTTTCTTTTAGGATGTAACACAGATAGCACGAAGAGATAGATAATTTTGGACAAGAATATTGAAGAATATATCTTCAGAAATATCGAAGATATTTATGACGATATTTTGGAATTTCTTAGATCGAAGGTTGATGAAGAAAGATTTTCAGCAAGATTTTAACATGACTTCGGAGCAAGATATTCTCTAAAGATTTCATCGAATCTGAATTCTCTGAATATAGGGTTTGGTACTTGTATTTTTCCTTGGTCTCCTTCATGGTTAGCTCAATCCGTTTTTCAGTACCAAATTTTCTATCGAGCGTTCCTAATACTTTCTTCTTTATCATCAACTTTTGGCCATTAAGACCATCTACAACATGCTGCTTCGTCAGTATTTTCAAAGTTAACTGATCTGAGTCATCGGTTATCAAACCGAGGTAGTTTAAGGAGAATTGTGTTTTTAGAATGATTAATCGCTGATGATAATATTGTGGAATATAAAATGTTCCCCAATAACAATAAAGAGTATGCATATATATCGCGGTTATAATAAAGTTGTTTCGGATGAAAAGACGGAGTTGACTTGCTGGAGCTGTGACAAAATTAGCTACTTTGGAAAGGGATTGCAAAACGATCTTCGGTAATAACAATATCAAAGGAACTAGAACAGATACGTGTCAAACGTTTACTCAGTTTCCGAGGGTTTTTCAGGTGCATAACTATATGCATCAATCTTTTCTTCCGTAGATGAAGTGCGGTTGGTTTATCCTCTCGATTGAGGTGTTTTTAAGAATCATGATAGATTTGAACGCTGATTGTAATCGTCGAGATACAATGAGGTTTAAGATGAAATCAAGTGGCAAACTTGAAGAATTGTTTAGTTGCATATGTTATAATCAATATTTTAATTCATTTTAATTGTCCAATGTTAGCAGTCCAATAGTCTAATTTATTCATATATAATTTAATATATAATATTCAAATTAATTAATACGTATCGTGACCCGTGTACTGGTCTCAGTATTGATCACAACTCAAACCATATATATATTTTGGAATCAACCTCAACCCTGTATAGCCAACTCCACATTCACATATAGAGTGTCTATGGTTGTTCCGAAATATATATATAGATGGGTCGATATGATAGGTCGAAACCTTGTATACGTGTCCCGTTTTAAAGTACGTAAAAGTAAATAACAGAAATTAAATGACGATAAATAAAATTGCGAGAATGTAAATTGCGATAAATAAAATGTAACCAGTTAGCTAGGAACAGTTAGCTAGGAACAGTTAGTGTGGATTCTTAACAAAATTCTTCTCATAGTTAAATTGTTTGTTTCTAACAAGTTTTATTTTGTTCAATGTTTTCTTCATTATGCCACTTGTTGAATTCTGATAGATCAAAATCCAAATATGAAATTGAATGAAAATGGTTTTTCTGCGGTGAACGGATTCGTATCTTTGTGGATGTAAGTAGGATAGTAAATGACTATTGAATCAGATTTGAAGAATGTACAGTGTAACTTATTAATGTGAAACCCAAATATTCCTCGGGTATTACCTTCCCGTTAAAATATTTTCATCATTAATAGTTGGTACAAAAGAATTTTTAATTACAATCTTTATGAAAATATACATACATATATATTTTCTTCAGATGTAATCATGGATTTAATGAGTCAATATAAGATATTAAACTCATTTGATTTACCGTTAATACTAGATTACATAATTTCTAAAACTTTAGAAATTACCTAATCGCCATGTCGAGCAAAGATAATCGATGTAGAACGATATGTAGAACGAAGATAAAGTAGATAGAACGATACGTAGGACGATGATTAGGCTCGAGGTACAGAATGAGATGTTGAGGCGTGTGATGTTGAAACTTGGGTTGTTGGTGGTACTGGTGTCGATGTTGGTGTCGGTGATGCTGCTGGTGCTGGTAAGTTTTGCACCATATTCTCCAACTCCACGATTCGATCGCGAAGTTCATTGACTTCTTCTATTATTCCGGGATGATTGCCGGTCGGAACGAGCAGATGAATAAGGTTTAGAATTGTGGATAGAATATAATCGTGGCGAGATATTCATGCAACGAGAGTGAAAATGGTGTTTCGAACTGATTCGCCGGTAAGTGATTCAGGTTCTTCACCAAAAGGTGAATTCGGTTGGTGGAAGGGATCGCGTTCTTCTCGTCTCCAATGATTGAGTAGACTATGAACCCATCAGATAAATCGGGGATGACTGATTAATTGATTCATTATAGTGACACTGCTTTCAAAGCTTAGGTGAAACTCCATATCGGAATAGCTGTCGGAATAACTATCGAAATAGCTATCGGAATTCGAGGGACTCGAACTGGTTGAGGGATTCATCTCGTACGATCAGGTGAAGGATTTTCGATAAGAAATAGATTATAGGATGTAGATTAGTACCCTGCAATAAATAAATTTACATATGCATATATAATACTAAAATCCCATAAGTTACGGAGAAATCTACGAAAGCTGTCAGGCAAAGTCTACAGTAACAGATACGCTAAGATATGAATTTGGTCTATACACTATCGATGCAATAGTGGTAGTAAGACGTGTCTAAACTTAAGGATGATAAGCAAGTAATCTCCGACAAGAAATGATAAGCAAAACTTATAATATGCGGCTAAGGTCGAAGTCCAGACTCGCTAATGCATCCTAACAATTATCAGTTAGACACACTAATGCAAGACCTGGTTCGCTAGGACCAACGCTCTGATACCACCTGTGAAAACAGTGGGGACGCATCCCACTCAGTGCCTTCCCAGCTAACCGCCTGGTGACCACTGAGCGTACCTCAGACACTGATTTTAAGGCCCGCCTCTCGGCAACGTACAGCCAACCCTAATAGGGACCGCGAGGAGTAAGAGCCAATGCTTCGTCACAGGTAACACTGTGAGAACCTCCTCTACGATTAACCTGCTAATAAACAGCATTAAACCAGCTCTGATACCACCTGTGAGGACCCGTCCTAATCCATCTGGACGAAGTCACCAACATCTGGTCCCATTGCGATGATCGACTCCAAATAATATCTTTAAAAATAGTAAATGCACAGCGGAAGACTTAATTCGTACCTGAGAATAAACATGCTTAAAAGTGTCAACCAAAGGGTTGGTGAGTTCATAGGTTTATCATAACAATCATTTCCATATATTAATAGACCACAAGATTTCTGTTACTTAAACGTTTTAATAAAAATATTCTAAGTGGTTGAGCACTTGGTAACAATACTTAACATTTAATCAACGTCGCATATTCCCTTTATTATGAAATCTCACTACACTGTACCAAGTGTAGTCACTGAAACGAAGTACTGTGAAACCGTTGAATACTGGTCGTCCAGTCCGGTTGGGGTTGTCAGGCCCGATAGATCTATCAACAGGATTCGCGTTTACAATACCACATGTAAATAGTAGTTACCAAGCTACAGGGAAGTATGCCAGTGGTACAACTCAACGTAGAATATATTTTAAGTACTTGTGTCTATTTCGTAAACATTTATAAAAGCAGCGCATGTATTCTCAGCCCAAAAATATATTGCAAAAGCAATTAAAAAGGGAGCAAATGAAACTCACCTAATGTATTTTGTAGTAAAAATACATATGACGACATTTAACAAGTGTAGGGTTGGCCTTGGATTCACGAACCTATATCATTTGTATATATATTAAAACATATAATAACATTTAAGCAAGTTGATATTATTAATATACTAGTTTTATTAATGATTTATATGTTACTTTAAATAAATATATTAATTATATCTATTTTATATATTTTAATTACATAATTAATATTTATATATATATATCGAATTCTTATTAAAGTATTTTAATTAAAACATATATGATATGTTAAAATTTATATATAAGATTATATATTAAAATATATTTATATCGTATATGTAATTTAATTAATAATAAATAATAATATTTTATTTTGAAAACCAAATAGTTTGTAAGATTAGCATAGGTATTTTATATGTGTTAGGTACATATTTATGTAAGTAATATATGTTGTAATAATAGTAATGAAAATAATAAATAACTAATAATAATAATAATAATACTTTTACTAATTGATATTTGTAAAAATGATATTTTTAATACTAATGATAACAATAATAATATCAATGATGTTAATAATAATAATAATTGTAATAATAATAATAACAATAATAATAATAATAATTATAATAATAAAAGAGTAATAAGTAAACTACCTCAAAGAAGTAGCCCCTAAAAAAAAAACGCCCAAGTCCGGGTTTGAACCCGCGACGTCCCGCTAACCCGATAACACCTTTAACCATTCATCATCTAACCCATTTATCATCATCATTCTAAACCATTATTGTATACATCACATGATCATCATAATCATTTAACATGATTATAATATCATTACCATAATAACCTTTATCATCTCATCAATATCTTGTTATTATTACTTACGAACCATCATCATTATATTAACCTCATAACCGTATATCATCTTATTCGAAATTTATTATCATCGTCATTAACTTATCATTATCACCAACTTATCATCAGCATTCTTAACTATTATCTATATCATCATCATCACTTATTATACTATCATATTCATATCATATAATCATACTACAACCCGTTCATCATCTTTATTATCATCATAATTCTTACGTATATCACTATCAACCCCAAGTATCATCATCATCGTAATATATTTTATCAATATATTTATCATTCTCAATCATCACCAATCTAATGATGTATTCATAACCTTCGTGGCCCAATTCAGAAACATAAACAAGATCACAGCCCACGACCCATTCATGCATAAACTAGTCCATTTATTAATCGGCCCAAAAAAAAAAACAAGGAATTAAGATGACCGATCAGTAGGCCATCATGGTAGGGTTCGTTTTCTTTATTTTTTTTTATAAAAAGGAAATTAGTGGATGTATGAGTGGTTGTCGGCTCAACTGTAAACCAAGAAATAAAATATCACGCATCAATCATCTCCCTAATTCTCGTCATCATGTATCATCTCATCTGTACATCAATAAAACAATAGCAGCTGCAGCGATTAATATAGAAAATAGGAAAGTTTAAGCGTAGCAGTTGAAGCAGAAATACAGTAGCAGCTAAACAATGATTTGCAGGTGTTGGTTGCGATGGTTGATCAGAAAAATAGAGAAAAAGAAAATAGCGGCAACAATTGGGTGTTTGGTTTGGTGATCTTTTCGATTGGAACAAGAAACAGAAACGTAAATTGTAGCAGTAGCAAGAAAAGGGTTTGTAGACTTGATTAACCGTGATGTTTTGTTTTGCAAGTGGGTTTCGAACAGAAGTAGATTGGCAGACGACCTGTGGTGTGATTCTTTGAAAACTGAAACAAGTGAGAGAGTGACATAGAGAGAGAAAAGAATGGTGATGGATTAAGGTTCAAGGTGGTGTAAGGTTGTTAAAGAAGGAGAAGAAGAAAGCCAATGGTGGTTCAATCGAAGGTGATGAAGGTGGTGACGATTTTGTGGTTTGATGAAGATGACAATTGTTGGTTTACTTGGTAGTTCACGGTGATCATTGTGGTGGTGATGAACCGAAAATAAAAGTGTCGTGAAGGTGGTTTGTGATGAGTGTGTCGATGATGAAGTGGTGTTAACGGATGTCGAACAAACAAGAACAAAAACAATTGGTTTGCAATAGTGATGGGTTTAAGAAAAGTGGTGGTTTTCGATGGTTTCTTGTTACGGTTTGATGGTGACCGATGGTGGGTTGTTTTAGAGGGTGACGTTGGTGTTCGTGGATGGCATGGTGATCAACGAAAGGAACATAAAACTTAAGTATTCGTTTACGGTTGTGATGTTGAGCGATGGTGGTGATCATCCATGGTGTCGTGATGGTGAAGGTTCAATAAGTGGCGAGGGTTTATGGTGGTCACGGTGGTTTATAGCGGTTGAGGGTGGTGGCTAGTAATTGTCGAATGGTTACCGGGTTAAAGGAAAACAAGAAGGAAGAAGATGATTTATGTGTGATCTATCCTTATGTACATGTATTTATAAATTAGGTTATATAATATATATAATTTAATAATAATTATAATATAATATTCCTAATAATTAAAACATGTGAAAAGAAAACACAGTGAAGTCGCCATATTTGATTCGTTGTGCCGACACTTTACACGGATAATATATCGTGGTCCATTGCTAAACAGTTAAAATAGAAAAGTGTTCCTAAAAATCCCATATTTTTAGATTAAATATATTTAATTATTTCACTCATTAACTGTTTGAAACCTGATCAAAAAGGTTCGATAATTATTTATTTTCTGTTCCAATTTATATGTACGGAGTACTAATATTTAAACTTTAAAAGGTAAAAATATTTTTATCAAATCTAAAATCTTCGTAATCGATTTACAATCCAACTTTTATTTTAAATCTTCATGAACTCATTTTATATCTATATTAAAACTAATGAAACGTCAACTGAGTGTCACTGACGTTTATTAATTAGACTCGAAATCATTCATTTTCCATTTACTCTCTCTTTATATATAATCAGTTTTAAATAACAAGTTTTATCACATAAATATATATCATATATTTTTAAACAAATAAATTTAATATTATTTTATATATTTAGAAGTAGTATTTATACATACATATATATATATATATATATATATATATATATATATATATATATATATATATATATATATATATATATATATATATATATATATTTAGTTGTTCGTGAATCGTCGAGAACAGTTGAAGGGTAATTGCATTCATAAAAATAGTTCAAAATCTTTGAGACTCAACCTAACAAACTTTGCTTATCGTGTCAAAAATACAATATCGTATCGAGAGTTGGTTCAAAATTAATCGAAATTTTCCGGGTCGTGACAACTATGCTCTTGGTTTTATAGTGTTTTTAGTTCTTCCGTGTCTTTATATTGCTATACGCATTGATATACACGGTTTATATTTTCGGAGTCATTATCGGGCTTTATATTTTCCCTTATATGTCGGAGCTTTATGCTTTTGTTTCTTCTTCCCGACTTCAAGTCAAGCGAATAATAGTCCAGAACTCGTAGGTATGAAGTTTCGAATTATCATAATATACAAAGTAGAAAGGAAAGGTAATAGCACGATTTGATTTGTCAAATTACCAGAATATCCGGAAAAGACCGAATCATCAAGAAAAATATTTTCTTGATATGTTTAGAGGTTAAATAGAATGTAAGAGTCGTGTAACATGGCAAATGATGATTATAAAATCTATGAATCATCATCTTCCATTAAAAATTTAGCATAACTTACTGTAATATAATTACGTTGGCCTGACGTCATTATATTATACTAACTCATGCTTCAGTTCCCAACATTTCTTCAAAACATTTATAATTTAAACTTGAATTTTTCAGAATTTAGAAACTAATACAGTTTCCTTTATGATGTAATAAAGATATCGCAAAGAGATAACTAATTGCGGACAAGAATCGTTATGAAGATATCTTCAGAAATATAGAGGATATTTATAACGAAAGATACGATGATATCTTAGAATTTCTAAGATCGAATGATAATGAGGAAAATTCTTCCGTAAAGATTTAGAATGCATAAAAAGATCTTCTGTGGTTTTCATCAGAAATCGAATCATCTAGATTCTTTGATTACAGGTTTAGTTCTTGTGATTTGTCCACAGCTTCCTTCATGGTTTGTTCAATCCATTTTCCAGTTCCAAATCTGAGCTTTTTCAATGCGTCATTCTTTATCATCAAACTTTTGGCCATTAAGACTATCTATAGCTTTTGCTGATTCGTCAGCATTCTCAAGGTTAACGAATCTGAATCATTGATTATCAATCCGAGATGGTTTCAAGAAATTTTATTTTTAGATGATTAAACGCTGATTGTAATCTTCAACAGATCTAATGGTTAACGAATAGGCGTTGTTGATTTCAAAAGTAATGAATGATAATTTCGGTGGTTTGATGTGATAATTCATCATAGAATACGAATGAATATAATTAATGAATGTAGTGATCTTTAGGAAGACAACACTTGCTAAAGCTTTACTTGGATTCTGATATGTCAAAATCAGGATATATAATTAAATTTGTATGAAAATGATTGTTCCTTAGTGAACGTATACATATATCACGTGAATGTAAGTAGTATAGTTAATAACTGCTGAATCAGAATGGAAGAATGTACAATGTAACATATTTATATGAGATATGAATATCTCTCGGATTTTACCTACCCGTTAAAATATTTTTACAATTAACAGTTTGTACAAAAGAGAATATATACGTTCATATATGTATTCTTCAGATGTAATCATGGTTTTAATGAGTTAATATAATATTAAACTCATTTAATTTGCTGTTGAAACGAGAATAAATAATCTCCAAAACCTTAGAGATTTCATAATTGTCGTGAAATATTTCGCAAATGAATTTATGAATCAATAGTTCATCGTTCATTGTTATTGATATACCTTAGCATATGATGTTGATGCTCGTGGAATTCTTGTGAAATTTACAAAGTATGAATAATGTTTTCGAGTACATCAAAAATAGAAGTGTAAAATCAAACATGTATTTGAATAATACACTTGGTATATTATGAATTGGAGTTCATTGTGCTGAAGCAGTGATTAACGATTGTTAAGTCATTAACGAAGGATGTACATCATAGCATATTGTGATATGAATTTACCAAGTAGTACATACTAGTTAAGATTCACACGTAATAGCTTAGTATGAAAAGATTTATTAGTGTTCCAAACCATATATATAAAGTATGCATATATAATTCTTCAGGAAGAATGAGTTAATACATCTTAACTCATTATTACTAATATTCCTGGGTATCTATGGGGCGTATGATATTGATATCAGAGGTACTGAGTGTGATGTTGAGGCGTGGGATGCGGATGTTGTTGGTGGTGAAGCTGATGCTGTTGGTGGTGATGCTGATGGTACTGGTGGTGCTGGTTATGCTGCTGGTGCTGCTGCTGGTGTTCGTAGGTTTCACACCATATTCTCCAGAACCACTACTCGAGCGCGAAGCTCGTTGACTTCTTATATTATTCCGGGATGATTGGCGGTTCGAACAAGTGGATGAATAAGATCTAGAATTTTAGATATTATATATTCGTGACTGGATATCCTGGAAATGAGGGTGAAAATAGTGTTCTGAACGGGTTCGCCGGTAAGTGCTTCAGGTTCTTCACCAAGAGGTGAATTCGGTTGGTGGAAGGGATGACCTTCTTCTTGTCTCCATTGATTTAGTTTACTACGAACCCATCCCCAATTCATCCAAAATAGATGATGTCTGATTGGTTCGTTTGTTCCTGTTACGCTGTCTGTGGAGCTCGAGGAATCAAGTGAGAAATTCATGTTATGTGTTTGGAATTAGGGTTTTTGATACGAGTGGGTGTTGAATAATGAATGATATATTCGTCTCCTTGAATAGTATATATAGCAAAAAAGATTTCCGTAATTTACGGAGGAAATTTAGGAAAAGTGTTAGACAAAATCTATTGAGATAGATATGATAAGATATAATAAGATATGATGTGTCTATACTCCAATAATGGCAGTATGACGTGTCGAGATCATAAAATAATAAATTTTTAATCTGATAATCTTTCGATTAAAGACTTTCAATTTGTATATTGTGATAACCCAATGACATTTTCCGGTTCGCAAACCGATGCATAAGGGCATAAGGCATATAGGTACGTGATATAACATGGAGTTATATATGTTAGAGTATGAATAGTAACAAATATAGGAGTTTCAAAATTCATGGATAATATTTCATGTAATACATCTGTAATACACAAACCATGATAGATGACTTAGGAATGTCAAGAATTTCAGAAATCATAGTGTTGCATTTAGATGCGGTGGCGTAATTGGATAATACTGAGTGGAATTAGCAGAATTCTTATATTGGCTCGACATTCTAAGATAAGTAAAGTTCCTAAAGTATAGTGTAGCATTTAATAATTAAAGGCAACAATTAAAGGCACTATAGTCAAGGAAAGTTGTAGTCCTACATTGCTAAGGTACCTAATTGTATAAGGCACACATAAAATGCAATCATGGTTCTCTACAACAACACTGCTCTGATACCAATCTGTTACACCTCCAAATAGGGCCTAGGGTATTTGTGACTAATTATATCAAATCACAATTGTATAAACGAGAACGACTCTATATGAGACGTTTGATTGAGTTTTGCAGCGGAAGATAAATAGATTACATTGTATTTAATAAACAACGCATTAAATGTCTTTAACTGATATGATATGTAATGAAGACTCCAAGCATAGCAAGCAATCATTATCAAATTAGCAAATGCAAGTTCTTCAAATTATCCATGAATGACTCGTTGAAATGTTGCTTTCAATTAGCAAATACATAGCGGAAGCATTATGTAAGACCTGAGAATAAACATGCTAAATAGTGTCAACCAAAAAGTTGGTGAGTTCATAGGTTTATCATAAATATGATTTCAATAACAGTGTTAGACCACAAGATTTAATAAAGTTGATATAGAAATATCAATATAAAGTGTTGATTGATATAGAAATATCAATTTAAAAGTAATGCTGAGTTTGTAATATCGCGACTAAACAAAAGTTACCCCGTGACACTTGTTATTCGTGTCGTTGAATCATTATTATGTAGTCAAAGACCAACGGTCAACTGACTAGAGACGTCACTCTCAGTAGCGCTACTCACAATAACTAAGTTTGCATCTTATACCTCAGCAATTAACGATATTACGGCAGGGATTTAGCATGACAAAGCATGTATATAGCATAAAAGTTTGAGTAATTATATCTAAATGTAAAACAGTTATAAAAGTTGCGCATGTATTCTCAGCCCAAAAATATATAAAAAGGGAGCTATGAAAACTTACGATACTGTATATCATATTTTACGAGTATGATGGCACTTGAACAAGTACGGAGTTGTCCTCGGATTCACGAACCTATATCAAGTATATATATATATTAACACATATACTTGTAATCGAATAAGTTTATATATATTATTTCAATTGTTATATATTTATGTATATATATACTTATATATATATATATATATATATATATATATATATATATATATATATATATATTCCATATATAAGTATTTGTTTGATGAAATTATATTAATAATGATAATAAATAATGAGTTGTATTATTTTGTAATAACAATAATAATACTAGTAATAAAATGATAATAATCATAATAAGGTGTGAAAATAATAATTATAATTATAATAATAGTAAAAGTGAAATAATAATTAAAATGTTATATGTTTACAGTAGTAATGATATTAATAATTTTTTAATATCTACAATAATAATCATAGTAATAGTAATAATAAGAATGATATTAGTAATAAAAATAATAATTTTTGTAAAAATGATAGTAATGATAATACTTTTTAATAATAACAATAGTAATACTCATAGTGATAATATTAATAATAGTATTTATGATAAAAATAATCTTAATATTTAGGAAATGATACCAATACTAATATTTATGAAAATAATAGTAAGTTGTTTTGTTTTTATAATAATAATAATAACAATAACAATAATAATAATAATAATAATAATAATAATAATAATAATAATAATAATAATAATAATAATAAAGTGGTAACTAATACTTTATTAGTATTAATACTAGTAATAACTATAATACTAGTGATAATAACAAAATTTAATTGTAACAATAATAACAATAACAATAATAATAATAATAATAATAATAATAATAATAATAATAATAATAATAATAATAATAATAATAATATTAATAGAGATGGAACTACCTCAGAAGCTTTTCTAAAAAAATATGCCCAAGACCGGGCTCGAACCCGAGACCTCTCGAAACCCGTCAACACCCTAAACCATCCTTCCAAATCTGTTTGTCTGATTTTTATTTCCAACTTAATTTATCTATCTATTGTTTCTGTTTCTCCCTCTTCTTCGACCCAAGACCAGAACCAAATCAAAATCATAACAGCTATCACTAATTTGGATTTAGACTTGAATTAGAAACAGAGATAATCGACCTTAGGTATTTATGATTAACAGAAGGAAAGTAAAAAAAATTTATAAATTGTAACAGCAGAAAAAATCACGATAACAACTCTAATCTTGATTTTGATTTTAAGGCTATTTTAGGTTATGATTCCTACACGAAATAAGTTGCAATTCCATCCTAGAAACTTTCTAAATCCTTAATTTTAACAGAAACGACTTCTATAACTGCAATTTGATCTTAGAACACCCGGTTGACTTTTTAAACCAAAACTTTGACTTCATAATTAGAATTCGATTGGAAAAATTGGTGTTTGATACTTTGCAGATAGTTTGAGTGAGGGATTTATGACAGAACTACATCTATAGATTTTGAAAAATGTTTCGAAATCGAGTTTTGGGAAATATGACCAAGAACAGAAGTATCGAGTCTGTATTTTTAAAAATAAAATTTGTTTTTGATTCTTTGGATTGGAGATGTAAAGGATTATATAGCGTATTGATTAATGGAGCAGTTGATAACAATCAGTAGCAGCAATAAAATAATTAATCACGATCATATATAAAAATTTAAAAGCTGGAGCAGAAACAAAATCGTGGTAGTTGTTGGAAAAAAAAATTATAATGCAGATCATAAAAAATAAAAGCAGTTGCTGGATCATGGTAAAAAACAGATATGATTTTAAATATAAAAATCAAAAGCTGCTAGTTCATGATTTTTGACTTTTTATTTTTATTTTTATTTGATATTAGTAATTAATATTAATAATAATAATACTAATAATAATAATTATATTAATAATAATAATAATACTTTTAATATTATGAATAATAAAAAAAATAATAACAGTAGTAATAACAAAAGTAAAGCTAATTATCAAAAAAAATGTTGATAATACTAATGTTATTTATAATAATTTTTATAATTTTAGTAATAATGACAATACTAATAATGTTAATAATGATATTAGTAAGCAGTTAATGATATTAATATTCTAACAATAATGATAATAATCGTTATAAAATGTTATTAATAATAATGATATTTCATTATATTAATTTAAATGTTAAGTATTAATAATAATGTTATTAATATTAATAGAATATTAGTAATTATATTAATGATAATGATGATAAGTATAACTATACTAATATTAATATTAGTAATAATAATACTAATAATAATAATAATCAAATTCATATTAATAAAAAAAAATGATAATACTGATAATAATAATAATGATTGTAAATGATGTATATATACACACATATATATTTACATATCTTTTTATAATCGCTTGTTCGTGAATCGTCGGAATTAGTCAAATATAATTGAAATCATGTAAAGAATTTGTCTAAATTTTATCAGAAATTTCCGGGTTGTTATACCTTAGTTCCAGGTGAGGAATCTGGGTGGTCGGGGCCAGCCGTGAAAACCTTTATGCAGTTGAAGCTCTTATAGCTGCCGTACTCATAGTAAGAGCTTGGCTTTAGCAGGAAGGTGTGGGTGGTATTGACCAGGTTCACCAATGCGTTGGGCAAAACTGAAGTGCAGGAACCCTATTTCCAAATGATAAGAATGTAAATATTTGAGTATTGTATAAAGGGAGGGAATTTAATATTGCAACCAAACCTTATCCATGTCAGTCAGAAGAGATTGGGCTGTGCCATTAACTATTTGTTCTGCAGTTTCATCGAAAAGAATAATGACAGTTGCAACAGAGTCATCGGTTACATCAAACTGCAGCCTGAACCTGGAATGTTCGAATTATTTTAGAGTCGGGGTAGCCATTATTTTAAAAACAGAGGGAAATGGTGTTTACATACAAAAGTGGGTAATCCAATATATTTGTATTTTAATATCTGGTTGTCGAATAAGGAACCTCTTTTTCATAAGAAACACACCAAAACTGGTTACCCTGACACGATATTCCCTTCCTAGAGCTGCAAATGCCGCAGCTAAAATAGTACCAGCTACTTTTGGTATGAACATTGGCAATATGAAGTGTGCATTTGAATGTATCAGCCTGATAATATAGGAAGTAGATTAAGGTGCATTTGAATGTATCAGCCTGTTAATATAGGAAGTAGATTAAGGTTAGGGAAAGAACGTTAACGTGGGTGTTTGAAAAAAAAGACTGAATACAGGAGCTAATCTACACATACTGCAGAATACTTTCGTTGGCGGGCCAGGTCAAGCAACTCAGCTAGTGTGACTTCTTTGGGTGAGCCAAGTTGATGTTCGGCTAAGCAGTCCTCGAGCACCTCCGCAAGGGCCTTTCCACTAAATAAATAAAAGTGATTTGAGTATCACATCAATATGCATCATATCTATACCTATAGTTATATATGCATTTCTGTGTGGTGGCATGTGTGTTTATAAACATGCGTCATACCTGACTTTGGACTTGAATGCTTGCAACGCTGGAATCTCGGGGTCATCCATGATCCAAGTGGGCGAAGAGCTGGAAATTGAGAGGCTGCCTGAAATGATTGTTAGGCCAAAACATGTTCACTATAAACATAATGTCGTTCACTATAAACATAATGTGTGGGCTGAATAATGGGAGTCGAGGGATAGCATACCAGAGCGACTGGTTTTCACATTGACTGAAGACAAAATAACACAATATAAGGCACTGGTTTGTAGGCCATTGTGCTAAGATATCTTTTGGACGAAAGAATGGCCTAAATTGCCCCATAGGGTTACTGGCAGCTTCTTGCCCATGGTGGTTAAAAATTGTTTGAATGAGGAGTGTTGGAAAATGAGCAATTAAACGTGCACGTAAACAATAGAGTATGAAATGATAGTATTAGAAAGGCTTGTGATAAACATGAGTCGAAGCAATGTCAGGGGCACCTTTCGTTTACAAGCTCGAAATCCAGGGTCGTGGCATCGGTTTTTTGGTCCTATGGCTTACCAACATTGAGAGCATAGCCAATCACGTCTGCAATGCATTCAACATGGATATTATATCATGTGCAAAATTTATAATGGTAACAAATAAGGGAAAAATTTACATGAGACGTTACCGACTAAATATTTGCCACCAGTGACCTCGAGATCTTCGAAATCAATACAGCTGTACGGATGATGGATGAAACCAACATTATCATTACCTACTTGTCTTCGCAGATAGGTGGGACCATGCAATTCAATCATAAGTGGGTTGTCTTTCAAAACACGGTACTCCTCTTTGTTTCGTATAACTTGGAAGTTACCAATCAAATACACAGATCCTTCTATTAGCCTTGGTATGTAACAGTGAGCAATGTTATTTTTAGCAGTGCATTGAATAACAGTCCCCTACAGAAAATGGGCGGTATCAGATAATTATCAATACGTACATATAGGTGTATTATGAAATTATATAATGGTTTAAAATAAGTAATAAACTCCAATTTTATACCTTCTTATCTGAAACGATGAAGTCGGTACTCAGATATTTGCCATAAGCAGTATATGGGTCCCAACGATGACAAACCATTATCATGACTTCAGCATCCTTGCCTTCCTCGAGTTCGTCAAGATGGATATGTGCCCTTTGTTCAACCAGTGTTGGTGGGGTTTCAATCGATTGAGTGTAAGACCCTGTTTCAGTCTCAGTCATGTTCAGTGAAATAGGACGCCGTCTACTAATAAAGGACTGGACACCGTCCAGACATTTGTGATGCCGTCCAAATGGTCTGACGGGCCAACTATGTAATTTTTAGATTTTAAAAGGGGTATGTTGGTCTTTTCACTTGGTGGCCGGTTTTAAGCCACAAATGGGCAAGTTTGGCTCATTCAACCTTATCCTCACCACACAAACACTCTCATCCTTATCTATAGAGAGAGTAAGAGTTTAGAGAGAGAGAGAGAGAGCGAGCTTGATTTGGAGAAGAAGGAGTTGGATTCTCGCCAAAGCTCGAGTTTTAAAGTTGTTCATCTCGTTCACGGCTACGTTGCGGTAGTATTGGTAAGTTCAAACTCCGAATTTCATTTGTTAGATTTGATATTCAAGTTAGGGTTTGAGATTGATTAGTTGTGAAACCCTTTTTGATGATGAAGTGGGTTTATGGTGACTAGTTATTGTGGTCACTTGGCGGGTTTTGGGTTGGTTGATGTTTTGGCCATGATTAGGCTTTGTTAATGGGTATAACCACTAGTGTTAGTGATTATGGAAGTGTTGGAACTCATTTTGGGTATTTGGTTGACTAATTTTGAAATGAGTCAAAATTAGGGTTTGTATGTCAATTTGGGCAAGATAAGTGTTTAACACTTGTGTTCGGGTTTAATTGGCATATTAGGACCATTTTCACTTGTGTTAGTGATTATTGGTTAGTTTGGGCGCGATTTGTGCTTGGAAGTGCAATTGGGTCGAAATTTCACTAAGTATCGATTGAGTTGGTTTGTAAGTCCACCCTAATTGTGTTGTTTGAATTGTGATAATGGAATAGGTACTTTCCATTGACGTGTTGCGGATTTGTTCGGTTGCATTCATCAAGACGACAAGGTGAGTGTTAATATCCTATGTGCATATGTATGTGTAGGATGGGTACGGGTCGGGTGAAGTGGTTCTCGGTTATAGAGCTCACTTCACATATATGTCGATTTGATGGACTTGTGTAATAGGTCCAATTGGCACGATTGTGCGTTTTGGTTGACCACCTTTAGCGAGGTGCACACTTTGTGTGTACGTTATCACATGTGCTTGTGACGTGGATTATATAACCCCAATGGCGAAGAAATGGTATTGAGTTGTGATTGGATAACCCCGATGATGTGGATTTGTATAATCCTGGGACCGTGGGTTTTGATTTGGGAGGTGAATCACGTGTGGTGCGGATTCACGATGACGCGTGTAGTTCAGTCATCTTATTGAGGTAGTAGTCTCGTGTGGATGCGGATTTACTAAGGCTCGTGTAGTTCGGCCAACCTCGATGTTGTTGTGGAATTGAAGATAGTAGTCTCGTGTGGATGCGGATTTACTAAGGCTCGTGTAGTTCGGTCAATCTTCTTTTGGTATTGGGTTAAGGGGTTAACCTTGGGCGTTTTACGCTTTATTGTTATTTATATATCGTCGTATTGTTGTGATGTAGCTAGCCTTCCGGGTTTAGCTTTAATGGCGTTGTTCATATCGTTGTTGGTGAACTTACATTGTTGTTATTGTTAGCTTGTTGTATAGCGATTGTACGGTACGCTTAGATTAGCTTGCCTTTGTGCCTGGATGCTCCGGTATGTGCTATTTGATTATTCGTGTGGCGTGTCCATTTTATGCATATATATGTATGTAGTATATTCTCACTCACTAAGCATTAGCTTACCCTCTCGTTGTTTACATTTTTATTGATTTGCGTGGAGGCGGTGGCTCGGGTAAGCATGGAGACTAGTGGATTTGTGTAGTTGCTTATAAGACGTGCTTTTGGATTTGATTAGGATTGGGTAGCGTATCCCCAATCACCATGCTCGGTCTTTATTTTTGTGTTAAAACTCACGTGGTTAGAAACTTGTATTTTGTACGAAAGTCGTAAAACGGCCGATGTGGGCCTGGTGTTGTAAAACTTGTTTTATCGTGTGAAATTCTTAGTTTTACTTATAATGACGTGTCTTGATAATTGGTTTCGTTTAAAAGTGTCGAGAAGCGGGTTTTTCGCTCGCGTGTAATTGAAAAACTGATCAGAAATTTACAGTTCATTTGGACGCCGTCCAAAAGGCTTGGACGTCATCCTAGTCTTCACTGCTGGACGCCGTCCAGATAACTGGACGCCGTCCAGATAACTGGACGCCATCCAGATGCACCGTCTCACAATTTTTTTTTGGGTCGTGTTTTCGGTTGAATAATGGGTTGGGTCGTTACAAGTGGTATCTGAGCATGGTCTAAGGGATTTAGGCGACTTGAGATAGGTGCCTAGACTTAGACTTTTGTGTGTGCTTATTTTTTGCGGGACTTGTAGGTAAACGGGTCAAACGGGGACTTGGTTAATGCCTTAGCATCTAGGTGAACTAACTAGGATTGTGACTTGTGTTATGATATTACTTCTTACGTATGTTTTATCGAGTAGGATTTTTGTTTGTGTTGGTTATATCATCGAGTGAGGCGGTCGTTGTACTAACAAGTTGATACGGCGTGTGCGCGTACTAAGGACTTGCAAACCTTATTACGGGTGCAAATCGTGTCTACAAGTGATGTACGATGAGTGTTGAGCAAGATGGGGCGGTGTTGTGCGTGTGGTTTTATATGTTCGTGGACTAATTGTTTTTGCATTCCTTAGAATGACGACGAGAAACGAGATCGAGGCGAGCGACGGTGAGTTTAACACTAGAGTTGCGGCCACCGTGGCGGAGTAAATGAGTGCGTTACGAGAAGAAATGGACATGAAGTATTACGAATTTCAAAGTAGTGGTGCAATGGAGCGTTGTCATAAGAGTTTCATGAGGACTAAACCCCCGATGTATGACGGGAAACCGGATCCTTTGGTTAGTACAACATGGATCTCGGATGTCGAAGGGTGTTTTCACACTATTACATGCCCTCCCGAGAAGAGGACAAGACTCGCTACTAGCTTGTTGTGGGGTAGGGCGAAGGATTGGTTGGATAGTAAAATTGATATCGTTGGTGGTGAAGCTTTTATGGGGTTATCGTGGGACGATTTTAAGAAGGAATTCTTCGAGGAGTTCCGGACACAACCCGACTTGGCGGAATTGCGTGATGAGTTGCGAAATTTGCGACAAGGATCTATGGACTTGAATACTCTTAAGACGACCTTTATGGCGAAGGCTCGTTTTTGCCCGGAGTATATTGGGAACGATCGTATGTTGATGGAAGATTTGTATCGATCTTTGAATGATGACTTGCAGGAAAAAATTAGCAGAGGTCAGGCGAAATCGTTTGCGGAGTTATTCGCCGTGGCTAGGGGTTTCGAATCGTATTCGCGATCGGTGGTTAGTGAACCTTCAAGTAAGAGAAGGGTTGTTTCGTATGGTTGATAAGGCTAAAAAGGAACATATATTTCATAGCAATATCCCTCCTAAATAATAAGTTTTCATATGTAATTGTATTATATTTTCATTGTAATTGTTTAAATAAATAAGTGCGAAGACAAAAGGCGAAAATGAAGATTTGAAGACACAAACGTCCAAAAAGCTCAAATGTACAAGATACAATTCAAAAGGTTCAATTTATTGATGAAAAACATCTAAAAATGACAAGAGTACAAGTTACAAAACGTAAAGTACAAGATATTAAATTGTACGCAAGGACGTTCGAAAATCCGGAACTGGGACATGAGTCAACTATCAACGCCCGACGCAACGGACCAAAAATTACAAGTCAGCTATGCACAAGAATATAATATAATATATAAATAATTATATTAATTATTTATATTTTATATTTATATATTTATTATGTCGACAAGCTAGGAGCCAAAAGTTTGTGAGCTGGATTTTCAAACTCCACGACTCGCGGAGTTTGAAGGCCAAAAACTCCACGACTCGCGGAGCTGCCAAATTCCAAAATGCCTATAAAAGGTCACGAATTCTGCGAGTAAAAAAAATATAAATAATAATAATAATACTCCTATGTAATAATAATAAATAAATATATATATATATATATATATATATTATATATAGTATAGTATAGTTTTATATTAGATTGGTTTTGGGTTATGCAAAAGTTATTTTACGGGTTTTAAAGTCGGAGCTCTGTCCGTGTAACACTACGCGATAAATAATCAATGTAAGCTATGTTCTCCTTTTTAAATTAATGTCTCGTACTTAAGTTATTATTATGCTTATTTAAGACGAAGTAATCATGATGTTGGGCTAAAATACTAAAATTGGGTAATTGGGCTTTGTACCAAATTTGGGGTTTGGACAAAAGAACGACACTTGTGGAAATTAGACTATGGGCTATTAATGGGCTTTATATTTGTTTAACTAAATGATAGTTTGTTAATTTTAATATAAAGATTTACAATTGAACGTACCTATAAATAACCATATACACTCAATCGGACACGATGGGCGGGGTATTTATATGTACGAATAATCGTTAATTTAACCGGACACGGGAATGGATTAATAGTATATGGAATTATTAAAACAGGGGTGAAATTATGTACAAGGACACTTGGCATAATTGATAACAAAGTATTAAAACCTTGGGTTACACGCAGTCGATATCCTGGTGTAATTATTAAACAAAGTATTAAAACCTTGTTACAGTTTAAGTCCCCAATTAGTTGGAATATTTAACTTCGGGTATAAGGATAATTTGACGAGGACACTCGCACTTTATATTTATGACTGATGGATTGTTATGGACAAAAACCAGACGGACATATTAAATAATCCAGGACAAAGGACAATTAACCCATGGGCATAAAACTAAAATCAACACGTCAAACATCATGATTACGGAAGTTTAAATAAGCATAATTCTTTTATTTCATATTTAATTTCCTTTATTTTATATTTAATTGCACTTCTAATTATCGCACTTTTATTTATCGCAATTTCATTATCGTTATTTACTTTACGCTTTAAATTAAGTTGTATTTATTTTTAATATTTTACATTAGGTTTTAACTGCGACTAAAGTTTTAAAATCAACAAACCGGTCATTAAACGGTAAACCCCCTTTTATATTATTATTATATATAAAAATATATATTTTGTACAAATATAGTTGTTTAAAATATAGTGTAAAATAAGTCGTCTCCCTGTGGAACGAACCGGACTTACTAAAAACTATACAACTCTACGATTAGGTACACTGCCTATAGTGTTGTAGCAGAGCTTAGGTATATCCCATCTGTAAATAAATTAATTAAAACTTGTATCGTATTTAATAGTATTTCCTAGTAAAAGTATAAGCTATTTCGTACCCCCATGCTACGACATCAAGTTTTTGGCGCCGCTGCCGGGGAACTAGGCGAAATGCTATATTTTTAATTTATTTTTGTATAAATATATTTATATATCATTTTAGAAAACAATATAAAAAAAAAACGTTTTTCAAACTCCACGACTCGCGGAGTTTGCAGGCTTAAAACTCCACGACTCGCGGAGCCGCCCTGACCAGCCAGACCAGAAACCCTATTTCGCATTAATTACAGAATATTATTAATTATTATTATTTATAAACCCTATTTAATTTATTATTATTAATATTTAGTTTTAGTTTTTAAATTAATTTGTATTTTGTATTTTAATTAGTTTTATTATAAATAAAAATTAATACTTTTATAAAATAATAAAGATAAAAATAATATTTTTATAAAAATTGTACTTTTTACAACTTTAAGTTTATTTTTATTTATTTTTGTTTATTTTTATTTGTTTTTAGCATAATATTTGTATTTTTATTGTTCGTAGCTAGTTTTAAATTTAGTATTTTGCCGTAGCTTATTTTTATTTCTAGATTTTTAGGCTTTGCCGTAAAATCCCTTAAGTGCTTTTTCTTTAGATTAAGATTTAGGCGCTTTGGAATTTTGCGACGACGTTTTTCGCTTTAGTTTTAAATAGATTTTAGTTTCTTTAAGTAATTGCCGTTTTCTGAATAAAATTGCATTTACCTTTAGACCTTTAGGCGCAACTTTTTAGATATAATTTTTAGACTTTTAAGTTTCGACGTTTTTCTTTCTTATTTTTATCTTTCGACGTTTTTCGACGCGCATTCTTTTTCTTTCTTATTTCTCGACGCTTTAGTTTTTAGGACTTAGAAATTTTCTCTATTTCTTATCTAATATCTCAAACGGAAAGAAAAATTATTTAAGTGGTTAAATTAATGGACGTTGACAATTTTCTGCTTCGTAGTAATAGTTGGATTTGTTAGTGGCTGAGTTGTGAGCTTCCGATTTAAAGGGTTCTGGCTCCCTGCTGCATCTTTTGGCTATTCGAAACGTGGGCAAAAGCAGAAAAGTCTATTAATTGGACAACTTATATAAGTTTTTCTATTTTTATAACTAATAGGATAATTAGTAAATGCACCACATTGTAGCTAAAATTTGGCCATCGCAATAAAATGGAAAATTTTGAAAACAAGGCTATGGAAACTCTTTTTGATATCCAAAATCAATTAAATCAATACTCTCAAACGAGTGTTGATGACAATTCGATCAGTCAATCTTGGATCACGAACGACGAAACAATAACTGGTTGTGAAATATGTGGAGATTATCACTCAACATGGGAATGTTACTATTACATTCCTATGGAAAATTACGCACCCACGGAACCTGAATGGAACGATTATGAAGAATATAATTCAAATTGGGATTATTCCCAAGAATATTTCCAAACTCAACAACCAGTAGACGAGAAAAATTACGTGTCTGAAAATTTATTAGACAATATGAAAATCAAACTCGAAGAACTCAATGCTCAAAATGAACAAATGAGAGAGTTTGTAAACCGGCAAGCTGAAACTCTATCAGACTACACACCTGTTGATCTGAGGAGTCGTGTGCAAGAAAATCTCATATCATCGAATTTTGATGAATTCGAGAGCTCCGAAATCACCAACTATCCAGATGATACTTTTTATTCAGTCTTACCAATTTCACAACATATCGACACATTAGCCTCTACCGACGAAATCATCGATCCATCAATGGATAAAGAAGAAGTAAGGGTGACAAATTGGTACTCATGGGAATACGATAACGTTAAAAATTTTACCCCCGAGGCCAAACCGAACTTCACCATTCCACAACCTTCCAACCCAATATTCTCAATAGACGAGTCATCTACCAGAAATGAACTACGAGCTATAATAGATAATGACACCTCGAATTTCACCCAATTGGGTAATAGAGGTGAAAACTTTGATCCTGAGAATAAAAGGAAGGAAATATTAGGAATTGTCCACCCTATAGAAATAAGTATGTCGGTGTATATCGATCCATTTGACCAAGAACCAGAAAAGAGACATATCCATTTACTAAAAGCTACACTTAAAAAAGAATTAAATAGTGACGATCGGGTGGGTCTAAACTTTAAACCCATTGATATATTATACACCACCCGAAATGTAAATAACTGGCTCACTATTCTAATTCGTGGAACTTATTCTATTGACTTCACATGTCGTCAGCTAAGTGTGGGGAAGTCTAACCCCACTTAACGTTAAATTAGGGGTTCGGGTTAGTGCATAACTCGTTAATAAAAATGCATGATTAGGGTAAAAGACGCTTTTTCAAATATTAGTAAACAGTTCAGAAAAGCAGCCGTTTTTGAAAAAAAAGCATGTGTGATAAAACAAGAAGGAATGAACGATGAGGCGTGACATCTATCATTCGACGAGCTTTGTAATTACAAACTGGGTATTTTCAATCATTTCTCTACACTAATCACCCTCATGAATTTATAATTAGAGTCTGATTTCATGCAAATGAGAGCATTGCATGATCTCAAGTGTGGGGAAGGGTTATAAATTCTCTCGGGTTTATACTTGGTTTATTTGCCAAATTTTATGAAAATTTTAAAAATTTTCAACTAAATGAATTTAAAATCATGTTTATATATATTTATGAACGGTGAAAACTAGGTGTTAATACCGAAATTATCGTTACCTCGGAAAGGACATAAATTGAGAAACACCCTAAAACACTTGAATTCATTTAAAATGGAATAAAGGAGAATAAAAAGGCAAAGAAAGAAACTAAGTGTGGGGAGAATGTACCTAGTTATTCAATTAAAAACTATCTAGCACATGTTTCTGTAAAGTTTGTTGCAGATGCTTTTGTTTTGGACGATTTTAATCAGTTTTACCCGATTTACTGTAATATATTTGAAAGAAAAGATGGATCTACACGATGAATCAATTCCATCATTAAAAGGAAGTAAAGTCTTCCGAAAAAGACACGCGCTTCTTGATTTAGGTCAAGAAGTTGTCGTCCAGACCAGCTGTAGGTTGACGAAAAATCTAGAAAAGTCATCTCTAAAATCAGCAGGAAATCCACGGACCACAGCATCAAACAGGGTCGCCAAGTGGTCAGACTTATCCTAACCATGAGAGGATCTGTCTTGTAAAATGGGGAGGGCACCGTGCAAATTAGCTTGATAAGACTAATGAATCAGATCCCCAGAAAGGATAATCTCCTTAAAAGATCAAAAATCAGCTTTTAAGACTAATATTACTCAATCCTTGAGATTGACCTTAAAGATTGAGAATTCAAACTCATGGAATTCAATGATATATAAACTCGAGCTTGAACGAGAAAATATTTTGATCAAAAATTACAAACCGATTTGTTTTCTGAAAACCTATTTTCAATGCGTTCATTACCATTGAACGTAAAATCCTAGGAATTCACCTGGAATTCATTAGGTCACCTGAACCAAATTGGGTGTCAACCGTAAGAACGGTGGTTGCATAGCATGGTCGGAGACAGGACCTTGTGCCAGACCGAAAAATCATAGGATGATCTTTACTATTGCTCCTACAAAGGATAGTAATAGCACCCGACACGTTTATAGACCATAATCAAAAGCAAGTCACGGGACATTGTCTTAACAGTTTCTTGTTCATCGCTTTCCTTTACAACCGGACGGTAGTTTACCGAAAGGTAATATACGGAGCAAGTATACTGGACGTGTTGCTTTCCCAATACAAGGTTAGCAAGTGGGTAACACAAAACCACAAGTGTTGAGCTAAAATTTTCAAATCTGAAACCCACACAACCCACAAAAAAAAAATATTTTGCAAACACCGGTGAAGGGTTATTCCGGAAAACTTATCTAGGGTAAAAGCTAGATTGAATTTTCAAAAGATCAAATATTTTCATAAAGATCCAATTTCCTTAATGATCTACATTTTCATAGTCATGTGGGACTGTAAACCGCCTTTCAAATGTGCACTTTGCTTTGGAAACCGAAAGTAAATCGGCTATTTGATTGCAAGTGTCGTTGACCTAAACCCGAGGCAATTGTGGATGGCACACCCACCTTTAACCATGGTTCTATCATTACTATCATTGTTTATACCGCCGTATCAAAATCACTGATGTATAAAGTGTGAGAATAAAAAAGTGATTCGAGTGAAGTGTGATTTTATTTCAAGTTATGTATTGCTTGAGGACAAGCAACGCTCAAGTGTGGGGATATTTGATAAGGCTAAAAAGGAACATATATTTCATAGCAATATCCCTCCTAAATAATAAGTTTTCATATGTAATTGTATTATATTTTCATTGTAATTGTTTAAATAAATAAGTGCGAAGACAAAAGGCGAAAACGAAGATTTGAAGACACAAACGTCCAAAAAGCTCAAATGTACAAGATACAATTCAAAAGGTTCAATTTATTGATGAAAACCATCTAAAAATGACAAGAGTACAAGTTACAAAACGCAAAGTACAAGATATTAAATTGTACGCAAGGATGTTCGAAAATCCGGAACCGGGACATGAGCCAACTATCAACGCCCGACGCAACGGACCAAAAATTACAAGTCAGCTATGCACAAGAATATAATATAATATATAAATAATTATATTAATTATTTATATTTTATATTTATATATTTATTATGTCGACAAGCTAGGAGCCAAAAGTTTGTGAGCTGGATTTTCAAACTCCACGACTCGCGGAGTTTGAAGGCCAAAAACTCCACGACTCGCGGAGCTGCCAAATTCCAAAATGCCTATAAAAGGTCATGAATTCTGCGAGTAAAAAAATATAAATAATAATAATAATACTCCTATGTAATAATAATAAATATATATATGTGTTATATATATAGTATAGTATAGTTTTATATTAGATTGGTTTTGGGTTATGCAAAGGTTATTTTACGGGTTTTAAAGTCGGAGCTCTGTCCGTGTAACACTACGCGATAAATAATCAATGTAAGCTATGTTCTCCTTTTTAAATTAATGTCTCGTACTTAAGTTATTATTATGCTTATTTAAGACGAAGTAATCATGATGTTGGGCTAAAATACTAAAATTGGGTAATTGGGCTTTGTACCAAATTTGGGGTTTGGACAAAAGAACGACACTTGTGGAAATTAGACTATGGGCTATTAATGGGCTTTATATTTATTTAACTAAGTGATAGTTTGTTAATTTTAATATAAAGATTTATAATTGGACGTACCTATAAATAACCATATACACTCAATCGGACACGATGGGCGGGGTATTTATATGTACGAATAATCGTTAATTTAACCGGACACGGGAATGGATTAATAGTCTATGGAATTATTAAAACAGGGGTGAAATTATGTACAAGGACACTTGGCATAATTGATAACAAAGTATTAAAACCTTGGGTTACACGCAGTCGATATCCTGGTGTAATTATTAAACAAAGTATTAAAACCTTGTTACAGTTTAAGTCCCCAATTAGTTGGAATATTTAACTTCGGGTATAAGGATAATTTGACGAGGACACTCGCACTTTATATTTATGACTGATGGATTGTTATGGACAAAAACCAGACGGACATATTAAATAATCCAGGATAAAGGACAATTAACCCATGGGCATAAAACTAAAATCAACACGTCAAACATCATGATTACGGAAGTTTAAATAAGCATAATTCTTTTATTTCATATTTAATTTCCTTTATTTTATATTTAATTGCACTTCTAGTTATCGCACTTTTATTTATCGCAATTTCATTATCGTTATTTACTTTACGCTTTAAATTAAGTTGTATTTATTTTTAATATTTTACATTAGGTTTTAACTGCGACTAAAGTTTTAAAATTGACAAACCGGTCATTAAACGGTAAACCCCCTTTTATATTATTATTATATATAAAAATATATATTTTGTACAAATATAGTTGTTTAAAATATAGTGTAAAATAAGTCGTCTCCCTGTGGAACGAACCGGACTTACTAAAAACTATACAACTCTACGATTAGGTACACTGCCTATAGTTTTGTAGCAGAGTTTAGGTATATCCCATCTGTAAATAAATTAATTAAAACTTGTATCGTATTTAATAGTATTTCCTAGTAAAAATATAAGCTATTTCGTACCCCCATGCTACGACATCAATGGTGCTCCAAGTAAGAAAAATAAGGGTACAAGTGCGAGCACGGGTGGTACACGGACGGGTATATCAGATTCTAGTGCGTCTAGATGTTACAAGTCTTGGGAATGTTCGATGCCAAAGAGCGATGGCACGGTGTGCTTCAATTGCCAAAGAGAAGTCCCGAGTTAGCGGGGACGGGTGTGGCGAGAAGACGTTATATGTCCTTTGATTATTTATTTATGTGCCGATGTGTTTGGGTTTGTTAATTGCATTTTGTTGTGCATATTAATGTTATGAGTGACATTCCTAATGGGATTACCCTACAGTGGCGTTTGGATTGACGGACGAAGGGCGTAAGACTTGGTGCAACCAAGCATTCCTTAATGTTGGGAAATGTTTCTACCAAGCCATGGGAATGGGATTTGGTGTTCGGTTGTTAAAAGCGTGTTCGCTTTTGTGTTGGGGATGGTGAACCATGAGGTTCATCGGGTGGATGGAACCCTAGAGATCGAGTGTTTGATCCCGATACATGTTGTTAATGGAGTCTACGTGACGCGACGTTGGGTGCCTCTTTCATACCTACTAGCGTGGTATTCGACTCCGATGGTGTTGCGGTTACATTGTACTTAGGGTACCGAAGAGAAACCCTTAGGTACATGAGTGACTAGGTGGAAATTTAACAATATGGAGCAATCGGAGGATTGCAAGATTAAATTTTGTGTAATTTATGGTGAACTCTTCGTTCGAAGGTTTTAAGGATAGGTTAAAATCCTTCGTGTGCTCAAGGTTGGAGCAAGGTATTGTGATGTGGTTATGGAACGGAGTTCTAAGTGGGGGAGTTTGAACTCTCGCACAAAGATGTTCTAGTGTATTGATAGTGGACGATGCTCGTATGGATTCGGAGCTAGCGTTGAGACCTACGTTCGTCGATTGTGGTAAAAGTACGATTTGGAATAAATTGTACTTAGGCTTTGGATTTAAATTATCACCGAGGTGGTAATGTGGTGAATCTTATTGAGAGATAATGGACATGTTTGACGAGCAAGGTGAGATTCCTAGATTAAGGGATGTGTGTGTCGGATTCTCTTCTAGAGAATTATTGTTTTGTGCCTATGTGCGATATAGGTGGTTCTTGCTCGATCGTGGTGGCATTGTGTACACGTACGTGTGATGCGTGTGCAAGGATTTCCAAGTGAGTGGAATGTTCCTAAGTATGAGTATATACTTGTTGTTCGGGGTGGATGGTTGGTGTATTCCGTTAGGATTCACTATGGTGTAGCAGGGCGCGATGTTATACTACTCGTTGTGATCGAGGCTAAACGAGCGTGTGTTGATGGTTAGTGTATTCCGTTAGGATTCACTATGGTGTAGCAGGGCGCGATGTTACACTACTCGTTTTGATCGAGGCCAAAAGAGCGTGTGTTGATGGTTAGTGTATTTCGTTAGGATTCACTATGGTGTAGCAGTGCGCGATGTTACACTGCTCGTTGTATGAGGCCAAAAGAGCGTGTGTTGATGGTTAGTGTATTCCGTTAGGATTCACTATGGTGTAGCAGTGCACGATGTTACACTACTCGTTGTATGAGGCCAAAAGAGCGTGTGTGATTGGTGGGTTATGGCCGTTGACGTGGTCCGCTAACTTCACCTTGGGAGAAGTGTTATATCGGTATGGTATAACGTTATCTGGAAATGCGAGTACTGATGGGGAATGGGAGTACCATTCCTGTGTTGAGATTTGGTAAGTGAGTCGCGTGTAGTTCGGATTCACAATGACACGTGTAGATGCGGTCATTCTATTGGGATAGTGACTCTCATGTAGTTCGGATTCACTAAGGCGCGTGTAGTTCGGCCAATCCCGATTGTTGTTGCGGTGGAGGTGGCGAGTCGCGTGTGGTGCGGATTCACTAAGGCGCGTGTGGTTTCGGCCAGCCTTCATGTGGTTAGTATTGAGAACTATTGGTTGTTTTATACGCCAGTGGTGGGGTCGTGAGGACCATGATGTGTGATTAGTGATGCGATAGCCGTGTTTCACTCACATGTTGTTACGGGTGTGACAATAGTCGATTTTGCACACCTTGGGATTTGCGTTGCCATAGTCATTTTGGGCGCTATCAGTTTTAGCCGTTTGCTTATGATGTTACGATAGTTGCGTATTGGTCGTATTGCGCACTACTAGGGATGTTTAGTGATAAGTGTATCCGTAAGGATTCGTTTTGTTCGGTCTTCATCATTTGGTTGTTGACCTTGTGTTGGGACTTGGTTATTATTAGCATTGTACTTGGTAAGGGTACGCTAAGGGATTGATATCGCGGTAAAGAAATTGGTTAAGTTTTTCCCGATGTGAGGAATTGAGCAAGTTTTTGTGCTCGGATCGGTGGATTTGATAAATCGCGGATGACGATTTAGTGTTTAAGGCGGTTCATTGGGAAGAATTGCCTAGAGGAGTTGGAAGGACGCGTGATGATTCCATGTAAGCTAAGCGATTGTAGTAGACTTTGGATGTTGTGTACATTGCATGTCCCATAATGTGTGCAAATGTGTATTTGGTAAATGGAGTAATCTTCGAGTTAATGATTCACGTGGTGGAAGTCGTATTGGAGCGTATGTTTGAGGACCATTGAGTGCTGGTCTGGTTGGTTAAGTGATGGTGATCACGGGGATGTGATCCAATTTAAGTGGGGGAGAGTTGTAAGACCATATTTCAGTTTCAGTCATGTTCAGTGGAATGGGACGCAGTCTAAGAGGTGGGACGCCGTCCACTAATAAAGGACTGGACGCCGTCCAGACATTTGGGACGCCGTCCAAATGGTCTGACGGACCAGCTGTGTAATTTTTAGATTATTAAAAGGGGTATGTTGGTCTTTTCACTTGGTGGCCGGTTTTAAGCCACAAATGGGCAAGGTTGAGCTCATTCAACCTTATCCTCACCACATAAATACTCTCATCCTTATCTAGAGAGAGAGAGAGTAAGAGTTTAGAGATAGAGAGAGCTTGATTTGGAGAAGAAGGAGTTGGATTCTCACCAAATCTCGAGTATTAAAGTTGTTCATCTCGTTCACGGCTACGTTGTGGTAGTATTGGTGATAATGCTAAAAACGAACATATATTTCATAGCATTATTCCTCAAGAAAGACAAGCTTTTAGTTGCAGTTGTCCTATTTACAAGTAATATTCGTTTAAATAATAAAAGGTGAAGACAAAAGACAGATTCGACGAATTGAAGACGCAAACGACCAAAAAGTTCAAAAGTACAAAATACAATCAAAGTGGTTCCAATTATTGATGAGAAACGTCTCAAAATTACAAGAGTACAAGATTCGAAACACAAAATACAAGATATTAAATTGTACGCTTGGACGTTCGAAAATCCGGAACCGGGACCAGAGTCATCTCTCAACGCTCGACGCAACGGACTAAAAATTACAAGTTAACTATGCACATGAATATAATATAATATATTATTAATTCTTAAAATTAATATATCTATTATATTATATTATATAATCCGTCGGCAAGCTAGGAGCCAAACTTGTGTGAGCTGGAATCCACAGCTCCACACTCGCAGAGCTTTGAAGACCAAAAAGGCCGTACTCGCGGAGCCCAAAAAGTCAGAAATCCACCTTTAAAAGGCCGAGCATTCGGCCGAATTTTACACATCTTTTTCTCATTCATCATACGTAAAATATATATATATATATATTTTAATTTTAATTTTAATTTTAATTTTAATTCTAATAATAAGGGTATGTTAGCGAATGTTGTAAGGGTGTAAGTTGAAATTCTGTCCGTGTAACGCTACGCTATTTTTAATCATGGTAAGTTATGTTCAACCTTTTTAATTTAATGTCTCGTAGCTAAGTTATTATTATGCTTATTTAAAACGAAGTAATCATGATGTTGGGCTAATTACTAAAATTGGGTAATTGGGCTTTGTACCATAATTGGGGTTTGGACAAAAGAATGACACTTGTGGAAATTAGACTATGGGCTATTAATGGGCTTTATATTTGTTTAACTAAATATAGTTTGTTAATTTTAATATAAAGATTTACAATTGGACGTACCTATAAATAACCATATACACTCGATCGAACACGATGGCGGGATATTTATATGTACGAATAATCGTTCATTTAACCTGACACGGGAATGGATTAATAGTCTATGGAATTATTAAAACAGGGGTGAAATTATGTACAAGGACACTTGGCATAATTGATAACAAAGTATTAAAACCTTGGGTTACACACAGTCGATAACCTGGTGTAATTATTAAACAAAGTATTAAAACCTTGTTACAGTTTAAGTCCCCAATTAGTTGGAATATTTGACTTCGGGTATAAGGATAATTTGACTAGGACACTCGCACTTTATATTTATGACTGATGGACTGTTATGGACAAAAACCAGACGGACATATTGAATAATCCAGGACAAAGGACAATTAACCCATGGGAATAAACTAAAATCAACACGTCAAACATCATGATTACGGAAGTTTAAATAAGCATAATTTCTTTATTTTCATATTTAATTGCACTTCTAATTATCGCACTTTTATTTATTGTTATTGTATTTAATTATCGAACTTTTAATTATCGCATTTTTATTTTATCGCAATTTTATTTCATCGCACTTTTATTTATTGCAATTTCATTATCGTTATTTACTTTACGCTTTGAATTAAGTCTTTTATTTATTTAATATTTTACATTAGGTTTTAACTGCAACTAAAGTTTTTTAAAATCGACAAACCGGTCATTAAACGGTAAAAATCCTCCTTTATAATAATAATATTACTTATATATATTTGTATTTTTATAAATTAAAACTAATATAGCGTTAAGCTTTGTTTAAAAGATTCCCTGTGGAACGAACCGGACTTACTAAAAACTACACTACTGTACGATTAGGTACACTGCCTATAAGTGTTGTAGCAAGGTTTAGTTATATCCGTTCTATAAATAAATAAATATCTTGTGTAAAATTGTATCATATTTAATAGTTTTTCCTAGTAAAATATAAGCTATTTCATATACACCTCGCATAACATTAAGTATTTTTGGCGCCGCTGCCGGGGAACTTAAACGCCGAAAGCGCAACGCTAATGATATAAAAAAAATAATAATAATATAATTTTGTAAAAGTTTTTATTAAGTCTTTCAAGTAAAAATACAAGTTTTTTAAAAAAATATAAAAAATATAAAAATACAAAAAGAGTTTGTTAAAAAAATATAGAAAGTTAAAAAGTATTTTTATTTTTGAGTTTAAATATAAGTATTTTATTGTTTCATATAAATATTTATTTATATTTATATATATATTTTATATTTATAGAAAAACAAAAATAAAAAAAATAAAAAAAAACTGAACCTGTAAAAATCGACCCCTTTCTCAGCTGAAATTGAACCCTCCGCGACTCGCGGAGGTTTTGAACTGGGACTATCCGCACTCGCGGAGGTCTTCTGACAGGCCACAGTCAACCCTAAAACAGCATTAATTACGGAGTATATATTATTATTATTATTAATTAAACCCTAATTAGGGTATTATTATTATTATATAATTTAGTTTTTATTATTATTTTGTATTATTTAGTTTAAATAGTTTAAATAATTTATAAAATTAATAATTTTATAAAATAAATAATATAAAAATAATATTTTTATAAAAATTGTAATTTTTACACTTTTAGTATATTTTTATATTTTGTTTTTTATTCGTTTTAGCGTAATATTTGTATTTTTTGCTCGTTTTTAGTTTTAATCCATAGTTTTTGCCATAGTTATTTTTATTTCTAGATTTTTAGGCTTTGCCGTAAAATCCCTTAAGTGCTTTTTCTTTAGACTAAGATTTAGGTGCTTTAAAATTTTGCGACGCCTTTTTAAGTTTTAGTACCTTTTTAAGTTATTGCCATTTGGGATATAGTATTTCTTTCAAGCTTTAATATTTTTAGACGCAACTTTTAATTCTTAGTTTTTAGTTCCTTTTTAAGTTTCGACGCGCTACTTTCTTATTTTTATTTTTCGACGCCTTTTACCTATGTATCAATTATCACTCCAATTAGTAATCTCAATTTGCAATTTTAATTTTAAGTTAGTAATAATAATAAGGTTGGGTTAGTCGAGTGTTTTAAAAGTTTTATAAGTCACTCTTTTTCTTTCTTATTTCTCCAATTTTAATAACGACGCGCTCTTTTTCTTTCTTATTTCTCGCAATTCTAGTTTTAGGACATAGATTTTTATTCTATTTCTTTTCTAAAATTTCTTAAAATTACGAAAATTTATTTTAAGTGGTTAAATTGATAGACATCAAAATTTTCTGGTTCGTAGTAATAGTTGGATTTGTACGTGGACCTGATTATTGGAGCCAAACAGTACTCAATTATATTGAGACCAAACGAATCCTGCCCCTCTGCTGCATCTTTTGGCTATTCGAAACGTGGGCAAAATCAGAAAAGTCTATTAATTGTATAACTTATATAATTTTTCTTTCTTTTTTAAAAACTAATAGGATATTCAGTGAATGCACCGAGCAAAACGTTCACCACCTTTTGTACGTTCACCACCTGTAACTCGATCAAGACATCTAGCAAATATTGTCGCCGTTGATTTTTCTTTAGAATCGTCATCTAGTAGACCAAGTACTCCAATTCATATTTCCGATAATCCATTTTTTGAACCCGACCTCACAATTGAGAATCCGGAGAATATTCAGGGACGATTCATAGATCCTGAACCATTAATTTTTCCTCCGGAACCACCAATCATTCAAACAGAGATTGTTGAGGAACGGACCATTAAATCAGAATCCTCTAGTGATTCAGATTCAACAAATTCAATCATGGAGAATCTGGAACCTTTAAGTATGGAAGACCGAATGAGAGCTAAACGCACTGGCCAAGGTCACGCAATTACTCATCCAGACATTAATGCGCCAGATTATGAAATCAAAGGATAAATCCTACACATGGTGACTAATCAATGCCAATTTAGTAGTGCACCGAAGGAAGATCCAAATGAACATCTTCGTATCTTTAATAGGATCTGCACACTATTTAAAATAAAAGAAGTTGAAGATGAACAGATATATCTCATATTATTTCCCTGGACTTTAAAGGGAGAAGCCAAAGATTGGTTGGAATCGTTACCTGAAGGGGCGATCGATACATGGGACGTTTTAGTTGAAAAATTTCTTAAATAATTCTTTCCGGCATCTAAAGCCGTAAGACTTCAAGGAGAAATTGTTACATTCACACAGAAGCCAAATGAAACTCTATATGAGGCGTGGACAAGATTTGGAAAGTTATTGAGAGGATGTCTGCAACATGGTTTAGACACTTGTCAAATAGTACAAATATTCTACCAAGGATGCGACATCACTACAAGGAAAGACATCGATATAGCAGCTGGTGGTTCCATTATGAAGAAAACCAAAACTGATGCTTACAAAATTATTGATAACACTGCTTCCTACTCACATGAGTGGCACCAAGAAAAAGACATCGTTAGATCATCTAAAGCAGCTAGAGCCGATTCTAGCCATGACTTAGATTCCATTTCCGCAAAGATAGATGCTGTCGAGAGACGAATGGAAAAGATGACTAAGGATATACACTCAATACGAATTAGTTGTGAGCAGTGTGGAGGACCACATTTGACAAAAGATTGTCTCGGTATTGAACTAACAATGGAACAAAGAGAGAATGTTTCTGATAATGCTAAAAACGAACATATATTTCATAGCATTATCCCTTAAGAAAGACAAGCTTTTAGTTGCAATTGTTCTATTTACAAGTGATATTCGTTTAAATAATAAAAGGTGAAGACAAAAGACAGATTCGACGAATTGAAGACGCAAACGACCAAAAAGCTCAAAAGTACAAAATACAATCAAAGAGGTTCCAATTATTGATAAGAAACGTCTCGAAATTACAAGAGTACAAGATTCAAAACGCAAAGTACAAGATATTAAATTGTATGCAAGGACGTTCGAAAATCCGGAACCGGGACCAGAGTCAACTCTCAACGCTCGACGCAACGGACTAAAAATTACAAGTTAACTATGTATATAAATATAATATAATATATAATTAATTATATAAATTATATATATATATATTATATTTATATATTAAAATCGTCGGCAAGAAAGGTTCCAAAATGAGATGAGCTGTAGAAACAAACTCCGCGAGTTGCGGAGTTTGAAGGCCAAAAAGGCCGCAACTCGCGGAGCCTCCCTGGACAAAAATGCCTATAAAAGCCAGCGCAATTCGACGTTTTAAATATCCATATATCAATCTCTCTATCTATATATAAACGTATATATATATATATATATATATATATATATATATATATATATATATATATTTTAATTTTAATTTTAAATCCTAATAATAAGGGTATGTTAGCGAATGTTGTAAGGGTGTTAGCGAATTTTAAATCATTGTAAGTTATGTTCAACCTTTTTAATTTAATGTCTCGTAGCTAAGTTATTATTATGCTTATTTAATACCGAAGTAATCATGATGTTGGGCTAATTACTAAAATTGGGTAATTGGGCTTTGTACCATAATTGAGGTTTGGACAAAAGAACGACACTTGTGGAAATTAGACTATGGGCTATTAATGGGCTTTATGTTTGTTTAACTAAATGATAATTTGTTAATTTTAATATAAAGATTTACAATTGGACGTACCCATAAATAACCATATACACTCGATCGGACACGATGGGCGGGGTATTTATATGTACGAATAATCGTTCATTTAACCGGACACGGGAATGGATTAATAGTCTATGGAATTATTAAAACATGAGTGAAATTATGTATAAGGACACTTGGCATAATTGATAACAAAGTATTAAAACCTTGGGTTACACACAGTCGATATCCTGGTGTAATTTTTAAACAAAGTAATAAAACCTTGTTACAGTTTAAGTCCCCAATTAGTTGGAATATTTAACTTCGGGTATAAGGATAATTTGACGAGGACACTCGCACTTTATATTTATGACTGATGGACTGTTATGGACAAAAACCAGACGGACATATTAAATAATCCATGACAAAGGACAATTAACCCATGGGCATAAAACTAAAATCAACACGTCAAACATCATGATTACGGAAGTTTAAATAAGCATAATTCTTTTATTTTATATTTAATTTCCTTTATTTTATATTTAATTGCACTTCTAATTATCGCACTTTTATTTATTGTCATTGTATTTAATTGCACTTTTAATTAACGCACTTTTTAATTATTGTATTTTATTTCATCGCACTTTTATTTATCGCAATTTCATTATCGTTATTTACTTTACGCTTTAAATTAAGTTATATTTATTTAATATTTTACATTAGGTTTTAACTGCGACTAAAGTTTTAAAAATCGACAAACCGGTCATTAAACGGTAAAAACCCCCCTTTATAATAATAATATTACTTATTTATATATTTGTATTTTTATAAAATAAAACTAATATAGCGTTAAGCTTTGTTTAAAGATTTTTCCCTGTGGAACGAACCGGACTTACTAAAAACTACACTACTGTACGATTAGGTACACTGCCTATAAGTGTTGTAGCAAGGTTTAAGTATATCCATTCTACAAATAAATATCTTGTGTAAAATTGTACCGTATTTAATAGTATTTCCTAGTAAAATTTAATAGTATTTTATACCCCTTAGCTTTAACATCAAATATTTTTGGCGCCGCTGCCGGGGATTCGAAATCTAGCTTAAAAGCCGGAAGCTCAACGCTAATATAAAAAAAAAAGATTTTTATTTTTAGTTTACTTTTATAAAAATATGTTTTTGTAAAAATACGTTTTAAATATTCGAAAATATAAAAAGAAAAACAAAAATATAAATACTTTTAAGAGTTTGTTAAATATTTAAGTTTTATAAAGTTTCTTTATTTTTATTTTATAAAAATATAAGTTTTATTTAAATATTTTGTGTTTATTTAAAACATAAAATAAAAACCGAAAAAAATATATATATATATAAATCTAGTTTTAAGATTTTTATTTATAAAATTATAAAATATTTCTATTTTTATTTTAGTTTTTAAAATATAAGTTTTATTAAATTTATATAAATATATTAATTAAAAATAGAAAAAAAAATAATAAACTCTCGGGCCTGCTACTGTAGCAGCCCGTAACCTGGCCCAAAATCCAAGCTCATGCGATCGCATGAGCCCGAAGGCCATTTCTCATGCGATCGCATGAGAGTGTCTGACACGCCCTAATTGAATCTCGTACTGCATTAATTACGGGTAATAATTATTATAATTATTATTTAACTAAAACCCTAATTAGGTTTAGTTTTTAATATTAATTAATTTTAGTTATTAATTTGTTTTATTAAGTTATAATTAGTTTAATTAAATTATAAAATTAAATAGTTTTATAAAATAAAAAATATAAAAATAATATTTTTATAAAAATTGTACTTTTTACAACTTTTAGTATATTTTTATATTTTATCCCTTTTTATTTGTTTTTAGCGTAATTTTTATATTTTTCGCTCGTATTTACTTTTAAGTCATAATTTTTGCCATAGTTATTTTTTTACTTCTAGATTTTTAGGCTTTGCCGTAAAATCCCTTAAGTGCTTTTTCTTTAGACTAAGATTTAGGTGCTTTAGAATTTTGCGACGCCTTTTTAAGTTTTAGTACCTTTTTAAAATATTGCCATTTGGGATATAGTTTTTCTTGTAAGCTTTAATATTTTTAGACGCAACTTTTAATTTTTAGTTTTTAGTTCCTTTTTAAGTTTCGACGCGCTACTTTCTTATTTTTTATTTTTCGACGCCTTTGACCTATGTATCAATTATCACTCCAATTAGTAATCTCAATTTGCAATTTTAATTTTAAGTTAGTGATAATAATAAGGTTGGGTTAGTCGAGTATTTTTAAAGTTTTATAAGTCACTCTTTTTCTTTCTTATTTTTCGACGCCTTTTATTTTTCAACCCTTTTCTTTTTCGACCTATTTCGACGCGCTCTTTCTTTTTCTTTCTTATTTCTCGCCATTCTAGTTTTAGGACATAGATTTTTATTCTAATTCTTCTCTAAATTTCTTAAAATTACGAAAATTTATTTTAAGTGGTTAAATTGATAGACATCAAAATTTTCTGGTTCGTAGTAATAGTTGGATTTGTACGTGGACCGGGTTATTGGAGCCAAACAGTACTCAATTATATTGAGACCAAACGAATCCGGCCCCTCTGCTGCATCTTTTGGCTATTCGAAACGTGGGCAAAATCAGAAAAGTCTATTAATTGGATAACTTATATAATTTTTCTTCCTTTTTAAAAAACTAATAGGATATTCAGTGAATGCACCGAGCAAGACGTTCACCACCTTTTGTTCGTTCACCACCTGTAACTCGATCAAGACATCTAGCTAATATTATCGCCGTTGATTTTTCTTTAGAATCGTCATCCAGTCGACCAAGTACTCCAATTCAAATTTTCGATAATCCATTTTTTGAACCCAACCTCACAATTGAGAATCCGGAGAATATTCAGGGACGATTCATAGATTCTGAACCATTAATTTTTCCTCCGGAACCACCAATCATTCAAACAGAGATTGTTGAGGAACGAACCATTAAATCAGAATCCTCTAGTGATTCAGATTTAACAAATTCAATTATGGAGAATCTGGAACCTTTAAGTATGGAAGACCGAATGAGAGCTAAACGCACTGGCCAAGGTCACGCAATTACTTATCCTGACATTAATGCACCAGATTATGAAATCAAAGGACAAATTCTACATATGGTGACTAATCAAAGCCAATTTAGTGGTGCGCCGAAGGAAGATCCAAATGAACATCTTCTTACTTTTAATAGGATCTGCACACTATTTAAAATCCGAGAAGTGGAGGATGAACAGATATATCTCATGTTATTTCCCTGGACTTTAAAGGGAGAAGCCAAAGATTGGTTGGAATCGTTACCTGAAGGGGCGATTGATACATGAGACGTTTTAGTTGAAAAATTTCTTAAACAATTCTTTCCGGCATCTAAAGCCGTAAGACTTCAAGGAGAAATTGTTACGTTCACACAGAAACGAATGAAACTCTATATGAGGCGTGGACTAGATTTGGAAAGTTATTAAGAGGATGTCCACAACATGGTTTAGACACTTGTCAAATAGTACAAATATTCTACCAAGGATGCGACATCACTACAAGAAAAGACATAGATATAGCAGCTGGTCGTTCCATTATGAAGAAAACAGAAACTGATGCTTATAAAATTATTGATAACACTGCTTCCCACTCACATGAGTGGCACCAAGAAAAAGATATCGTTAGATCATCTAAAGCAGCTAGAGCCGATTCTAGCCATAACTTAGATTCCATTTCAGCAAAGATAGATGCTGTCGAGAGACGAATGGAAAAGATAACTAAAGATATTCACTCAATACGAATTAGTTGTGAGCAGTGTGGAGGACCACATTTGACAAAAGATTGTCTCAGTATTGAACTAACAATGGAACAAAGAGAGAATATTTCATACATAAACCAAAGGCCTGGAAATAATTATCAGAATAATTATCAACCGCCAAGACCAATTTACAATCAAAACTAGAATTATAACCGAAATGTTCCATACAACAACCAACAAAGTCCTAGTAATCAACAAGTATCCAACAATACTTACAACCAGCAAAGACCTAATTTTCAAAACAAACCACAACAAACCGATGATAAAAAACCGAATTTACAAGATATGATGACGAAGCTAGTTGAAACTCAAACGCAGTTTTTCACATCTCAGAAACAAACCAATGAACAAAATGCTCAAGCATTTAGAAATCAACAAGCTTCTATTCAAAACTTGGAACAAGAAGTAAGTAACCTAGCAAGGTTAATAGGTGAAAAAAAACTGGGAAGTTTACCTAGTGATACAAATGCTAACCCCCGAAATGAAACAGCTAAAGCCATTACCACAAGAAGTGGTACAACACTTAAACCACCTGAAATACCTGTAATTTCTGATGAAGCTATTCCTACTCCACAAGAACCACAACCTGAACAAGATAAGGAAAAAGAACCGGTAGTTGAAAAGGTTAATGAAAATAACACAGTTAAGGCTAAACCTTATGTTAAACCATACCAACCACCACTTCCTTACCCGAGTAAAATGAAAAAAGAGAAACTTGAAGCCGAGCAATCCAAATTCTTGGATATGTTTAAACAGATAAATGTAAATCTTCCTTTCATTGATTTAATTTCAGGAATGCCTAGATATGCTAAATTTCTGAAAGATTTAATCACAAATAGAAAGAAAATGGAAGAACTCTCGGCCGTTACTATGAATGCTAATTGTTCAGCAGTGCTGTTGAATAAGATACCAGAAAAATTATCTGATCCAGGAAGTTTCACAATTCCATGTTTTCTGGGTAGTCTTAGTTCAATAGAAGCATTGGCAGACTTAGGTGCTAGTATAAATTTAATGCCGTATTTACTATACGCTAAACTAGACCTTGGAGAATTGAAACCAACAAGAATAAGCATACAACTAGCCGATCGATCAATAAAATATCCTAGAGGGATAATGGAGAACATGCTAGTTAAAGTTGGTACTTTAGTATTTCCAGTAGATTTTGTTGTTCTGGACATGGAAGAAGATTCTCAAGTTCCTCTCATATTAGGAAGACCATTCTTAAACACGGCTAAAGCAATGATAGACGTGTTTGGTAAGAAACTGACCCTAAGTATAGAGGACGAGAGTATTACCTTTTTCAGTTGATAGAGCTATGCAACAACCGCAATCTGCAGATGATACATGCTATTATATTCAAACTATAGATTCACATGCAGAATTATTAGAAGAATTTCCAGAATTACAAGGAACAGGAGAATGTTCTTTAGGAGAAGGAACTGAACCAATTGATGAAACTGAAATGTTAGCTACACTAATTGCTAATGGATATGAACCAACAACAGAAGAAATTCAAATGTTAAAAGAAGAAGACATATATCGATATAAATCATCGATAGAAGAACCACCGACACTAGAGTTAAAGCCACTTTCAAACCATTTGGAATACGCTTATTTACATGGTGAATTGGAATTACCTGTAATAATATCGTCTTCTCTTACTGAAAATGAGAAATCATAACTCATTTCTGTGTTGAAAGCTCATAAACCAGCCATTGCATGGAAGATTCATGATATTAAAGGAATAAGTCCTTCGTATTGCACACATAAAATCCTTATGTAAGAAGGTCATAAAACGTATGTGCAACGCCAACGAAGACTAAATCCTAATATGTAAGATGTAGTTAAGAAAGAAATTATTAAACTGCTTGATGCAGGTTTAATTTATCCAATTTCTGATAGTCCATGGGTAAGCCCAGTTCAATGCGTACCTAAGAAGGGTGGCATGACTGTCATCACAAATGAGAAAAATGAGCTTATTCCTACTAGGACTGTAACAGGATGGCGTGTATGTATTGATTATAGAAAATTAAATGAAGCCACCAGAAAAGATCACTTTCCCTTACCTTTTATTGATCAAATGTTGGAAAGATTAGCCGGAAATAGTTACTATTGTTTTCTTAATGGTTTTTCCGGATATTTTCAAATTCCAATTGCACCCGAGGACCAAGAGAAAACCACATTCACGTGCCCTTATGGTACTTTTGCTTACAAAAGAATGCTATTTGGACTTTATAACGCCCCTGCAACCTTTCAAAGGTGCATGATGGCGATTTTTCACGACATGATAGAAGAATGCATGGAAGTTTTCATGGATGACTTTTCAGTCTTCGGTGATACATTTGAATCATGTCTAGTTAATCTTGAACGAATGCTTATTAGATGCGAACAATCAAATCTAGTTCTTAATTGGGAGAAATGCCATTTCATGGTTAAAGAAGGCATCGTTCTTGGACATAAAATTTCAAAGGAAGGAATTGAAGTGGATAGAGCTAAAGTAGATGTAATTGCTAAACTTCCACATCCCACCAATGTTAGAGGAGTTAGGAGTTTTCTAGGGCATGCCGGTTTTTACCGACGTTTCGTAAAAGATTTTTCTAAAATTGCCACTCCTATGAATAAACTCCTAGAAAAGGATGCTCCATTCATCTTTTCAGATGAATCCATCAAATCTTTTAATATTCTTAAAGAGAAACTCACTAATGCGCCGATCATGATAACACCAAATTGGAATCTACCGTTTGAACTAATGTGCGATGCAAGTGATTTTGCAATGGGAGCCGTTTTAGGACAAAGGATTGAAAAACGATTTCAACCTATATATTATGCTAGTAAGACGTTACAAGGAGCACAAACGAACTACACAACTACTGAAAAAGAACTCCTTGCTATTGTCTTTGCTTTTGACAAATTTCGTTCATATCTCGTTCTAGCTAAAACGGTGGTCTATACCGACCATTCTGCTCTTAGATACCTATTTTCGAAACAAGATGCTAAACCAAGATTAATCCGTTGGATCTTACTCTTACAAGAGTTCGATATTGAAATCCGAGATAAAAGAGGAGCAGAAAATCTCGCCGCTGATCATCTTTCTCGTCTTGAAAATCCCGAATTTGAAGTTCTAAATGAATCGGCCATACAAGACAACTTTCCTGATGAATATCTATTGAAGATAGATCATAATGAAATTCCATGGTTTCCAGACTATGCAAACTACTTAGTTTGTAGATTCCTTGAAAAAGGATTGTCATACCAAAAACGAAAGAAATTCTTTAGTGATATAAAACACTATTTCTGGGAAGATCCACATCTGTTTAAAAGTTGTCCAGATGGAATAATACGCCGGTGTGTATTCGGAGATGAAGCCAATCAAATCTTAAACCATTGTCACATAGGACCAACAGGAGGGCATTATGTGCCTCAACTAACAGCAAGAAAAGTTTATGATGCTGGATTCTATTGGCCTACAATTTACAAAGACGCACACCTTCTTTGCAAATCCTGTGATGCTTGTCAAAGGGCCGAAAAAATAAGTCAACATGATGAAATGCCACAAAATGTCATTCAAGTATGTGAAGTATTTGACATTTGGGGTATTGACTTTATGGGTCCATTTCCGAAATCTGATAATAATCTATATATTCTCGTAGCCATAGATTATGTATCTAAATGGGCGGAAGCACAAGCTCTCCCAACTAATGATGCACGAGTTGTAGTCAACTTTTAAAAACGTCTTTTTGCAAGGTTTGGAACACCGAAAGCTTTAATAAGTGATCGGGGAACTCATTTTTGTAATAATCAACTTGAGAAAGTTCTCAAAAGATATGGAGTAACTCATAAAATCTCCACTGCATATCATCCACAAACGAGTGGACAAGTTGAAAATACCAACCGAGCTTTAAAACGTATTCTAGAGAAAACCGTAGGATCAAATTCGAAGAAATGGTCCATAAAATTGGAGGATGCACTCTGGGCTTTTAGAACAGCCTACAAAACTCCAATTGGAACCACACCTTTTAGACTCGTTTATGGAAAAGCATGTCTTCTTCCAGTAAAAATTGAACACAGAGCATTTTGGGTTTTGAAGACATGTAATCTTGATTTACATGAAGCTGGACGTCTACGGTTAAGTCAACTAAACGAATTAGAAGAATTAAGACAAGAAGCATACGAAAATTTGTTAATCTATAAAGAAAGAACGAAGAAATGGCATGATAAAAGAATCAGAAGTTCAAAAGAATTTAAAGAAGGAGACAGAGTTCTTCTTTTCAATTCACGATTCAAGCTATTTCCTGGAAAATTGAAATCAAGATGGTCTGGACCATTCATAGTCAAAAGAGTTTTCCCATACGGAACAGTAGAATTAATAAATTCAAATGGGATTGAATTTAAGGTTAATGGTCACAGAGTTAAACATTACATAGATAGTCTGATGGAAGTTGACAACGAAGTTAATCACAATTTTGATACCACAGCTAACTAAGTGTGGGGAGAATCAAGTCTTTAAAGGATAATATGTATTTCTGTTAGAGTTAGATTTTCTGTTTTCGTGTAGTTCTCGAAAATGGAACCCGAATGGTCTTTCCCTAGCAGACCCTAAAGAACTAGTCTTCTCCCCCCATTCTGAATTTTTTTTATTTTTTTAGGATTTACGAGATGAAGACTTCCTGTGAACTAAACCATGGTCTAATGCTACACGCTTTGATTACTAAACGTAATAATGACACACTTCCAAGTGAAATAGTATCATTAATCAGAGAAAAATTGAACGGAGTAAGAAAAGAATCCAGATGCGAAGATAATAAGTTACAATTTGGTAAAGGAAAATCGAAATCCGTAGCGAAAAGAAGAGCACGACACCTTGAAAGATGTCACAAGTGCGGAAAATGGTCACAAGAAGGTAAATGTTCAAATAATCAAACCTATTCAAACACCGAATTTATTACTTTATGCAGAGATGGACCGTTCATATGTTTAGAAGAAAAAACATTAAATGCTCGAGGTTACGCCTATGTAGCCATGGAAAACCAATTAGTCCGACTATCTTATGAGTGGGCTAGAGCATATCACTAAGAATACTATCTCACAGGTAAGTTTGTACAGTTTTCATTTTTTATTTTTATTTTTAACCTTTTGATAATAAACGCTAATCTGTTCGCTATAAAGTATTAAATTGGTATTCAATAAAATTAGGTCTTGTGATCGAAATTATTGATATCATACAAAAATTTATTACATCACTGCGAAATTTAACGTTTATTCTTAAGGTATAAATATCTTTAATCAATCAACTTCGTCATGAGTTAAATTAGGTCATGGAACCGAAATTATTTTACCGAAAAGAGGGGCGCATATTTTTGATAATATTTGATTGATTAAAGTGGGATAAAAGCCAAAAAGATTTTTAATTTTATTTTTACCATGTTTTTAAAATTAATATATAAATCTTAAATTAATATTGTAAACTTCTTTAAAATTGTAAATATCTGAAAAATTAATATTTTTAATATAAGTTTGTATGTATAAAAACAAAATTAAATTTAAATTTGGTGTGAATTTTTTTTAAAAAAAATATGAATTTTTAATTTTATGCATTTTAAATTTAAGTTTGGTGTGAATTTAAAAACAAAAATTTACTTTATTTTGCTAAGTTAAAAATATGATTTTTAAAAATTCGTCGTAAGTTGAAGACTAGGTCGTTGAGCCGAAATTGCTTTACCCGAGGGAGGGACGAGAACTTTTATTATCATTATTTTTAATCTTATTGATTTAAAGTATGCAAAAAAAAAAAAAAAATTTAAAAAACCCAAAAATCTTTGCTTTTAAAACTGCGCTTTAAATTGAAAAATTTTAAAATTTTGTCGAGGGACGGACTAGGACATCGTTCCGAAACGACCTCGTCCTAAACAATAAGGGAAACAAAATTTTAAAATTAATTAATTAATTGTTTTATAAGTTAAGGTTTTTATTAAAAAAAAAAAATCAAACTCCGCGACTCGCGGAGTTTGAAAAGGAAAGTACCGCGACTCGCGGAGGATCAAAATTCCAGAAAAAAATAAAACGCAGAACAGACCAGTTTCTTTCCAACCAAACTCAAAAACTGCGAAAATACACACAAACACATCACAAATTCGCAATTTTTGGCCATTTTCTATCAAATCTTTCACAAAATCATGTTGAGAAGGATGCTATCAAGGAATTACTCAAGGAAACGGTAAATTTCTACACCTAAACACCATTTAATCCGAAAATTAGTGTTCTTGAACAAATTTATACCCAATTCGATTTTGATGCTTTTTAGTGTAATTATGCTTAAATTGCTTATGTATTATGCTTGTATAACCTAGATTGATGCTATTTAACATGATTAGAAGCCTTAAACTTCAAATTTTGAGTAATCTAGAGTTGGTGTTCTTGAGCAATTTGGGGCTTTTTGATATAAACAGGTTATGGCCAATTTTTTGTCATGAATTATTGCTAAATTAAGTAGTGTAACATGTTTAGATAGTTAAATGATCCAAACTTTGAGCCTAAACATGATTTTTGAGAATTAAAGTGGACTTTTTCAAGTCTAAAATTCATGAACTTGATTTTTGAGAGATAATGCCAATTGAAACTTGTTTAATTGCTAATAATGATTATTTTGACATGTTATTTGAGTTGAATGCTTATGAACTTGGCAAACATTTTCGTATATGCTTATTTGAAAAAGTGTAGATTTGATAAAAATATGAAAATGAGCATAAGTTTAATATAAATTGAACATGTCATTGTAATTATTTTGATTGATGATTTTGCTGACACTAATGCATATTTGGATGCACAAAAATTGTGTTTGATGTGTTTTGCAGACTGAAAGGGGTGAATCTTCATCCCAAGCTCGCATTGCTCCTCCTGAGAATGCGGAACAACAGGATGTTGATAGCTATTACAAACAAGATATACCTCATCCAGTTATGACATTTTCAGATATGCACGTGGAAGATTTGCACCCGAACTTGAGATTAGACAGACGTTGGATAGATTATCCAAAATACCAAAGGAGCTTGCACACTCTTCATTCTAAAGCTGTTGAAGTACCTAGGGTAATAGAATGGGAACCGTTAGAAGCTGTAGGATTGGCCGAACGGATTAGAGAATTACTTACACAGAGGTATGGTAATTCTACTTTTAACGATTGGGTACGATTATTCAACATGCGTAGACCTGTATATAAAGTATGGTGTGAAGAATTATTGTGTAGTATAGAAATAAATGATCGGGTAGCTACTTTAACCGATCGAACTTTTATTAGATTTTTGTTAGGAGGTTCGATGCGCCACATTTCTCTACTAGACATGGCTCAGGCCTTACGTATATATACGCCTGAGGAGCTAGCATCTATCGATTGTCGAGGGTTGATATTAAATGGTAGGAAGATTGATGAAAATTTTGATACGCATGGTGTATGGAGTCAAATGACTAGCCATCACCGATTTAAAGGGGGAAATTACTCTTATTTGGATATAGATAGAGCTGAGTTAAGAGTAATTCATAGGTTTTTAGTGAACTCGATTACACAGCGAGGCAAAAATAAGGAAAAGGTAAATGAGCAAGATTTATTTTACCACATGTGTATTCGAGACCCACAAAGCGCTGTAAGTATACCTTATTGTGTGGGTTATTATTTATCGGCTATGGTTAGGGGGATGAGACCGCACAGTATAATAGGAGGTGGTATATTTATTACATTAATTGCTGAGTATCTCGATGTGGATATAAGTCGGGGGGGATTATTAATCGAAGAACCAGAACCCCACGATACAATTGGTTTAAATGTATATCATGGTGCTAAGGTTTTGAAGAGGCGAAATAACGCCGCAGTACAATATAATGGAAGACATCCACAGGTTGAAAGAAAGCAACAGCCAGGTAATGTGGGAGGGGGAAATGAAATGACAGAAATGCAAAGGTTTATAGCTTCACAAGAGTATGAAAATGCTAGACATCGAGCATTTGAAGATTGGCAAGTTCATCAAAACCACATCATAGCTCATTGCCAACATATAGGTGGAAACTATATTCCTACTCCAAAGCCCGTATTTCCTCCCTGGTCTATAGAGATCCAACCACCGTATCCTACTTATAACCCAGCTGAAGCATTTTATAACACATACGGTTATGCATGGAACCCCTACTGGTATCAGTATCAACCCTAGTTTATTTAGTTTTATTTATTTTTGTAATGTTACTACATTTAACACTTATGTTAATATTGTAATAGTTTTTATAATTTTCTAACTTTTATTATTAGATTTTAATAATTTTTGAATGTGGGGTAATATACCAAACTTCAAAAATATGTATATATGTTTGCAGTTTATCTTATGTACACAACAGGGTAAAACAACGCATTTTCAAAGACTGGCATTAAGTTCAGCAAAAGCAACTAATTTTGACGACAAGATGCAAAATATATGTGAAATAACAACAAGACGGAATGAACAAATGATGTGCACCATTTATCATTCAACACAAACAACAATATATTTGGAAACTTTAGTAAAATTTAATCATTTTTCTATGCTAATTACCCTCAATAATTTAAAATGTTACTGACTTCTTGCAAATGAGGGCATTGCAAGATCTTAAGTGTGGGAAGGGGTTAAATTCTTTCCAATTTAAAAATTTTTTATTTAAACACTTGGTTACCATTAAAAATACTAGTAACGCAGTAGTTGTATTAGAATCTAGTGCTCTCTGATAACAAAGAACAACCCTAGTCTTATATACTGACTACCCAATTCTAGTAAAATTTTTCAAAATTTTCAATTAAATGAACTCAAAATCATGTTTATACATATTTATGAACGATAAAACTAGGTGTTAACACTGAAATTATTGTTACCTTGGAAAGGACATAAATTGAGAAACAAACCAAAATGTTAGAATTCATTTAAAATGGAATAGAGGAGAATAAAAAGGCAAAGAAAGGAAAATAAAAGTCAAGTGTGAGAAATTTTTACCAAGTTATTTTAAACATATGTCACATATTTCTGTAACAAATAATTAAAGATACTTTTGCTTTGGACTAATCTAAACAGTTTTACCCGATTTACTATAAGAAAGATGGATCTACACGATGAATCAATTCCATCGTTAAAAGGAAGTAAAGTCTTCCGAAAAAGACACGCGCATCTTGATTTAGGTCATGAAGTTGTCGTTCAGTCCAGCTGTAGGTTGACGAAAAATCTAGAAAAGTCATCACTAAAATCAGCAGGAAATCTATGGACCTCAGCATAAAACAGGGTCGCCAAGTGGTCAGACTTATCCTAACCATGAGAGGATCTGTCTCGTAAAATGGGGAGGACGCCGTGCAAATTAGCTGGATAAGACTAATGAATCAGATCCCCAGAAAGGATAATCTCCTTAAAGATCAAAAATCAGCTTTTAAGACTGATATTACTCAATCCTAGAGATTGACCTTAAAGATTGAGAATTACAAACTCATGGAATTCAATGATATCTAAACTCGAGCTTGAACGAGAAAATATTTTGATCAAAATTACAAACCGATTTGTTTTCTGAAAATCCATTTTCAATGCGTTCATTACCTTTAAACGTAAAATCCTAGGAATTCACCTGGAATTCATTAGGTCACCTGAACCAATTCGGGTGTCAACCGTAAGAACGGTGGTTGCATAGCATGGTCAAAGACAGGACCTTGTGCCAGACCGGAAAATTATAAGGGTGAGCTTTACTATTGCTCCTACAAAGGATAGTAATTGCGTCCGACACGTTATAGACCATAATTAAAAGCATGTCAGGAGACATTGCCTTAACAGTTGCTTGTTCAACGCTTTCCTTTACAACCGGACGGTAGTTTACCGAAAGTTAATATACGGGGCAAGTATACTGGACGTGTTGCTTTCCTAATACAAGGTTAGCAAGTGGGTGACACAAAACCACAAGTTTTGAGCTAAAATTTTCAAATCTGAAACCCACTAAACCCACAAAAACAATTTGCAAACACCGGTGAAGGGTTATTCCGGAAAACTTATCTAGGGTAAAAGCTAGATTTAATTTTCAAAAGATCAAATGTTTTCATAAAGATCCAATTTCCTTAATGGATCTAAATTTTTATAGTCATGTAGGACTGTAAACCATAACGTTACTACCATTGTTTATACCGCCGTAAAGAAATCACTGATGTACAAAGTGTGAAGAATAAAGAAGTGATTCTAGTATTTCAAGACTATATTGCTTGAGGACAAGCAACGCTCAAGTGTGGGAATATTTGATAATGCTAAAATCGAACATATATTTCATAGCATTATCCCTCAAGAAAGACAAGCTTTTAGTTGCAATTGTTCTATTTACAAGTGATATTCGTTTAAATAATAAAAGGTGAAGACAAAAGACAGATTCGATGAATTGAAGACGCAAAAGACGAAAAAGACCAAAAGTACAAAATACAATCAAAGAGGTTCCAATTATTGATAAGAAACGTCTCGAAATTACAAGAGTACAAGATTCAAAACGCAAAGTACAAGATATTAAATTGTACGCAAGGACGTTCGAAAATCCGGAACCGGGACCAGAGTCAACTCTCAACGCTCGACGCAACGGACTAAAAATTACAAGTTAACTATGTATATAAATATAATATAATATATAATTAATTATATAAATTATATATATATATATATATGTATATATATATATATATATATATATATATATATATATATATATATATATATATATATATATATATATATATATATATATTATATTTATATATTAAAACCGTCGGCAAGAAAGGTTCCAAAATGAGATGAGTTGTAGAAACAAACTCCGCAAGTTGCGGAGTTTGAAGGCCAAAAAGGCCGCAACTCGCGGAGCCTCCCTGGACAAAAATGCCTATAAAAGCCAGCGCAATTCGACGTTTTAAATATCCATATATCAATCTCTCTATCTATATGTAAACGTGTGTGTGTATATATATATATATATATATATATATATATATATATATATATTAATTCTAATTTTAATTTTAAATCCTAATAATAAGGGTATGTTAGCGAATGTTGTAAGGGTGTAAGTCGAAATTCTGTCCGTGTAACGCTACGCTATTTTTAATCATTGTAAGTTATGTTCAACCTTTTTAATTTAATGTCTCGTAGATAAGTTATTATTATGCTTATTTAATACCGAAGTAATCATGATGTTGGGCTAATTACTAAAATTGGGTAATTGGGCTTTGTACCATAATTGGGGTTTGGACAAAAGAACGACACTTGTGGAAATTAGACTATGGGCTATTAATGGGCTTTATGTTTGTTTAACTAAATGATAGTTTGTTAATTTTAATATAAAGATTTACAATTGGACGTACCCATAAATAACCATATACACTCGATCGGACACGATGGGCGGGGTATTTATATGTACGAATAATCGTTCATTTAACCGGACACGGGAATGGATTAATAGTCTATGGAATTATTAAAACAGGGGTGAAATTATGTACAAGGATACTTGGCATAATTGATAACAAAGTATTAAAACCTTGGGTTACACACAGTCGATATCCTGGTGTAATTTTTAAACAAAGTAATAAAACCTTGTTACAGTTTAAGTCCCCAATTAGTTGGAATATTTAACTTCGGGTATAAGGATAATTTGACGAGGACACTCGCACTTTATATTTATGACTGATGGACTGTTATGGACAAAAACCAGACGGACATATTAAATAATCTAGGATAAAGGACAATTAACCCATGGGCATAAAACTAAAATCAACACGTCAAACATCATGATTACGGAAGTTTAAATAAGCATAATTCTTTTATTTCATATTTAATTTCCTTCATTTTATATTTAATTGCACTTCTAATTATCGCACTTTTATTTATTATCATTGTATTTAATTGCACTTTTAATTAACGCACTTTTTAATTATTGTATTTTATTTCATCGCACTTTTATTTATCGCAATTTCATTATCGTTATTTACTTTACACTTTAAATTAAGTTATATTTATTTAATATTTTACATTAGGTTTTAACTGCGACTAAAGTTTTAAAAATCGACAAACCGGTCATTAAATGGTAAAAACCCCCCTTTATAATAATAATATTACTTATTTATATATTTGTATTTTTATAAATTAAAACTAATATAGCGTTAAGCTTTGTTTAAAGATTTTTCCCTGTGGAACGAACCGGACTTACTAAAAACTACACTACTGTACGATTAGGTACACTGCCTATAATTGTTGTAGCAAGGTTTAAGTATATCCATTCTATAAATAAATAAATATCTTGTGTAAAATTGTACCGTATTTAATAGTATTTCCTAGTAAAATTTAATAGTATTTTATACCCCTTAGCTTTAACATCAAGTATTTTTGGGGCCGCTGCCGGGGATTCAAAATCTAGCTTAAAAGCCGGAAGCGCAACGCTAATATAAAAAAAAAGATTTTTATTTTTAGTTTACTTTTATAAAAATACGTTTTTGTAAAAATACATTTTAAATATTCGAAAATATAAAAAGAAAAACAAAAATATAAATACTTTTAAGAGTTTGTTAAATATTTAAGTTTTATAAAGTTTCTTTATTTTTATTTTATTAAAATATAAGTTTTATTTAAATATTTTGTGTTTACTTAAAACATAAAATCAAAACCGAAAAAATATATATATATATAAATCTAGTTTTAAGATTTTTATTTATAAAATTATAAAATATTTCTATTTTTATTTTAGTTTTTAAAATATAAGTTTTATTAAATTTATATAAATATATTAATTAAAAACAGAAAAAAAATAATAATAAACTCTCGGGCCTGCTACTGTAGCAGCCCGTAACCTGGCCCAAAATCCAAGCTCATGCGATCGCATGAGCCCGAAGGCCATTTCTCATGCGATCGCCTGAGAGTGTCTTACACGCCCTAATTGAATCTCGTACTGCATTAATTACGGGTAATAATTATTATAATTATTATTTAACTAAAACCCTAATTAGGTTTAGTTTTTAATATTAATTAATTTTAGTTATTAATTTGTTTTATTAAGTTATAATTAGTTTAATTAAATTATAAAATTAAATAGTTTTATAAAATAAAAAATATAAAAATAATATTTTTATAAAAATTGTACTTTTTACAACTTTTAGTATATTTTTATATTTTGTCCCTTTTTATTTGTTTTTAGCGTAATTTTTATATTTTTCGCTCGTATTTACTTTTAAGTCATAATTTTTGCCATAGTTATTTTTTTACTTCTAGATTTTTAGGCTTTGCCGTAAAATCCCTTAAGTGCTTTTTCTTTAGACTAAGATTTAGGTGCTTTAGAATTTTGCGACGCCTTTTTAAGTTTTAGTACCTTTTTAAAATATTGCCATTTGGGATATAGTTTTTCTTGTAAGCTTTAATATTTTTAGACGCAACTTTTAATTTTTAGTTTTTAGTTCCTTTTTAAGTTTCGACGCGCTATTTTCTTATTTTTTTATTTTTCGACGCCTTTTACCTATGTATCAATTATCACTCCAATTAGTAATCTCAATTTGCAATTTTAATTTTAAGTTAGTGATAATAATAAGGTTGGGTTAGTCGAGTGTTTTTAAAGTTTTATAAGTCACTCTTTTTCTTTCTTATTTTTCGACGCCTTTTATTTTTCAACCCTTTTCTTTTTCGACCTATTTCAACGCGCTCTTTCTTTTTCTTTCTTATTTCTCGTCATTCTAGTTTTAGGACATAGATTTTTATTCTACTTCTTCTTTAAATTTCTTAAAATTACGAAAATTTATTTTAAGTGGTTAAATTGATAGACATCAAAATTTTCTGGTTCGTAGTAATAGTTGGATTTGTAGGTGGACCTGGTTATTGGAGCCAAACAGTACTCAATTATATTGAGACCAAACGAATCATGCCCCTCTGCTGCATCTTTTGGCTATTCGAAACGTGGGCAAAATCAGAAAAGTCTATTAATTGGATAACTTATTTAATTTTTCTTCCTTTTTAAAAAACTAATAGGATATTCAGTGAATGCACCGAGCAAGACGTTCACCACCTTTTGTTCGTTCACCACCTGTAACTCGATCAAGACATCTAGCTAATATTATCGTCGTTGATTTTTCTTTAGAATCGTCATCCAGTCGACCAAGTACTCCAATTCAAATTTCTGATAATCCATTTTTTGAACCCAACCTCACAATTGAGAATCCGGAGAATATTCAGGGACGATTCATAGATCCTGAACCATTAATTTTTCCTCCGGAACCACCAATCATTCAAACAGAGATTGTTGAGGAACGAACCATTAAATCAGAATCCTCTAGTGATTCAGATTCAACAAATTCAATTATGGAGAATCTGGAACCTTTAAGTATGGAAGACCGAATGAGAGCTAAACGTACTGGCCAAGGTCACGCAATTACTTATCCTGACATTAATGCGCCAGATTATAAAATCAAAGGACAAATTCTACATATGGTGATTAATCAATGCCAATTTAGTGGTGCGCCGAAGGAAGATCCAAATGAACATCTTCGTACCTTTAATAGGATCTGCACACTATTTAAAATCCGAGAAGAGAAGGATGAACAGATATATCTCATGTTATTTCCCTGGACTTTAAAGGGAGAAGCCAAAGATTGGTTGGAATCGTTACCTGATGGGGCGATTGATACATGAGACGTTTTAGTTGAAAAATTTCTTAAACAATTCTTTCCGGCATCTAAAGCCGTAAGACTTCAAGGAGAAATTGTTACGTTCACACAGAAACCGAATGAAACTCTATATGAGGCGTGGACTAGATTTGGAAAGTTATTAAGAGGATGTCCGCAACATGGTTTAGACACTTGTCAAATAGTACAAATATTCTACCAAGGATGCGACATCACTACAAGAAAAGACATAGATATAGCAGCTGGTGGTTCCATTATGAAGAAAACAAAAACTGATGCTTATAAAATTATTGATGACACTGCTTCCCACTCACATGAGTGGCACCAAGAAAAAGATATCGTTAGATCATCTAAAGCAGCTAGAGCCGATTCTAGCCATAACTTAGATTCCATTTCAGCAAAGATAGATGATGTCGAGAGACGAATGGAAAAGATGACTAAAGATATTCACTCAATACGAATTAGTTGTGAGCAGTGTGGAGGACCACATTTGACAAAAGATTGTCTCAGTATTGAACTAACAATGGAACAAAGAGAGAATATTTCATACATAAACCAAAGGCTTGGAAATAATTATCAGAATAATTATCAACTGCCAAGACCAATTTACAATCAAAACCAGAATTATAACCGAAATGTTCCATACAACAAACAACAAGGTCCTAGTAATCAACAAGTATCCAACAATACTTACAACCAGCAAAGACCTAATTTTCAAAACAAACTACAACAAACCGATGATAAAAAACCAAATTTAGAAGATATGATGACGAAGCTAGTTGAAACTCAAACGCAGTTTTTCACATCTCAGAAACAAACCAATGAACAAAATGCTCAAGCATTTAGAAATCAACAAGCTTCTATTCAAAACTTGGAACAAGAAGTAAGTAACCTAGCAAGGTTAATAGGTGAAAAAAAACCAGGAAGTTTACCTAGTGATACAAATGCTAACCCCCGGAATGAAACAGCTAAAGCCATTACCACAAGAAGTGGTACAACACTTAAACCACCTGAAATACCTGTAATTTCTGATGAAGCTATTCCTACTCCACAAGAACCACAACCTGAACAAGATAAGGAAGAAGAACCGGTAGTTGAAAAGGTTAATGAAGATAACACAGTTAAGGCTAAACCTTATGTTAAACCATAACAACCACCACTTCCTTACCCGAGTAAAATGAAAAAAAGAGAAACTTGAAGCCGAGCAATCCAAATTCTTGGATATGTTTAAACAGATAAATGTAAATCTTCCTTTCATTGATTAATTTCAGGAATGCCTAGATATGCTAAATTTCTGAAAGATTTAATCACAAATAGAAAGAAAATGGAAGAACTCTCGGCCGTTACTATGAATGCTAATTGTTCAGCAGTGCTATTGAATAAGATACCAGAAAAATTATCTGATCCAGGAAGTTTCACAATTCCATGTTTTCTGGGTAGTCTTAGTTCAATAGAATCATTGGCAGACTTAGGTGATAGTATAAATTTAATGCCGTATTCACTATACGCTAAACTAGACCTTGTAGAATTGAAACCAACAAGAATAAGCATACAACTAGCCGATCGATCAATAAAATATCCTAGAGGGATAATGGAGAACATGCTAGTTAAAGTTGGTACTTTAGTATTTCCAGTAGATTTTGTTGTTCTGGACATGGAAGATTCATGATATTAAAGGAATAAGTCCTTCGTATTGCACACATAAAATCCTTATGGAAGAAGGTCATAAAACGTATGTGCAACGCCAACGAAGACTAAATCCTCATATGCAAGATGTTGTTAAAAAAGAAATTATTAAACTACTTGATGCAGGTTTAATTTATCCAATCTCTGATAGTCCATGGGTAAGCCCAGTTCAATGCGTACCTAAGAAGGGTGGCATGACTGTCATTAAAAATGAGAAAAATGAGCTTATTCCGACTAGGACTGTAACAGGATGGCGAGTATGTATTGATTATAGAAAATTAAATGACGCCACCAGAAAAGATCACTTTCCCTTACATTTCATTGATCAAATGTTGGAAAGATTAGCCGAAAACAGTTACTATTGTTTTCTTGATGGTTTTTCCGGATATTTTCAAATTCCAATAGCACCCGAGGACCAAGAAAAAACCACATTCACGTGCCCTTATGGTACTTTTGCTTACAAACGCATGCCATTTGGACTTTGCAACGCCCCTGCAACCTTTCAAAGGTGCATGATGGCGATTTTTCACGACATGATAGAAGAATGCATGGAAGTTTTCATGGATGACTTTTCAGTCTTCGGTGATACATTTGAATCATGTCTAGTTAATCTTGAACGAATGCTTATTAGATGTGAATAATCAAATCTCGTACTTAATTGGGAGAAATGCCATTTCATGGTTAAAGAAGGCATCGATCTTGGACATAAAATTTCAAAGGAAGGAATTGAAGTGGATAGAGCTAAAGTAGATGTAATTGCTAAACTTCCACATCCCACCAATGTTAGAGGAGTTAGGAGTTTTCTAGGGCATGCCGGTTTTTACCGACGTTTCATAAAAGATTTTTCTAAAATTGTCACTCCTATGAATAAACTCCTAGAAAAGGATGCTCCATTCATCTTTTCAGATGAATGTATCAAATTCTTTAATATTCTTAAAGAGAAACTCACTAATGCGCCGATCATGATAACTCCAAATTGGAATCTAGCGTTTGAACTAATGTGCGATGCAAGTGATTTTGCAATGAGAGCCGTTTTAGGACAAAGGATTGAAAAACGATTTCAACCTATTTATTATGCTAGTAAGACGTTACAAGGAGCACAAACGAATTACACAACTACTGAAAAAGAACTCCTTGCTATTGTCTTTGCTTTTGACAAATTTCGATCATATCTTGTTCTAGCTAAAACGGTGGTCTATACCGACCATTCTGCTCTTAGATACCTATTTTCGAAACAAGATGCTAAACAAAGATTAATCCGTTGGATCTTACTCTTACAAGAGTTTGATATTGAAATCCGAGATAAAAGAGGAGCAGAAAATCTTGCCGCTGATCATCTTTCTCGTCTTGAAAATCCTGAATTAGAAGTTCTAAATGAATCGGCCATACAAGACAACTTTCCTGATGAATATCTATTGAAGATAGATTATAATGAAATTCCATGGTTTGCAGACTATGCAAACTACTTAGTATGTGGATTCCTTGAAAAAGGATTATCGTACCAAAAACGAAAGAAATTCTTTAGTGATATAAAACACTATTTCTGGGAAGATCCACATTTGTTTAAAAGTTGTCCCGATGGAATAATACGCCGATGTGTATTCGGAAATGAAGCTAGTAAAATTTTAAACCATTGTCACACAGGACCAACAGGAGGGCATTATGGGCCTCAACTAATAGCAAAAAAAGTTTATGATGCTGGATTCTATTGGCCTACAATTTACAAAGACGCACACCTTCTTTGCAAATCCTGCGATGCATGTCAAAGGGCCGGAAAAATAAGTCAACGTGATGAAATGCCACAAAATGTCATTCAAGTATGTGAAGTATTTGATATTTGGGGTATTGACTTTATGGGTCCATTTCCAAAATTTCATAATAATCTCTATATTCTCGTAGCCATTGATTATGTATCTAAATGGCCGGAAGCACAAGCTCTCCCGACTAATGATGCACGAGTTGTAGTCAACTTTTTAAAACGTCTTTTTGCTAGGTTTGGAACACCGAAAGCTTTAATAAGTGATCGGGGAACTCATTTCTGTAATAACCAATTTGAGAAAGTTCTTAAAAGATATGGAGTAACTCATAAAATCTCCACTGCATATCATCCACAAACAAGTGGACAAGTTGAAAATACCAACCGAGCATTAAAACGTATTTTAGAGAAAACCGTAGGATCAAATCTGAAGGAATGGTCCATTAAATTGGAGGATGCACTTTGAACTTTTAGAACAGCCTACAAAACTCCAATTGGAACCACACCTTTTAGTCTCGTTTACGGAAAAGCATGTCATCTTCTAGTAGAAATTGAACACAAAGCATTTTGGGCTTTGAAGACATGTAATCTTGATTTACATGAAGCTGGACGTCTACGATTAAGTCAATTAAATGAATTAGAAGAATTAAGACATGAAGCATACGAAAATTCGTTAATCTATAAGGAAAGAACGAAGAAATGGCATGATAAAAGAATCAGAAGTTCAAAAGAATTTAAAGAAGGGGATAGAGTTCTTCTTTTCAATTCACGATTCAAGCTATTTCCTGGAAAATTGAAATCAAGATGGTCTGGACCATTCATAGTCAAAAGAGTTTTCCCATACGGAACAGTAGAATTGATAAATTCAAATGGGATTGAATTTAAGGTTAATGGTCACAGAGTTAAACGTTACATAGATAGTCCAATGGAAGTTGACAACGAAGTTAATCACAATTTCAACACCACAGCTAACTAAGTGTGGGGAGAATCAAGTCTTTAAAGGATAATATGTATTTCTGTTAATGTTAGATTTTCTGTTTTCGTGTAGTTCTCGAAAATGGAACCCGAATGGTCTTTCCCTAGCAGACCCTAAAGAACTAGTCTTCTCCCCCCAATATGAATTTTTATTTTTTTTAGGTTTTACGAAATGAAGACTTCCTGTGAATTAAATCATGGTCTAATGCTACACGCTTTGATTACTAAACGTAATAATGACACACTTCCGAGTGAACTGGTATCAGTAATCAGAGAAAAATTGGACGGAGTAAGAAAAGAATCCAGATGCGAAAATAATAAGTTACAATTTGGTAAAGGAAAATCAAAATCCGCAGCGAAAAGAAGAGCACGACACCTTGAAAAATGTCACAAATGCGGAAAATGGTCACACGAAGGTAAATGTTCAAATAATCAAACCTATTCAAACACCGAATTTGTTACTTTATGCAGAGACGGACCGTTCATATGTTTAGAAGAAAAAACGTCAAATGCTCGAGGTTACACCTATGTAGCCATGGAAAATCAATTAGTCCGACTATCTTATGAGTGGGCTAGAGCATATCACTAAGAATACTATCTCACAGGTTAGTCTGTACAGTTTTTATTTTTATTTTTATTTTTATTTTTAACCTTTTGATAATAAACGATAATTTGTTCGCTATAGAGTATTAAATTAGTATTCGATAAAATTAGGTCTTGCGACCGAAATTATTGTTATCATTCAAAAATTTATTACATCACTGCGAAATTTAACGTTTATTCTTAAGGTATAAATATCTTTAATCAATCAACCCAAAATATTTCAAAAATTCGTCATGAGTTAAATTAGGTTATTGAACCGAAATTACTTTACCGAAAAGAGGGGCGTATATTTTTGATAATATTTGATTGATTAAAGTGGGATAAAAGACCAAAAAGATTTTTAATTTTATTTTTACTTTGTTTTTAAAATTAATATTAAAATAATATTGTAAACTTTTTTAATTAATATATATTTAAAATTATAAATATTTGAAAAATTAATATTTTTAATATAAGTTTGTATGTATAAAAATAAAAATATAATTTAAGTTTGGTGTGAATTTTTAATATGAATTTTTAATTTTATGCATTTTGAATTTAAGTTTGGTGTGAATTTAAAAAAAAAAATTACTTTATTTCGTTAAGTTAAAAATTTGATTTTTAAAATTCGTCATGAGTTGAAGACTAGGTCATTGAACCGAAATCGCTTTACTCGAGGGAGGGACGAGAACTTTTATTATCATTATTTTTAATCTTATTGAATTAAAGTATGCCAAAAACATAAAAAAAAAACCCAAAAATCTTTGCTTTTAAAATCGTGCTTAAAAATGACAAATTTTAAAATTTTTGTCGAGGGACAGACTAGGACATCGTTCCGAAACGCCATCATCTTAAAAAGAAACAAATTTTTTAAAATTTAATTTAATTTATGTTTTATTAGTATAAGGTTTTAATTTAAAAAAAAAATGAAAAACAAATGTGATGTAACAACAAGACGGAATGAACAAATGATGAGCACCATTTATCATTCAGCAAACAAACGACAATATGTTTGGAAACTTTGGTAAAATTTAATCATTTTTCTACGCTAATCACCCTCAATAATTTAAATTGTTACTGATTTATTGCAAATGAGGGCATTGCAAGATCTTAAGTGTGGGAAGGGGTTAAATTCTTTCGGATTTTTAAAATTTTTAACTTGTACACTTGGTTACCATTAAAAATACTAGTAACACAGTAGTTGTATTAGAATCTAGTGCTCTCTGATAATAAAGAACAACCCTAGTCTTATATACTGACTACCCAATTCTAGTAAAAATTTTCAAAATTTTCAATTAAATGAATTCAAAATCATGTTTATACATATTTATGAACGATAAAACTAGGTGTTAACACCGAAATTATTGTTACCTCGGAAAGGACATAAATTGAGAAACAAAACAAAATGTTAGAATTCATTTAAAATGGAATAGAGGACAATAAAAAGGCAAATAAAAGAAAATAAAAGCCAAGTGTGGGAAAATTTACCAAGTTATTTTCAACATATGTCACATATTTTTGTACAAATAACTGAAGATACTTTTGCTTTGGACTAAACTAAACAGTTTTACCCGATTTACTGTAAGAAAGATGGATCTACACGATGAATCAATTCCATCGTTAAAAGGAATTAAAGTCTTTCGAAAAAGAAACACGCTTCTTGATTTAGGTCATGAAGTTGTCGTCCAGACCAGCTGTAGGTTGACGAAAAATCTAGAAAAGTCATCACTAAAATCAGCAGAAAATCCACGGACCTCAGCATTAAACAGGGTCGCCAAGTGGTCAGACTTATCCTAACCATGAGAGGATCTGTCTTGTAAAATAGGGAGGACGCCGTGCAAATTAGCTGGATAAAACTAATGAATCAGACCCCCAGAAAGGATAATCTCCTTAAAGATCAAAAATCAGCTTTTAAGACTGATATTACTCAATCCTAGAGATTAACCTTAAAGATTGAGAATTACAAACTCATGGAATTTAATGATATCTAAACTCGAGCTTGAACGAGAAAATATTTTGATCAAAATTACAAACCGATTTGTTTTCTGAAAACCCATTTTCAATGCGTTCATTACCATTGAACGTAAAATCCTAGGAATTCACCTGGAATTCATTAGGTCACCTGAACCAAATCGGGTGTCAACCGTAAGAACGGTGGTTGCATAGCATGGTCAAAGACAGGACCTTGTTCCAGACCGAAAAATTATAAGGGTGAGCTTTACTATTGCTCCTACAAAGGATAGTAATTGGGTCTGACACGTTATAGACCATAATTAAAAGCATGTCAGGAGACATTGCCTGAACAGTTGCTTGTTCAACGCTTTCCTTTACAACCGGACGGTAGTTTACCGAAAGGTAATATACGGAGCAAGTATACTGGACGTGTTGCTTTCCCAATACAAGGTTAGCAAGTGGGTGACACAAAACCACAAGTTTTGAGCTAAAATTTTCAAATCTAAAATCCACCAAACCCACAAAAACAATTTGCAAACATCGGTGAAGGGTTATTCCGGAAAACTTTTCTACGGTAAAAACTAGATTGAATTTTCAAAAGATCAAATGTTTTCATAAATATCCAATTTCCTTAATGGATCTAAATTTTCATAAGTCATGTGAGACTGTAAACCACATCGTTACTACCATTGTTTATACCGCCGTAAAGAAATCACTGATGTACAAAGTGTGAAGAATAAAGAAGTGATTCTTGTATATTCAAGACTATATTGCTTGAGGACAAGCAACGCTCAAGTGTGGGAATATTTGATAATGCTAAAAACGAACATATATTTCATAGCATTATTCCTCAAGAAAGACAAGCTTTTAGTTGCAGTTGTCCTATTTACAAGTAATATTCGTTTAAATAATAAAAGGTGAAGACAAAAGACAGATTCGACGAATTGAAGATGCAAACGACCAAAAAGCTCAAAAGTACAAAATACAATCAAAGTGGTTCCAATTATTGATGAGAAACGTCTCAAAATTACAAGAGTACAAGATTCGAAACACAAAATACAAGATATTAAATTGTACGCTTGGACGTTCAAAAATCCAGAACCGGGACCAGAGTCATCTCTCAACGCTCGACGCAACGGACTAAAAATTACAAGTCAATATGCACATGAATATAATATAATATATAATCAATTCTTAAAATTATTATATTATATTATATTATATTATATAATCCGTCGGCAAGCTAGGAGCCAAACTTGTGTGAGCTGGAATCCACAGCTCCGCACTCGCGGAGCTTTGAAGACCAAAAAGGCCGCACTCGCGGAGCCCAAAAAGTCAGAAATCCACCTTTAAAAGGCCGAGCATTCGGCCGAATTTTACACATCTTTTTCTCTTTCATCATACGTAAAATATATATATATATATATATATATATATATATATATATATATATATATATATATATATATATATTAATTTTAATTTTAATTTTAATTCTAATAATAAGGGTATGTTAGCGAATGTTGTAAGGGTGTAAGTTGAAATTATGTCCGTGTAACGCTACGCTATTTTTAATCATTGTAAGTTATGTTCAACCTTTTTAATTTAATGTCTCGTAGCTAAGTTATTATTATGCTTATTTAAAACGAAGTAATCATGATGTTGGGCTAATTACTAAAATTGGGTAATTGGGCTTTGTACCATAATTGGGGTTTGGACAAAAGAACGACACTTGTGAAAATTAGACTATGGGCTATTAATGGGCTTTATATTTGTTTAACTAAATGATAGTTTGTTAATTTTAATATAAAGATTTACAATTGGACGTACCTATAAATAACCATATACACTCGATCGGACACGATGGGCGGGATATTTATATGTACGAATAATCGTTCATTTAACCGGACACGGGAATGGATTAATAGTCTATGGAATTATTAAAACAGGGGTAAAATTATGTACAAGGACACTTGGCATAATTGATAACAAAGTATTAAAACCTTGGGTTACACACAGTCGATAATCTGGTGTAATTATTAAACAAAGTATTAAAACCTTGTTACAGTTTAAGTCCCCAATTAGTTGGAATATTTGACTTTGAGTATAAGGATAATTTGACGAGGATACTCGCACTTTATATTTATGACTGATGGACTGTTATGGACAAAAACCAGACGGACATATTAAATAATCCAGGACAAAGGACAATTAACCCATGGGAATAAACTAAAATCAACACGTCAAACATCATGATTACGGAAGTTTAAATAAGCATAATTCCTTTATTTTCATATTTAATTGCACTTCTAATTATCGCACTTTTATTTATTGTTATTGTATTTAATTGCACTTTTAATTATCGCATTTTTATTTTATCGCAATTTTATTTCATCGCACTTTTATTTATTGCAATTTCATTATCGTTATTTACTTTACGCTTTAAATTAAGTCTTTTATTTATTTATTATTTTACATTAGGTTTTAACTGCGACTAAAGTTTTTTAAAATCGACAAACCGGTCATTAAACGGTAAAAACCCCCCTGTATAATAATAATATTACTTATATATATTTGTATTTTTATAAATTAAAACTAATATAGCGTTAAGCTTTGTTTAAAAGATTCCCTGTGGAACGAACAGGACTTACTAAAAACTACAGTACTGTACGATTAGGTACACTGCCTATAAGTGTTGTAGCAAGGTTTAGTTATATCCGTTCAATAAATAAATAAATATCTTGTGTAAAATTGTATCATATTTAATAGTTTTTCCTAGTAAAATATAAGTTATTTCATATACACCTCGCATAACATCAATTGGTAAGTTCAAACTCTAAATTTCATTTGTTAGATTTGATATTCAAGTTAGGGTTTGAGATTGATTAGTTGTGAAACCCTTTTTGATGATGAAGTGGGTTTATGGTGACTAGTTATTGTGGTCACTTGACGGGTTTTGGGTTGGTTGACGTTTTGGCCATGATTAGGCTTTGTTAATGGGTATAACCACTAGTGTTAGTGATTAAGGAAGTGTTGGAACTCATTTTGGGTATTTGGTTGACTAATTTTGAAATGGGTCAAAATTAGGGTTTGTATATCAATTTGGGCAAGATAAGTGTTTGTATATCCTTTAAAATTACTGGGCTAAATCCTTGCACTCCCTGTACCTGGTGCTCGAGAAATTGATCAAATCCTTGCAACACCTTTTTACTAACTCCTTGTGTTAGAAACCTTCATTTGTGAATTGTGTAACATATTTTCTTTTGATAATTTTAATTTATGAAATTAAATTGATACTAAAAAAAAAGGGGGGGAAAAGGGGACAAAACGTTTATGTATTTTTACTAGGTTGGTGAAAAAAAAGAAAAAAGAAAAAAAAAGAACACTTTTGAACCATAACTTGATCGAAAACTTCTTAAACAAGAGGTGATCGAAATCATTGATCAAAAGTGACCTTGTTCAAAAACTTTTGAGTGACCAACCTGTTTGAAAAGCTGTGACTGAAAACAAATTTGATCGAAAACATTGGTTTTGATCGAAAACCTTCCCTAATTGAAAACCCCATGCCAAGGGGGAGATTGTTGACAATGAATATTGTCTATTATTTGTGGCATGCGGTTTTAGTCTCAATTAATGTAATAGGTAGTTTACTTGTTATGTTATTAGTTTGTTTAACCATGGTAAGTTACATTTACCATGGTTTAACAAACTAATAACATAACAAGTAAACTACCTATTACATTAATTAAGACTAAAACCGCATGCCACAAATAATAGACAATATTCATTGTCAACAATCTCCCCCTTGTCATGGGATTTTCAAAATAGTGTTGATTGTCAACAGTCTTCCCGTTGTCAACGGTCTTCTTCTTGATTGTCAACCATTAGTTCTTTGCATGGAGTTTTCAATAGATGTAACCCTCCTTTGATCATTTTCTTGTAGTTTCTTGTGCAGCCTTCTTATGGGCATTGATTTCGGTTTGAAGCTATGACGCTTTTGGTGCTACCAACTTTGAACACGAACTTGCACATAGGATGAACCAATCAGGGAGTGTTATGGTTGACTTATTTTGTTTTCCTCTTTGGTTCGGAAGATGAGGTCTTGATCTTTGACTTTCGACCATCTTTGTGAATTGAAAGTAGCTTGAATTTATCTTGTGTAAACCTCTTTTGCTCCCCCTCAAATGTTGAGTCGTCTTTTTCATGATCATGATTGGTTTGTTTTTGACTCGAGTTTCATTCTCCCCGTATGATGAATATGGTGTACCGTGTTCAGCTCATGCAGCATGAATATGGCATCCCATGTTCATCGCAAAATAGCGGAGAGAGCATATATGATTATCATTATAGAGAGAACGTGTACCTGCTAAGAAGAAACAAAGAGGTTAAGGTAAAATTTTGATCCTCAGGGAAAGCAGGATCTTCAGAAACCATTTTTGATTTTGTAAAAATCAAGCTAGTTGTTATACTAGACAGGTTTAAATCAGGCATGCTAGTTGTTACACTAGACAAGTTTTCTGAAACCAAAACTGTTTCCGGATTTGGGGACCTCACCGGTATTGGTAGGTCCAAGTTTAACCTCGGTGGATGTTGAGGATGACTGGTCACCGAAGTTCCAGTCGGCGTTAGCAAGCTATCCACCTCCATGATTAAAGTATCATGGGACTTTTGTGCGACTATGTCGCTCTTGGTTATACCAAGTCTTCCAACTGTACCTAACACCGCATTGGTGTCGGTAGAAATCAATATAATGTAGGAAGATGTTACATTGCATCCTGAAGTCATTGATATGTCATGAGGTGACACATCTCTTTCAGTTGTTGCACTCTCTAAGGAGTGTGTGTTATCAGGCTTAAAGGCTGACTGATCGTTAAGGTGATCATCCTTCCGGAGGTCTGATAAATCTACCAAGGTAAGCCTAAGTATTGTCATATTGCCTCTCCGTTGAATTAGACAGATCTCCCTCATCAAGATAAGTCTGACCTCTGGACCCTGTATGAGGTCCCACCTTCTAACATAAGGAGTTGATAGAGGATTTTCGGCCGATACGCAGGGTTTCTGTTCATGGTTTTATGAAACCCCTTCAGCAGTTCGAGACTCCAAACACTTAATTTGCATCAAGCTGTTGGGTCATTCCATATTTGAGGCAGTCATCTAGACACATCCTCCTGAGACAGTCACTAGGACACATCCTCCGTCATTGGTGACTGTTGTGGTTAAGCAGTCATCTAGACACATCCTCTTGAGGCAGTCACAAGGACACATCCTCCGTCATTTGGTGATTGTTGTGGTCGAGGTAGTCATCTAGACACATCCTCCCGAGGCAGTCACTGGGACACATCCTCCGTCATTTGATGACTATTTTGTTTGAGGCACTCATCAAGACACATCCTCCTGAGGCAGTCACTGGGACACATCCTCCGTCGTTACTGACATTTGAATCTTTAAACTCTCCCTTGATAGTTGCACATTTTAGCTTTAGGTTTCTTGGGGGAGTTATGTGTGAAAATATGGGTTTTACACTGTTATTTGTGCAAAATCCATTTTGATGTTTAACACCACTTTGAAGTGTGTTTGACACCACTTTGAGATGCGGGTTCTACACAGAAGTATGTAGAAGCCATTTTGGATGGAACTCATGTTGGTTTTAATCCTTTTACCCTCCCCCCCCCAATATATGACATGTCATGTTTTGATAAAACCTTTATTTTCTTGCTCTTTTTCTCCCCCTCAAAATATGATTTATTTGGAACTAAAACATATTTTGCCAAATTGCTACACAAAAAATATGGGTTTTGATGAGAAAGGTTGTAAGGCAGTTGAGACGCGGGCCATATAAGGTTTTGGTGAAAATCTTCGTTGCGGGTCCATTTGGATAAAACCTTCTTTGCAGTGCGATTCCCATACAGATCTATTATGGGAACCATCATGATCTATATGGGAACCCACATTCCCCCCCTTCTCCCCCTAAAAAAAAATTTGACGTTTCCATTGAAATGTTTCTAAGAGAAAGAGTGGAAGACAATTGAGGCGTTGGGTATACACGGATATATGAGCATACACCATATAAGGTTCGGATGAAAACCTTCTTTGATTTGCAGGTCCCTTAGAGATCTATTACGAGAACCATCATTCCTAGGGACTTCTTTGGTTTGCGGGTCCCATAGAGATCTATTATGGGAACCATCATGATCTCTATGGGAACCTTCATTTCCCCCTTCTCCCCCTAAAAACAATTTGACGTTTCACCATTAAAATGTTTTTAAGAGAAAGAAAGAAAGAGAGACATTTGAGACTCTGAGCATACACTGAAATGTGTGCATACACCGTATAAGGTTTTGGTGAAAACCTTCTTTGAAGTGCGAGTCCCATACAGATCTATTATGAGAACCATCATGATCTATATGGGAACCCACATTCCCCCTTCTCCCCCTAAAAAAAATTTGACATTTCAGATTTTGATAACCGTCATTTCATTGCGGGTCTTATTGCTCCCCCTAGGCACATGCATTACTCCCCCTAGGAATATGCATTGCTCCCCCTAGACACATGCAGTTGTCAAGTTCATCCAGGAGAAGAAACTCAGATGAATCGTTTTCAACAGATGGTGATTCGCCTACAACTACTGAAGTAGGTGTACCAAAGGATATAGATTCGGGCGGGGATTGGATGAGGTTGGAGGAAAGAAAGGTTCAAGCAACACATCAGGTCATCTGAGGTTGTGAATGGGTCATGCCTGAGTGTACATTCAGGTGTCAGTGGGTTAAGTCCGGGTCTTGAACCATTGTGTCCAAGAGCCATTTTGTAGTCAAATCAATTTTTTAAAGTCAACTTTGAATATCATTTATAGGCATTGTCGATCTGACTTATGGACATTGAATTCCACTTGGGTTTGATACACGACGTATCCTTACAAAGTTGTTTTTGTGGAAACAAGGATGTTTGAGAATCTTTTGACATAGCCAGAGAAACAGATCTCGGCTTAAGTTTAAGTAACTCAGACGAAGAGTACTTAATTGGTTTTGAAGAAGAAGTGGATCTTGGTGTTGAAAATGGTTTGGTTGTCCACTTCTTATTTGACACTTGTTTAGCAGGATTATTCTTTGAGTGTTTAGAAACAAGGTCAATTTTGGTGCGCGGGGTATTTTTCAGACCTATGGATGGCTTCATGGGTTTGTGTGGAAGACAATCATATTGATCACGAAGCCCCGTAATCTCCCCATTTTTCCCTAAGTTGTTTCCAGAAACGGACGGTTGATCTTGGTCTGATAACTGGAGTAAGTCCTTTTGCTTGAGAACTTGGATTCTACGGGTAGGGAAACATTAAATTCCTTTGGTTTGGGTTGGGTAACTTTGGGTTCGTTTGGTTTCGAGGTTGTTTTTCTCGAAGTCACCGTTGACTTTAGAGAACCTCGTTCTTTTGGTTTGGGGTTAGAGAATCTTTTGGGTGGGGTATCGAGGTGAACTTTTGGTTTCATGGGGGATTTCCTCGGTGCCTGTATAGACTTAGGAGGACCGTTGTCTTTTGATTTTGGAGGCTCCAAGGTCTTTGGTGTTTTACGTAAAGCACTCTTCGAGTACATTGAGGATTGGTACACTATGGGTTTAGGATTGGTCTTGGCAAAGGTCACCTGCTTTTTCACAGTCTTGGGTGTAGACATTGAAGCATTAGACAACTCAGACTTAGTAACTTGGGAATCAACTAACACATTTGATTTTGGAGTATCAGTAGAGGTTAGTAAGGTCTCAGTACCAGGAAAAATCTTGCATGATCCAGGTTTAGAATATATGGTCTTGGTCACGAAGTCCATACTTTCCAGTGAATCACATTGGTCATGCAATGTCTCATTCTCTTCGTTAAGTAGATTCACATGAGCTTTTAACTCCTGAATTTCTAAGACGAGGTCATCAATAGAAACTACAACAGAGTCTTTAAAATCATACGTAGGTTCTACTTTGGGAACTACATGCATCTTCTCAATTGTCGCTAGAGTTTTCTTGTAGGTTTCACATTTAACCTAAAGATCTATGTTTTCTCGTTCTAGTTTGTCAACAAATTGAGTAAGGTCAGTCTCTACATTCTGAGCTCCTAAAGAGATAGGTTCTTTCTCGGGTTGTGGTTCTACCTTAACTTCTGGAATCTTGGGTTGAGATTCTAAGAAGTGATCTAGAGATTTGGACCTAGATGATTCTAACCTACGTTCAACAGTGTCAAACTTGGTCAAGAGAGAATCACTAAAGTCTTTGAGTTCTTGTGCTAGACCTACACAATCGATGGAGTCATTCACGGATTTTGGGTTTGAGTCTCGTGATTAAGTGTTCTTTGAAATCAATTCACAAAAATTAACAACTTGATTCGCAATTTGATTTTCGAGTTTATGAACATTGGAGACCAGTTTGTTGTTTTAGGATTCAATGACAAAGATTTGGTGTTGTAAAGCCTTAATGATCATTTGAAATTTGAGTTCGTTGTCAAAATATTTGATTTTGTTTTGATCAATTTCGTCCTCCAGACTGATGATGTATCTTTCTAAAACCAAGGTTGGTAAATAGATAATACGCTTTTTAGGACTATTTTGAGCATTCAAACTTTCAAAATCATTGAATAAATCGAGAGGTGTGTTATAATATGAACTATCTTTTCTCATGTAATTTGCATTTATTTTGTCATAAATTAACGACACCTCACGTTTCATTTTTGTTGATCGATTGGCTATTCTTTCCTCAATCTCACTTTCATTGGCAAAAGTGAGTCTCTCCGGCAAACCTATCTTAATGTATCTACCATCATATAAACAAGGTTCAGCTTTGGAGATCTTGGACTGTATTTGAGGATTTTCAAACCTTAACCCCTGGTGTTTTTGGTAGGAGTTTTTGGGTCGATTCAAGAACAGAACTTGTTTAGAAATGTGGCCATCTAAGACTACTTTAGCTTGGTCAGTTCTGTAAAGTTTTTCTTCAAGTAAACTTAGTTGGGTTTTCAAGTCTAAGTTTTCTGTAACTAACTTAGAGCATTCAGAAGTCTTCTCGGCCAGGTCACTCAAAGGCTTTCTAGTGTTCTGTTCTACAGTCTCTAGGAAAAGTTTCTTAGAATCATTAAGCTTCTTAAGTTCTTTTTCAGCGTTGTTAACTTTTTCCGTGAGAACTGCATTCCTCAGTTTAAAATCTGTCCTTTCTATCCGTAGGGGTTTCACACTACTTTCTAGCTCTCTTAATTCAGTTACTTTTTCAGCTAGATCTTGTTTTAGTTTCAAATAAATATGATTTGACACTTTCATTTCCAATTCAGATTTCAACCCAGAGTTCTCATTTTTCAGTTCGCTAATTTGACTAGCAAATGATCTAAGGTCTCTATTCATCTTGGAAAAGTTGTCTACATACATATTAGGTAGTATAGGAAACACACATTCACCATTAAAAGGCACAGATTCAGGTTTAATGGGCAGTTTCATTTGGACAGGTGGGAGTGGGGTGTGAAAAGCAGAGCTACATGCAATTGTATCATTTTGATCAATAGGTGTTTCAGGACAAGTTTGCAATACGTCAGATATAGACACAAAATTATTATGCACAGAGTTATAATATTCATGAGTAATATCAGTGTATAGTTGTACCTCTTCCTCAACAATAGAGGACAGGTGATCATCACGATTTGCCATGTTAACGGGACGGGTGTTCAACAAGTAGGTCAGGACAGACAAGATTTACCAGCAAACCACGAAATGACAAATAGACTTAAGAAATATCACTTCTCTCCCCCTCAAAATATGATTTACGTGAATCAAATTTTGAAAATGAGATTTCGTTGGTTATCGTTAACTTTCCGTTAAGTGTCTGTTAATTGTCCGTTAAGTGCACTATTTGGATTTCCCTCCAAAATTTTTCAACAAAAATTAATGTCGTAAATTTTTGGGATATGAACTAATATGTGACCGGGGGGTTGAGGAAAAATTTTGACTTTTTCCGAAATTTTCAGGCAAATTTCTTTCAAAATCGTGCGTTTTCGGGTGGTTTTTGGGGCCGAAAAATTTTCTGTCGTGAAAATTTAAATCTCGCGTAAAAATGATCTTTTAAATCCAAGAAAAAATTTAAATTTTACTCACGTTTTCCCTTTTTTTTTTTTTGGACTTTATAAGGGTTTCAGGCAGGAGGTTTTTCGGGCAGGATGAAATCGTGAAATGGGTTTTGACAAGTTTTCGAGCAGGAAGGTTTTCGAGCAAGATTTTCAAGCAGGATTTTCGAGCATGATTTTCGGGCAAAGTTTTCGAGCACCCGGTTTTCGAGCACAAAGAGTTTTCGAGCCAAAGGGTTTTCGAGCAGATTTTTCGTGCAGGTTTTTCAAGCAGGTAATTTCGTGCAGTTGTTTTCGGGCAGAGGTTTTCGAGCAGGGGTTTTAGGCTAGGTTTTCGAGCACAGGATCTGTCAGTTTTATGTCCTTTTGTTCTTTTTGTCCTTAGTACTTTTTATGACACAAAAGTACAAAGATGCTTTTTCGGTGGGTATTACCAAGTGAATAAATGGATTTCGGTGGGTATTATCTAGAGGACAAAACCTTGGAGCCAAAAATAAGTCAAACTTGGAGCCAAAAATATAAAGTTTTCGGGCAAAAGTGATGCAAACTCAGATTTTCGAGCAGTAATCTGTCCAAATTAAAGTTTTCGAGCACTTATTTTGCTCAGAAACAAATTTTCGAGGAAAACTAATCGGGTTTTAAGGCACTAAATTCAGGTTTTAGAGCACAAATTTCAGGTTTTCGAGCATGCAATACATGTTTTCGGGTAGTCTGAATTTAGGAAAAACACATCATTTGACGAACACAAGTAGATTTCTAGTGTTCTTACAACATACTCTTCACAAACACAAGCAGATTTAAGGTGTTCTTGCAACAGATACTAACCAAACACGAGTATATTTAACCGATTCAAGCTTTAAAAATGAAAATGGGGTTTACATATGCAAGTTTCAAGTTCACACAACAAGAATAACATACAATTAGATGAATCTGTTGGTATTTTAAAGTGTAAAAATCAGTTCAAGTAGTTTTAATAACACATAAATGATATGATAAGCACTAAAACTAACAAGAATAAGACAGTGAGTTGAGTTTTTGAGTTACCTAAACCGAAAATTAGCACAAACACTTCAAAAATGCGATGGAGACCTTCGAGCAACGGATCTTCTATGCAAAGAGCTTAGACCCGCTCTGATACCAATTGTTAGCCCCAATTCGAGGGTCCGATCGGTTTATATTAAGTGTTTATGGGTTTTGGTAGTGAAGATGTACAAGAACTAGCATGAGAGATAATTGAGAGAATAATATTAAGATTACACACACTAGTTAACTCAACTTGTTATAAATGAGAGTGGGAGGTTGCTTTTATACTAGCAACCTCCAAGTGGTAACTTGACATGGTAAGTTACATTTACCATGGTTAAACAAACTAATAACATAACAAGTAAACTACCTATTACATTAATTAAGACTAAAACCGCATGCCACAAATAATAGACAATATTCATTGTCAACAAACACAAACTTTATTTGGGGTTGAAAAGATTCGCACACACCTTGTTACTTCAGAAAACGTCCAGTTTCCTTCGACGTTCGAGCAAGTGACACATACATGCTTCGTACACCTCATACACGCATCGTACACCATAAATACATTATGTACCATAAATATTTGGGTCTTACAACTCTCCCCCACTTAAACTCGATCACGTCCTCGTGATCCTTGCCATTCTAACAAACAGGAACCACAATTCATGGTCCTCCGACATCCGTCCAAATTCGATGTCCTCAACAATTTCCACAACTCCGAAGATTCACACAATTCCCTTAGGCGACTTTACACAAAGTTACCTTTCCGATTTAAATCATCATCCTTGATTTACCAAATCTACCAAACTGAGCACTAAGTCTCGTTTCATTCCTAAATCGGAACGAACTCATGCCTCGACCACATGACATAAACAAGTTAACATTCCAAATCACGTACCAAGTTAGCAATCCCTTTAGCGTACCCTTTTCATGTACATCGCTAAAGTAACAACACATCGATAACATGGCCAACAAATATTACAATGGAGCCGACAAAAAGTGAATCCTCACGATTGGATACCACTTGTCCCATATTCTCACACGTACGTGGCCGACAAAAAGCGGTAGATCAAACGTTAACCACTTACCAATACGCAACAAGAGGCCGACGAAAAGCGCATCCTTACGGATCACACTTACCTCTCCTCGCATATGGCCAAACAAGTGCGATTCCTAACTGAAAAACGCACTCCGTACAACAATAAGTAGCCGACGAAAAGTGTATCACCGCGGATAACACTTACTACTTATCACACCTCAACCGTGGCCAACGAAAAGTGAATCCTCACAATTGGATAACACTTGTCACAATACAAACAAATTAAGTATATGCGCATACTTAGAATCATTCCACACATCCAGGAATTTCCGCACACGAAATATCCGCACACGCGAATATCGCCATCACAATCGAGCAAGAACCACCTATATCGCACATAGGCGCAAAACAATAATTCTCTAGAAGAGAATTCAACATGCACATCCCTTATCCGAGGGATTTCCTTGCTCATCAAACACCTCCATTATCTCTCAACGAGATTTCCCACATTACCACCTCGGTGATAATTTTAAGTCCAAAATCATAAGTACAATTTTAACCGAAATTGTACTCTACCGCAAATCGACCAAATCTTGGTCTCGACACAAATTTTCAGATCCACTATGAGCATCATCCGAAATGTCACACTAAAAACCTCCTCGTGTGGGAGTGTTACTCCCCCACTTGGAACTACGTTCCATAACCGCATTTTGCACAACCGTACAATGCTACCAAAGGTAGACTTTACTAACAATTGGGTTCACACGACCCATCACCCCATCTTGCTCCAACCGTGAGCACACGAAGGATTTTAATCAATCCTTAAACACTTCGAACAAAGAGTTTACCACAAGTTACACAACTTTACTCTCGCAATCATCCAATTGCTATGGCTTGTCAAATTCCACTTGGTCACTCATGTACCTAAGGGTTTATCTGGTACCCTAAGTACATTATAACCGCATCACCATCGGAGTTGAACACTACACTTGTAGGTATGAAAGAGGCACCTAACATCGCGTCATGTAGACTCCTTCACAAATCATACATCGAGACTCAAAACACTTGATCTCAAGGGTTTCACCCATATGGCTTGGTATAAACATTTCCCAAATATCAAGGAATGCTTGGTTGCACCAAGTCTTACGCCCTTCGCCCGACAACTGGACCATCAACATAGGGTAATTCCTTAAGGAACGCTACCCCTCATTACACTACGCACTAACACAAAATGCATTAAACAACATCATAAGTACGTTTCAATAGGATAGTCGAAAAGTACCTGAACACCGTCGTCAGGTTCTCATGCATCACCAACTAGATCCGGGCATGCCGACTTTCGGTGTCCCTCTTTTCGACAATTAAAACAAGTAACCTTGTTAGTCTTCGCATTCGTACATTCACGCGACAAATGACCCCGTTCCCCGCAATTATAACACGTGGGCACAAAACCACCGGTGCCACTCTTCTTCACACTTCCGCCACCCTCGGAAGTGCTCTTACTTTTCTTGTTCGAATGCATCGTAGTCTCGAACTTCCGCTTACTAACATCGAAAACACTTTTCCTAAAGACAAGCACCTCAAAACCCTTCGCCATGTCAAACAACTCGTCAAAAGTTTTCACCATGTTTACGCTAATCTTCTCTTGATAACCATCGTTCAAGATTCGATAGAAGTCTTCCTTCAACATTTTATCATTACCGACATACTCCGGGCAAAATTGGGTCTTTGATAAGAAAACGGATTTGAGAGTATTTAAATCCATTGACCCTTGCCTCAAAGCACGCAACTCGTCCTTAAGCCTAGAAAGATCGGCCGAAGTTTGATACTCATTGAAAAATTCCGTCTTAAACTCGTCCCATGTGAAGTCCAAACATTGTTCCTCACCATATAGTTGGATTTTCGCATCCCACCACAACTTGGCGTCGCCCCTTAGCATACTACTACCATACCTCATCTTCTTGTCGAGAGGGCACTCACTAGTACGAAAATCCCCCTCCATATCGGAGATCCAACGAGCACTCTTAAGTGGGTCTCGTTCACCATCAAAAGTGGGAGGTTGAGAATCCTTGAAATTTTTGTAGCAGAAGTCTCGCCGCCTCACATTATCCTCGTGAAGGACATTCTTAACTTGTTCCTTGACTAGATCGACTAATTCCTCGTTAATCGAGTCTTGGAACATCTTCCTAACGTCCTCTAGAGGTTCCACATGATAACCTTGTATAATGGCCTCAACCTTGGCCGTGAACTCGGAGTCATCGCCTTGATCACCATTATCATGTCCGTTCCTCGTCTTCAATCTAAGAAATGAACTTGGTTAGGAACGCAACACGAATAAAGTACATACACCGCCACGAACAAAATTCACAATCATATAAGTACGCCAACGTTCGTGCATCCCATCTAGTCCAATACTTGTTGTACATCACTTGCATGACTTGGCTTGCAACCGTAATAATGGTCGCGAAGCATTATTACGCTCACACGCCATGCCCAGCTCATGAATACAACAACCATCTCGCTAGACGTTCAACACAAAACAACATGATTAGTAACACATAATCAATACATAGCTAGTTCACCTACAATATAAGGCACTAGCTAAAACCCGAACCGACCCGTAATCCTACAAGTCCCGCAACAAATAAGCACGCACAAAAAGTCTAAGTCTAGGCGCCTATCTCAAGTCACCTAAATCCCTTAGACCATGCTCTGATACCACTTGTAACATGTAACGACCCGTCCTTATCCACCTGGACGAAGTCATCAACATTTGGTCCCATTGCGATGATCGACTCCAAGTAATGTCCTTAAATTGAGCAAATGCACAGCGGAAGACTTAATTCGTACCTGAGAATAAACATGCTTAAAAGTGTCAACCAAAAGGTTGGTGAGTTCATAGGTTTATCATAACAATCATTTCAATATATTAATAGACCACAAGATTTCCGTTTATAAATATATGTACACTCGCAAGTGTATAAAAGTATTCTATAAGTTGTAGGCACCCGGTAACAAGCCTTAACGTTCATGTTTTACCCTCTGAAGTACACCAGATCAGGTGTGTTTAAAATAACCTCGAAGTACTCAAGCATCCCATAGTCAGGATGGGGTTTGTCAGGCCCAATAGATCTATCTTTAGGATTCGCACCTACCGTACATAGACAAGTAGTTTAATGTTACCAAGCTAAAGGTATATTTCTGGTTTAAACCCACATAGAATTAGTTTTAGTACTTGTGCCTATTTCGTAAAACATTTATAAAACAGCGCATGTATTCTCAGCCCAAAAATATATATAAAAAGGGAGTAATGAAACTCACCATACTGTATTTTGTAGTAAAAATACATATGACGTCATTTAACAAATACAAGGTTGGCCTCGGATTAACGAACCTATATCAGTTATATATACATTAACACATATACTCGTAATCGAACAAATTTATATATTGTTAATGATTTAATTGTTATTTTAATTATGTGTTTCATTAATAACCTAATTAATATAAAATATTACTATAGTTATGTTAGATGTAGTAATTATAGTTTTATATAGCTAACAGTTATTGTTAAAATAATATTGATAATAATAAATAAATATCTATTTTTGTTTTATAATAATAATAGTAATAATAACAAAAATGATAATTCTTATAAAAATGATACTTTTAAAAATGTTACTTTTATTAATAATGAATATTAATAATAATAATTATAAAAATATTGATTTTACTAATAATAATGATACTAATATTTATATTAATAATAATATGATATTATTAATAATAATAATTATTTTAGTAATACTACTACTACTACTAATAATAATAATAATAATAATAATAATAATAATAATAATAATAATAATAATAATAATAATAATAATAATAATAATAATAATAATAATAATAATAATAATAATAATAATAATAATAATAATAATAGTTTTACTACCTCAAAGGAGTAGCCCTTTAAGAAAATGCCCAAGTCCAGGTTTGAACCCGCGACGTCCCGCTAACCCAATAAACTCCAAGACCACTCCTCCCTATCCGTAATTATTCTAACTTAATATTTATTTAACCCGTTATCTCTATTCGTTCGTAATCATAACCATTTATCATTATCATAATCACATAACCACAACATCATCCTAATATCAATTCCATCCTCCATCATCGTCATCAAGCCTCATCATAAACCGTCACCGTCAATATCATTTACACGTCTCTAACCACCACTACTCATCATCACATATGTGTAAACCTCTTGATCCTCCTACAACGGTTATTATTTTATGTGACATTCCTTTTGCCCGCACATATACACTAGTAGCAACAGTCCAATAAAAGCCCAAACAATTTGCAGTCCAAAAGGTTTATCTAGCGGCCCAATTATAATAAACCCATTTAATGATTCCTGGTAAGTTAGGATTTAGCACTTAATGGATTTGTTGTCCCCTTTTTGTGATGAGTATCGCATCATCATGATCTCATAACATCATTCATTATCATCCTAAACGTAAATCATCATCAATCATCCTAATTAACATCTTCATTATTATTACATCATCGAATCACAGTTCCATCATCATTGTATATCATTAATCATACTTAAAATGCCTCCCAAATTATTGTTACTTTATATATAAATAAAAAAAACGTCACTTTAAAGTGACCCATATGGTTTGCCATGAAGTCCCACTTTGTTCCCTAATTCCATGATATAATATATTACACATCCAAGTTGTCAAAACCCAATTTAAATAAGTGGTACAGCTTCATTCTACTTTTTGTTTTGTAAGTTTCATGACTAAACAATAAACCATCATTTTCTTGTTTCTTGGTGTCGAACAAAACTGGACAGCAGCAGTAACTACAACAACGAAGGTTTGAAACGAAAAGTGGTGGTATTAGTGGTGGTTTGCAACCAGAATAGAGAAGGAAAGAAAACGGGAATGACAAGTGAGTAATAGCAATTATTCATGATGAATGAGTGGTGGTTGTGTGGTGTTTGGATAGTATATAAATGATACCTAGCTGCAGTAACAGAAGTAGTTCGATGACCACTACAATTGATTGTTTGTTAGGCTTCGGTTCAGCCAAAAAACAAAACAAAAAAATAATAGACGTAGCAGGTATGAGTACATGGTGATGGTGGTGGCTGTTATGATGATAGCTGTGGTGTATTTGCTTGCGAAAACAGAAATAGCACAACTAATTGTAGCGTGTGGGTTTAGTTGGTGGTTTATGGCTTCTAAAAGTAGCCTGTACAGATTGATGAATAGCAGGAGGAGGCTGCTTTTTGGGCAACGTTCTAGGCTGCAGAAACACGCATTAAAGGTGGCTCAAAGGTGATGATTAAGTGGGTTTTAAATGGTTGAAGGTTCGATGGTATTGATGGTTCTTGATGGGTTCTCAGTTAGTAAACCACAAGGAAGAAAAGAATGGTTATGTGGTTATTCCGAGTTACTATTGTGCTATAGAATAAAACCGAGGAGATGAGTGTTATAGGTTTACATAATCGGAGATGATGAGAGGGCAGTTTAATGAAGGTAACTTTACAGTGGTTTTCGGTTTATAAGTGAATCAAAGAAAAATATGCAGTAGTATTAGCAATAGGTACGATAATGGTTTGGATATTTATTCAACAAAGAAGTGAAACGAGAGGAAGAGAGAGATAGTTGGTAATCATGGTGGTGATTGTTTAGGTTGCGAAACTGAAACAAGATAGGAGCTAGAGTAGTAGTATAATGGTTTGGTTAGGGTGGATGCCGTTGGTGAATAAAGATGATGAGAGATGGTGATAACAGAAACAATGGTGGTGTTATAATTCCTCCACTGCATTAAGTATATGTATATATTTGTAAAGTAAAAGATAGTAATCAAATAATTGATTGTGTTAGATAGGAAAATCAATTTTTGTGTTTGGTAGTGAAATTGTAGGAGACAAGTAATCACGAGCAGATCAAAAAGAAAATGAAACGGACATAGATGGATAACCGATTTTGCACCTTTATCTATTTATATATATATATATATATATATATATATATATATATATATATATATATATATATATATATATATATATATATATATATTATATTTAATAATAATAATTAATAAATATATTAATAATAATGTTATTATTATTATTAATATTATTAATAACAATAGTAAAAATAACAAGAATAATGATATTTATTAATAATAATGTAAATACTAATATTTATAATAATAATAACATTAAGGATAATAATAATAAGTTGTATCTTAATAAAAATAACAATACTTATAATAATTTTAATAATCTCAGTCATAATATTAGTATTATTAATAATAATATAACAATTTAAATGTTTCAAATTATTATATATATAAATAAATTATTAAATATATATATATATATATATATATATATATATATATATATATATATATATATATATATATATATATATATATATATATATATATATATATATATATATATATATATGCATCTATTTACAAATAGTCGTTCGTGAATCGTCGAGAACAGTCGAAGGTCAAATGAATGTAATGAAACAGTTCAAACTTTTTGAGACTCAACCTATCAAACTTTGCTTGTCGTGTTGAAAATACAATATCGTATCGAGAGTTTGGTTTAAAATTAGTCGAAATTTTCCGGGTCGTGACATAACAACCCAACCCTTATAGAACCGAAATATGCAAAAAAAAAAAAAAATTGTTTGTTCAGCAAATGGCGCGGCGCGCCATATGGCCGCGCGGCGCGCCAAACTGGTCTGTCCAAAAAGTCTTTTAACGTGAAAAAGATTGGCCACTTCCCGACATATTTAGACGAAACGCTTTTACCCACATCTTCAAATATGTATAACTAACACGATTCAAACATAAAATAAGTTTTACAAAGTGGGGCCCACATCGGCCGTTTTACGAGTTTCATACGAAAGTTTGAGTTTCGACCACATTAGTTTAATTTCCAAACAAACTACGAGCATGATGTTTGGGGATAAACTACGCAAATCCTAGGCCGAATCCACAAGTAATCCAAGCAAGCAACCAAAAAGGGAAATCATCTAAATCCCGAGCATACCCTTGCCACGTCCGCCTCCGAACCTAAAAATGTAAACAACGAGAGAGTAAGCTAATGCTTAGTGAATGCAATACTTATACGCATACATACATAATCCAATTACTTGCATACACCTACACAACAACACAATAACATTAGCAAACCGCAATATCGAATAAACGAATAATCGTACGTACAACAAGTCAACATCATTAGCATAGAGATCTCAACAATAATATACGCCAAATACAAATACGTACAATGCTAATAAAATTACACATCCCAATATACCCAATGTCGACATTCGACTCGATGGTGGCCGACGAAGAGTAGTAGGTCAAAATCGTTAACTACTCACCACCCATCGCACGCGTACGTGGCTGACGAAGAGTAGTAGGTCAAAATCGTTAACTACTCACCACTACACACCATGAGGCCGACGAAAAGTGCAACTGAAACGTTAACACTTACCTCAATCACAAGGATGGCCGACAAAAAGCGAAACCGCTTACCATCCCACGATAAGTGGCCAACGAAGAGCGGATCCCCAAACGGATACTCTCACCACTTACCCCAACACACATATGCGGCCGATGAAGAGCGATAGGTCAAACATTAATCACTCACCACATATCTAAACATACACATGTAGCCAACGAAGAGTGATAGGTCAAACGTTAATCACTCGCTACATGCCCAAACATACACATGTGACCGACGAAGAGTGATAGGTCGAACATTAATCACTCATCACAGGCTCACCTCCAATCGTGGTCAACAAAGAGTCATTCCTTTCAGATATAACTCACCACATTCCAAACACCATATATATACACACGTGGCCGACAAAGAGTGATAGGTCATACGTTTATCACTCGCCACATACACAAAACGATTATAGCCAACGAAGAGCTATCCACACGGATATCACTCACTATATTTTTCCCAACTCAAATGTGGTCCACGAAAAGTGAATCCTAACGGATGTCACTTACCACATCGCACAGAAGCAACCAAATTATATACATAAGCGTATAAATATTCCACTCACCTTGATTACTTGAAAAGCAATCCCGCTTGAGCTCCTAATCGTCCAAATGCAATTTAATTAAGTAATTCACAAACAAATAAGCTAAACACTCTAGTTTATGCCCAAAACACCAATAAGTGCAATTTCGACCCATTTGCACTTCCAAGCACAAACCACGCCCAAACTAACCAATAATCACTAACACAAGTGAGAATGGTCCTAATATGCCAATCAAACCCAATCATAGGTGTTAAACACCTATCTTGCCCAAAATGACACTTACACTCTAATTTGACCCATAAGAAGTCAATATCACGCCATTAGCAAGTTTTGACACCAAAACATATTTAACTCGGTTCTATGCTTCAACTTAATCCATTTTAAGTTTATAAACCTTATTAAATCAGCAATTGAGTCATAATTATCAACAAACACTAATTTTGACTCTAGTCAAAATTAGTCAACCATAAGAACCCTAATGGTTTCCAAAACACCAATAATCACTAACACTAGTGATTATACACCATTTACAAGTCTTAAACATGGTTAAATCATTAACCAACCCAAAACCCGCCAAATATCAAAATAGCAAGTTTCCATAAACCCTCTTCATCAACCAAATGGGTTTTACAACTAACAATCTCAAACCCTAACTTGAATATCAAATCTAACAAATGAAATTCGGAGTTAGAACTTACCAATACTACCAAAACATAGCTAGGAGCGAGATGAACAACTTTAAAACCCGAGATTTGGTGAGAATCTAACTCCTTCTTCTCCAATTCAAGCTCTCTCACTCTAGAACTCTTCCTCTCTCTCTAGATATGGATGAGAGTGTTTGTGTGGGTGAGAAATGAGCTCCAATGGAGTTCTAGATCAGTTTTGGTGACCCTAAACCGAACCTAAAGGAAAAGACCAAAGTACCCCTCATTTGAACCTTTTAAAAAGGCTGAAAAATGCTTCAGGGGCAATCAGCGTGCCGCGCCAAAAGGTGGAGCGCCGCTCCAAACAACTGGAATTTGTGGTCGAGCCCAAAACAGGTTTCAGCAACTTGTTTTGGCCATAACTTTTCGACCGTAACTCCGAATCAAATATCGTTGGAAACGTAATAAGATTTTCTTTCCAATGGTAAGGCTTTGAAACATCAACACAAACTTTATTTGGGGTTGAAAAGATACGCACACACCTTGTTACTTCAGACAACGTCCAGTTTCCTTCGACGTTCGAGCAAGTGACACTTACATGCTTCGTACACCTCATACACGCATCGTACACCATAAATACATTATGTACCATAAATATTTGGGTGTTACAGTTAGCGTAGGGAAGGAGTTTTTACCGTATTTTACCGTAGATATAAATGAGATGAATAAATCATACTTAATGACTTAGGACTCAATTACTATATATATATATATATATATATATATATATATATATATATATATATATATATATATATATATATATATATATATATATATATATATAGAGAGAGAGAGAGATATAGATTTGTTTTTATAATTACGAAATAATAATATAACTAATTAAAAAAAAACTAAAACCATTTTATACAAAAGAAGAATGAAAAATAAATTAAAAATGCCCACCTATACTCATCAAAACGTCACTCAACACGCTACCTATTATTTACAAGTTTACTAGCACGTCCATCAAGTACCACACCACTACCCATCAACACGCCTACACGCCCATCACCAGTAAAGATGGTCTTAGAGGGTGTTGACTACAGTTAAAAAATAATTATTTAATTATTAAGTTTTTAAACTAAAAATAATTAATTAATACAGTAATGCTTAGCGACGTTAAAATCAATTAATTGTGATTTTAGAAACTTAAAATAGGAAAATGAAAACAAGTCGCCTCTTACTGGAACAAAACGTGGCTATTAGATTATTTGATTCTTTCATTTTTCATTTTTCGCATACTTTTTTTCTTAATTATTTGTTAATTTTTCAAATAAACTTATTTATCAAACACTTACAAAATTGATTATAAAATTCTTGTATTATCAAACAACATAATAAAATTCAAACGCCATTAATGTATAACACATTTTGTTACTACTAATTATTTAAAAATAATTATTTAAATTGCATAATCAATAATCAATTTTTAAAATGTATATCCAAACACCCTTAGGTGAATAAGTCCTCATTATGCAGATGAAGATTGCCTGGAAGCTAGACTAATGTGTGTTGCTTGTTTCGTATTGCCTTAGTTTGTTGAGGCTTATGTTTGTGTGGTTGTTTTTGTTGCTATAAGACTCTCTTATAGCTCATACGCTTCCTGTATCTTATATTCTTTTATTATTTTTAATAAAAGCTTCACCGGAGTAACCATTTACCCAAAAAAAAAAAAAGATTAAATTTATAAAAAAGAAAAGGTGATAAAAAATAATATTATATGTGTTTGAAAATTATTATGAGTAGTTTGTTTAAGTGTAAAATATAAGAAGTGCGTTGTTTAAATTGTTTAATCAATATTTTTATTGAGGTATGTGATGATTAACTTCTTATAATTGTACTTCGATCAACTAACTTCTTCAACCTTGTTTAGCACAAATTCTTTTATCGAACGACAACTCACACATTAAACACTAATTTGTTCACGAATATATTCACGAGAGACTTCAACTCTCAATCCTTTTCGTTGAAAGACTCCTCAAATATCGCTAGATTATAACCTCTATGTTTTTTATTAACACACGACTAACAACTTGAACCTTCATTGCTAAGAAACTGATTAATTAAGCAGTAAAGTCTATAACAAAACTATACATTTATAATTTAGATGATCACATGAACACAAAAAAGTAATTCTTGTTATACATCCAAAATGATGATGATGACTAACTTTTTACTTTTTAATAAAACCGGTTGTGTAATTCAAGATCCAAGAAACCTTGTTTACAAATGAATAAGGTGAAAGGTGGTGGTGGCCTTTTCTACTTTGCCATCTCATCGCATGGCACACGATCATACTAAATAAATGAAGCCCAAGTAAATAAATATTAAATATAAATATCAAATAATAATATAATAATACAATAATATAATATTATATAAAGAAATAATTAATAAGCATTTCTTAAGTTTTAAGTGACAACAATAACTTTAAAAATTGTGATTTTTAGACAAAAACATAACGAGAATTATATAACAAAACCTCTTCATTGAAAAATGAATGTGACAAACAAAGATTCGGACAACACGACCAGGCTCTAGAACATAAATACTACCATAAAAATCGAACTAACGCTACCTGCAACCGAGCCTAACCAAACTATGCCAACAAACGACCACGGGAAACCAAAAGAACCACACACAAACCTACCAAACTACAAACAAACTATAACATCAAAAAACACTAGTAGGACAAAACAAACAAATACAAACGAGATTATATTCTTTATTAATTGTGTTATAATTGAACATAATTCTTATTATTATTATTATTATTATTATTATTATTATTATTATTATTATTATTATTATTATTATTATTATTATTATTATTATTATTATTATTATTATTATTATTATTATTATTATTATTATTATTTTATTATATATTATATATTATATATATCATCAACATAGAAGAATTACAAGATTAAATTGTAAAGGCACACAAGCCTAACTGCACGCGAACCATGAAATTTTCGCAAATGTTCAAACAATCAAACTTATAAAGAACACATTACAATCAATGTCACATAAGAGGCACATATATAGTTAAAACCCATAAGATATAAAATGCTTTATATGGTCTAAGTTGTTTGCTACTTGATCAACAATCAACAATACCCTATTTTTTACGAGCTAGTGTTCCATAATTTTTCACACCGCGACATAATATACACACTTTGAAGTCACCATTTTCATGTTTTCTTCATCCATGAAGCTTCTTTACCTAATTATCAACAGCCATTCACAAAGATAAGACAGATTAAAAAGTATTAAACACTTCATATATGTTGCGTAGTATAGAACAGAATTAAAGTTGATATTGATTTGTTAAGGCTACTTTAATAAAGAAGCATACCAAAAACTGTTACATGCTAAATTAGTAAATTATTAAACTGTTTGCTAGGATTAATACCAACTCAATAAGCTATTTGATACCTTTTGAGATATGATAATGATGTTTAGGTTAGGGTTTTTGGTTATAAATTCTAAATAGCTAACAGATGCTTGATGGCCTAAAATTCTAATTGTTATATTTTTATTTGAAGGATGTTACCTTAATCTTTCTAGGGCTTTCAGTAGACGTTATTTTGGATCGCGCATGCTTTAAATTATTTTGCAGCGAGCCACCATTCGTATCGTCACGACCAGATCTGTGATGTGGAGGCCTGTATGAATGAGTTTCAGGTCCCCTGTAATCAATCTCGTAAATCTCTGAACTCAATTTATCTATTTCCAGTTTCATCCGACCTTCAAAATCCATTAAATCATGATTAATCAAACAGTAAGATCTAAACATATTTTGCTAAGCTACTAATAGGAGTATATTCATATTCATAACTCATAAAGTATCTAACAGTTTTATGCAAAAATAAAAAAGTTAACAATCTTTTAGACATAAGGTCGTATTAGAGGTTATGCAAGACGTACAATCGTATATGGCCTCCAAATATACTTATAGTCTAATGTAAGTGGCGGATCTAAAAATATTGATCCATAAATATATTTGTACATGACCTCCAATAAATAAAATATAATTAACAAATTAATCATTTCTCCAAGTATCGATTTTGTTACAACTCCAAATCTATTCAGGGAATCAAACAAACCTGTGGAAATTGCAGGAACTGCAAACAAGATGGCGACAATTAAAATACTTGTGATACAATTCATCTTGTTCAACCCCATTGCGATTGGCGAGTTTCTGATCAAAGTGAACGCACACAAATAGAAAGGTACACGGTTGATGTTATATATATATTAAGGCGGTCGGATAACATAACAGCCTTTTGCCAATGCTTAATTATAGATTGCCAGCTGATGATCATGTATATTTCATGTCATTCATTCAATACGGAGTAAAACAATAGTGAAACTGGACCAGCTAATCGAACCCAACCGTACCATAATGTTGGAAGTTATGACTGCAATTCTTTAATGTACCTTTTTATTTCTATATTAAAATCTTTTTTTCATATCATAATGAACGAATGAATGTCAATTTTAATAAATTATAATGTCAAATGGTCCTCTGGCCTCTGGCATTGTAGAAGTAATTTAATTTATATCAATCAAAACAGAATTTAATTTCATAAAAATAAGAACAAACTATAATAATTGGTTACAGATCACTTACGCTGAGTTAGTGACAGTAATTCTACTGTTATCCAAAGGAAAATATTGGTAAAACGTTGGTTAATTCAAATCCATCAAAATGTCAAAACATTTGAAGCCTAGATGACCATAAAAAAAGGTTTTTCCAAGCAATTAGACACACCTAAGAGCACATGGTGTAGTTCGGTGTTTATTTTCAGCGTTATTTGGAGACACTGAAGTGACTGAGGAGAGCTAAACTAGAGGTGTCGTTCAAATTAATTTCCAGTGTCCATTTTAATTATTTTATTATTTTTAATACTTAGTTTTAATTAATTCATTTTATTAAACTAAAATATTTAAAGTAAACAATTTAAACTTTAAAAAACATTTCATTAATATAAAAAAAAATACATAAATAACCTAAAATTCATAAAAAAAAATAACATATATTCTCGCAGAGAACACAAATGTTCAACTAAATCATCTCGCAATCCTTCGTGTGCTTCTCGATCACGTAGTTCCTTATTTCTTCGATCGTATGCATCACACTTATCGATCCAAGTGCGTTGCATAACATGAACTGGTTCATACATTAACTCATTCTCCGCTATGTTATAACCGTTTTCTTCAACAAATATGTTGTGTAATATGATGCAACAATACATGAGCCGTGTCATAATAACCACTTCGTGGAAAAATTACCGGTTGTTGAAGAATATGCCATCGACCTTGTAGAATAGTAAAAGTCCTCTCGACATCCTTTCGAGCACCAAATTGTTTCTTTGAAAATTAAACACGCTTTGGATCAGCTACACTTGAATATGACTTAACGAATGCCGACTACTTTGGATAAATCCCGTCAGCTAAATAGTACCCTCTTTTATATATTACACCGTTTACATTTCAAGGAACATCTGACATTTCCTCGTTAAGCATTGAGGTGAACAAACTACTGCTGTTTAAAACATTGATGTAGTTGTTTCAGCCAGCTATACCAAAATAAACATGCCAAATTCAATTGTCATGCGAGGCAATGACTTCAAGCATTATAGTTGGATAGCCGTTATCACCTCAAGTATATTGGCATCTCCACGCGACTGCACATTTTGCCTATGCCCAATGCATATATCATTCCCGGAAATCCATGTTTTCTTTCATGAGCGTTGTACAAGTAGAATGTCATGATGTGTAGGCTCTCTCATGTATACACTTGCATACAAATCAATTATGCACTGACAGAAATTATGTTTAGTGTCCCGTGACACTCTCTCAAAATTTGTAAATATTCAGCGAACGCAACTGGCGTACCACCGTAAGAAAGCTGGCGTAAAGCTGATGTTATTTTTTATTCGGCACTAATACTCAAATAGCCTTTTGCACCGCGTCTTCGATGAAACCATCAAAAATAGTATGGTAGCAAATTTTCATCTAACTTAGAATGTCGTTCATAATTCAAAGAAAAACACGTTTTCTCATTCGAAAATCTTCTTTTGAAATTTTCAGGAGTATAATTACAACTTTCTATAAAATAATCACGCATCAATCGGTCATGAGCTTCTTGATTTTCATGACGTATGTAACGACGAGTATGTGATGCAGCAGTAGAAAGTCACTCGTTGTCTTCAGAATTATCGATACTATCTATCAAATCAAACGCCATTAATTCATTTTCATGATGACATTATTTAATAAAATTAATGAAGTGTATAATGTAAATATTGAGAGTGTGTGTTATTTTTGTTGTTAAAAGAACATATTGCTCAAACATACATACATACATACATACATACATACATACATACATACATACATAGGAGTAAATTATTTTAAATGATTTCAAGTATACCAACAGATATAATTTTTTTTTACCAAAAAGATCATTAAATCCAGTGTTGGGTAACTCACACTAGGATTGCGACGAACGACTGCAACGTCGAGCTGGTGTTGTGTTTGGCGTCGTCCCCGGCGTTGCACACTAGTAAGGTTGGAAATTGTGATGACCCGTCCAAATCCATTTGGACGAATACATCATTCATTGATTTCATTGCGAGGTATATGACCTCTATATGATACGTTTTATAAATATTGCATTCTTTTGAAAAAGTATACCATAAATGAATATTTAAATCCAAGGTTTTCGACATCTGATGATTTCCACATATAGACAATCACCGTAAATAATGGTTCACAATAATACTTCCGTTGACAATGCAGTCAGAATAAGATACATGGTGTTGGTTTTGTGAATGCAACGTTTTCTCGAATAAAGCATGTATGACTCCATGCACATATCTTGTATAACATATAAGCAAACAGCGGAAGACTTCTAGGAACCTGAGAATAAAAATGCTTGAAAGTGTCAACACAAAGGTTGGTGAGTTCATAGTTTTAATGTTTCGCATAATCTGTATATAAAGGTGGATCATAAGATTTCAGTTGTTTCATCCAGAAATGTTTATCAAAATATTCTACGAAATTGAGCACCCTGGTAACTAAACTTAACGTATATATAATTTATACCCTTTGTATAATCATCTTAATAATACACGCAAACCAACGTGTACGCTTCTCAAATAGCATACGTCCGTTAAAAGGCTAGCGCTCTAGCTCGGACGGGGATATCAAGCCCTATGGATCCATATACTACTACTCGCGCCCACCAGTTCTTATAACTGGCAGTTACTAGTTACCAAAGCTAAGAGATTTTCGGTTCAAACTCAGTGTAGAATTTAGTATGTACTTGTATCCATTGCGTTTAAAATAAAGTGCATGTATTCTCAGCTCAAAAATATAGATTTCAAAGGCAATTAAAAAGGGAGCAAATGAAATTCACCTTAGCAGCATATAAAGTCATTCATCAAAATGTGACCGAAACTCGGAATGCAAAATAACCGTAGATCTCAACCTAGAGAACATATGTTGGTCAATACATGTCTAACAAGCTAGGTCTGGTCTGTAATGACCCGGGAATTTCCGACTAAATTTAAACTTAATCTTTATATGATTTCGATACGATAAGCAAAGTATGTTGGATTGAGTCTCAAAAACTTTTGAATTGTTCTCATGAATTCATTTGACCTTCGACTAGTTCCGACGATTCACGAACTACTATTTGTAAATAGATACTTAAACATATGAATATATATAATAACAAATTGAAATATAATTTGTAATATTATATTAAAGCTTAGTAAATATAAAATAAAATAAAAAATATGATATTAAGATAATTAATATTTAAAACATATTTATATATATAAATAAAGTATATTAAAAATATATTTTGTGATTTCAAATTTATTTCGTAAACAATGGTAACACTCAATTGTTATTAAATGAATAGTAAATGAGTTAAGAAGGAACTTATGTGATTTTAAAATAAATGGTAATCCGAAAGTGAGTTGTTTAAGTTATAGGCTTATTAAAAGTATATTTAGGATCAAATTATTTAATTTTAACACTTTTTATATTTTACCCATTTATGAGAGGGACAGTTGATGTAAGTTTTATTTAACAAATTTAGGATCGAATTTTGTACCATAATGACCAAAATAAACAAAACTATTTAATTTAAAAATATGGAATTTTTCTGA